>NC_068368.1:55834402-56179631 GCF_020536995.1 Dreissena polymorpha | reverse complement strand
CAATGGTGGAATTTCTGACAATGGTGGAATTTCTGACAATTTTGGAGCCGGTAGGGGACTATATTGCTTGGCAATAGTCTTGTTAAGTTGGAATGGCATTGCGTTCTGGCTTGTTGTACAACAATTTAAATAGGTACGTGATGCTTAAAAGTGTTTGTCAGGTAGTCTAGTTATTGTCAAGAAATATGCATTGGTTTGGCATTTAATTAAAAATAAAATATTTATAATTGCGTAATATGTAATAAAACATGCCCGGAGTCTTTGTTTTAAAAGTAACTTAATGCCGCGTGTTCGGTCTTATCGGTCTTTTTTTTCTTTCACTTTTATTTGTTTCGTTTCAGAGTTAAATATTTTCAATAAACGTATGTCTTTTTGTGTGTATTTTTGCGATTTCATTTTAGTTGAATGTTTTTTTTAGTAGAGAATGCTTCAACAACATCCCACAATTATCTGCCGATCGCTAGTGCCTTAACACGCCAGTGAGTCTACTTTGTTCTTACCCCCCGCCCCCAACAAAGTGTGAAGATTAAGCATTTCAAATGTCCTTAGGTACATTGTTTGCGAGTGTTTGAAATTATCTTTAACCAATGGCCACAGTTCGCTCAAACTTTCCTAGATGAATGGCCGCAATTTATAGATGAACCGAAAACAGGATTTTGGCTTCGACGTTTTTGACAAAATCATTAAAATTTATCTGTTGTTTTTTTAATGTAATATATAGTCGTCTCAACTCCTTTAATTACTGATTAGATATCGCCCAATATTTCACAATTGAATGATCTTATGTGTAAATGATTGTTATGAAATGAATTTGGATGCGTCGAATTTTGGCAGAATTGGGATTCTTCGTAAGTTGTTTCCCCCCTCAAGAATACAAAGTCTAAACAATGTATTTTTAACTATTCTTTCATTACTGAGTGATTCTCGCTCAAACTTGTATAGTTCAAGGTACTAAATGTGATGATCGTAAAGCAACGAGTTTTGGCTGTTACAGGTTTTTGCAGAATTATGTGCGTTTGCCTGTTTCTCCATGTTCAAATATAATATATTCCTTTTTGTTTGCAACTCCTTTTAAAATACTGTGTAGATCTCGCTCAAACGTTTAGACTGATTAAACATAAAATGTAGATGATTTATATGAGGAAATCGTGACTGCGGCGAACTTTTGGCGTAAGTATCGCCCTTTGTCTGTTTTCCAATTATATATACTGTACGAATCCTGATTCCAGAATCTTCTCATATGTTTACAAATGATGTGGATTTCGCTGTGTCCCCATATACGGACAGGGGTCATAGGTGTTTGTGAAATATTTCTATGTTTTTGTGTTAATGGTTCTTTGCTTTTGATGCTGCCTAGAATCAAATTATGAAATTAAAAACAGAAAAGAAATGGTACGTGTTGTAATTATTATCAATATAATTATTTTCAACATTGTAGTAGTTTGTTTATCAAAGCATGGAACTTGTTATCGTTAAACATTTTATTTATTTATATCCGATTTCTTTATTAGAAGATGAACCGCCTTTTAATAATGATTACATACTATTAACAAGCTTGTATTGTTATCATTAAAGCGTGCCGCGATGTGTTACCGTTCAACTTATTGTCTTAATTTTGGTAAGAAAACTTGATAAATCATGCAGTCAGTAAGTATATTGACCCATGATTTCCGGTATGTTATGAAGCCAATTAAGTGCAACGAGTTGTAAGTTATATAGAGATTAATATGTTACTACCCTATCGATTTTAATATGTCAGTGCGTGCTTAAAATAGACTGACTGCGAGGCTTGCCTGATATATAGAGAATAACAGGTTACTGTCCCATCGTTATGTAATATATCAGGCGAGGCTTAGAATAATATAACGGCGAGGCTTGCCGAGCCGTTATTTTATTCGTGCCGAGCCTGATATATTACAAAACGATGGGACAGTAACCTGTTTTTCTGTTTATCATACCACATTTTCCTAAAAATCTGCAAAACAATGCATTTTTTTATATTTAAAACGTACGGATCCCCGCTGATTTTGCTGATCCGGCTTTTACACGCTGACATACATGTAGCAACGGCGTTCGAAAAGACGACAGGAATAATCGTTTATTTTAAACATCGTATAGCGAAAAACAGTTGTTTGCACTACGAATGGGAAGAGTACACCCGCTTAAATTATAAACGTCTTGAATTGTAGATCAGGAATGTACTGCAGCGACGAATTTAATCGAAGAACACACTTCACCGAATAGTTTGGAGACGCCAATTTGGAGATGTGTATTGAAATTGACATTTTGATAATGCAGTGTTTTTTTCACTTATAGGGGAATGGTGGCGGGCCCGTCCTAAGGGGAAAAATGCGTTGTTTTTTGGGAAAATGGGAAAATTAAAAATTCACTCTTTTATATGTAATGATATTTATTATATGAATACACGTTTGTATGAATATAATATTCACAGCAGAATGTCTCTCTCTCCTTTTTCTGAAATATATATCAATGATTTTTTCAACATTAGTTTCAGACAGTTCAGCCTTCATGCACAGTCTCAGTTTTCTTAGCCATTTTGAGTCTAATTGAGTTTTTTAAATCGATTAAATGGCAAATTTGAGCATTTTTTATCAATAAAATGGACCAAATTGGAATGTTTTTATCAACAAGTATTGACACAATATAGATACATCAGGCCTTTTCCTGGCCATTTTGGGAGAAAAATGCAATTCATGTGAAAAGTCCACTGATTTGGGAAAATCTAATCTAATTTAATATAACACTTTATAATAATTAAAAATCATATAAATTATAGTTATATACTTTGTTAGTTATGTATGAAATAAATTTGAGAGATATTTATCATGATTATGAAACAGTTATTTCTATAAAAAAAATATAAACAACGTTTTTTATATTTTTTTTATTTTAACATATGGAGGGGATTTATTTTACAAAATGGGGGGAAAATATATACTCTTTTTTGAGGGGAATGGGGCCGAATATCGACCCCGAAATTGCCATAAAAAACACTGTGATGGTGTCAATATTGACATAAGCGTGTTAAATCTTTCGTTTCAATAGTTGAGGATTAGCATACAGTTATCATTTGTCTTTTTGTGCAAAACTTACGAGTGCAATATCTATATCGATATTTAAGATGTATTGTCCCATTGATGACGTCATTTAACTTATGTAGTGCAGGATGCGGTGGTGTTTAAAAAATAAACGTTTTTGTGATTTTTGACTTTAAACTAGAATAAAATATGTACGTTCTTTGTATCAAATTGTTTGTTTTGTTGAACCTGATTCATGTTGATAGAAATTGTGGACTTAATTGCAAATCACACGTAACTCCAAACATTGACTGATATAAGAACTTCCTGTTGACCATGATATAAAAAATATATCAGGCAACGTTTATATATCGGGCAAATATCAATGCGGTGGTATGATAAATATCAACATGACAGGTCAACTGTACTAAGTACATTAAGATACTTTCACAATTTATCCAGATAATTAACGAACATTATACGGGATTAAACGAAAATATTATACTGGTTGATTAGGTTTGGATGAGCAACAACAAACCCAAGCACAATATTTGCGTGATTGTTGCGTGTCGAACGCAAAGATGGTGTTTTGCTGAACATATTAGAATGTTTCATACTTTTCTTGTTGATTTGCAATTGTGCTATCAAATGAAAAAGATGGTGTGTACCGAGTGCAGGACTTTTTAAAACAGTTAGACTCAATGTTTGAAGCCAATTCAGCACAAAAAGATATGTTGTCATTGTTGAAGTTGCATAAACGAAAAGACATTAACAAAAAAGTGAAAAAAACGATAAAACAATCTTAATGAGCTATGTTCTTTATTGTACATATGTTTGCTACAAATATTGTGTATAAGCACTTGCCTTAAATAGTTATATTTGTTCACATTTTGTACTCCTATAGTCGTTAGAACGTTATGATCGTAACATGTATGTTAAAAACACGTTGGGAAATCACAATGATTCATGATCATTATGTAACAGTATTATATGTGGGGATAATTATAACCTACATTAAAATTGAGCTTACTAGCTATATTATCTGTGTTTATAAAGGTTTGGGAAACGAGTACATGTATCACTAAGATAACCCTTAACATTACACAGCTAAGGTATTCGGGGTAATATCGAGTTGTTTGTGTTTTCACTAAGTATAGCTGTCCGATACAAAGTTGTTGCAAAGATCCCACACGTTTTGTTTGGTGTATTATGTTTGTGTTATGTATCATTATGGTAGAAATCACTAAACTAACTTAAGTTTACGATCATGTTTTAATAGTATACAGTATTCATTTTAATTATATGCAAGTATATTTGTTTTCATTTCTGGTGAATTCTAAGAAAGCGTCATACTTGTCTGGCATTTTTGTTTGATATTTTGGAAGACTCATATTCTGCTTGCTTACTGTATACCAATGACTATGGTTTTGAGTTCAGGTGTGTGAAGTCGTTAATTACATCGAATTCGATTATCGTGCTTGGTCCAACTTCTAGCCCGATTGGGAGTTATGATTTTAAGACGAGCCGCAATTATCAGGCTGATATGAATAAAGTGCTACCTCTGATGGAAACATACATTTCTAGCGTAACGGTCTGTCTTGATCAGGGATTGGAAGTCGATGACTTTAATAAATAAAAAACGCAATACATGAAAACAATGCAATAAGTTTTTTAATATACTCCGTATTTTTTGTAAGAGTAGGGTCAACATATTCTAAATAAGTTATTATACAATATCTAACAGCGTCATGGGGCTATATGCATCTCAATTCCGAACCAACTTAAGCAATTTAGAACTTGCTTTCAGTCCCACCATTCACAAAAGTGCATTTTCACATGCCGTACGCCCCAAGCATAAATCTGAAACAGAGGAACAAGGACGTCAAGAGAAACGACAAAGAGCCATACGGAGCTGGCACTCCATTTGTTTGTAAATTATGTTAATCTCTCTTCGTGTATAATATGGTAAGCATAAGCATTCGTTAAGTATTTCATTCTTCAATAAAAACAATTTCAACGCAAAATTCGAAATTCATACTTGTTTAAACGCTCAAGACGAGGCTTACAAGCGCAAAATTCTCTACATTGGTGAATTTCTCCATTGCAATTCGCCTTGGTGGCTATATAAGGAGATTGTGACGCCTTAGATAAAAAAAATCGAATATGAACCGCGAATATACACCTAGGTTGATTTTCGAGCAGGCACTGACATCGAGATTTAAAAATAGAATATCGAGCTGATACGAATAGCATGCTATTTCTGAGATCAAAATCTAGGCTGCGAGTATCCAGGTAAAAATAGAAGTTTGTAGATACAAAATGCTCGTTTATTTTCATGTTTCTTGTGTTTTTCTATTCTGTAAATATAGATATCTGAGTAATAATATCACATAAAGCAAAATAAGCCACGAAATCTGGCGCAACACCCCGTAATTGATTTGCTTATGATGTAGCTAACAACTGCGCAGAAAAAAGGCATCCGCTACTTTTTATCTCATAGAGATAACTTTTGATCGTTCATAAACATCGACCACAATCAACGCCGTATATCTTTTTTAAAGATATTTCTTGTTATTATTGTTTTGCATATTTAATTCCGTTTTAATTTCCAACAACGATATATATTCATATGACACATGAACACTAACATGGTGTTCGTGTGTCGTATGAATAGATTTATTCGCGGGAAATTAAAATTGAATTAATTGTGTCACAAATAAATAAAAACGAGCATTTTGTATCTACAAAAATCTATGTAATCATACCACATCTAGCGTTGAACTTGTGACATTTGCTATAAGGCGCACTGATTGTTTAGGTGTTAACTTTATTTTACGAAATACTTAACGAAATTTTCGTTGATTTTGAGCGTTATAGAGACTTTAAGTAACTGAATAGTCTGAAATCGGTGCCAAAATTTCACGTTGCGTGCAGCATAACCGTGTACATAAATGCGTTACACATCGACTATTTGGCCTAAAATACAGGCCTATCAAATAAAATAAATTAAGTATTTTACATTGCCAAAAGTAGCATTTAAACGGTCTTTAATGAACTAGCTGAAATTCTTAAGAAAAGTTGTTTTAAAAAGTTATTTGGAGAAAAGCTCCACATAACGGTGCGTTTACATCCATTAACTTTCAATTGTGAGCCCAACAAAGTCACGTGATCCTGCAGCCTGATCTAGAGAAGGTGCTCATAGTGTGCTATTATTGACCATCTGAAATACTAACTAAAACACAAGTATACATGCATGTAAGAATCTGTTTTAAGAAGATTGCTTAAAAGTAGTTTATGTCATTTATAAACGATATTTGGTGTTATTTTTTACAATGAAAGTTGAAACTCACGTATATACATAATCAGCCAATTTTAAACAAGAATATGACTTATTTGTACAACTATAATAACATTTTTCCGATGTATAACAATTGTATTAATTAATTTAATACATATATAAACAATTTTCATAGTAAATAAAAGTCCATGTCTGGTTATATGACATATCTGATTGTAGAATTTGTGTATACTCTCCTTATTTTTGTAAAAATAAAAGGAAACAAGGGATTATTTATCACAAACAGTTTGATATGTGAATATGAACGACAAACCTATGTTCTAAGGTAATTACACAATTTTCCTCATAACATCGCTTACTATACTTTTCCGGTATTTTTTTGTCACAATGCATATTAAAGGGACCTGTTCACGTTTTGTTAAATTTACAAAATTGAGAATAATATATAATTATTTCAAACTTAAAGAATTTTGTTGTGGTAATTTTTTGACAGGCAACAGTAATACTGAACATTAATTATGCTCTAAAATACATATAGTGTATGCATCTGTTGACGATTTGAAACCCTTAAACTAAAAAACGTTACAAACTCGAAACGATTGAATGATCTGGAAAGTGTTGTTGTTATCGTTATAGTTTGTGACATTATGAGGATTTCTTATATAAAGTATAAAATATAGTATCCATAATACCAGCCTGGTGGTGGAGTGGTTTAAACGCTAGACTTTTACACCAAGGGTCAGTGATTCGAGCCCAGGCTTCGTTCACTTATTTTCTTTCTTTAATTTTGCATTGTTGTTTTATTGTTGAGCTCCTCAGTTCTGATGTTTACATTTATAAATCCTTTTAAAAGAAACTCTGCTTTCAATCTGTGAATTTTGCAAGTGTACCACCTATTTGTTTCAGATTTTATCTCAGATCTTAATACACAAGTTCTTACAATACTTTGTCATAGATGACTAATTCGAGTCTCGCGATATTCTATCGGTATATCAATAAACAAATTTTGCCCTAATTATTACATTGACCTGTTCCATTGCAGTATTTAAAAGTTAAATTTCATATTGACAAATAAACAAAAGAGAACTGAAAAATAAGCGTTAGCTGATGACATTGTTTTGCTGCTGGTGTAAATGCATACTTCACTTTTCAATGTGAAATCAGGTGGCTTAGCTCACTTTTAGTTGTATACCTGTAGTGATGTATTGTCAATATTTAATCAAGTATCAATTCCATATAATTGTTGTTATGATGAATGGAATAATAACTTTTTTTAAGGTATTTCGAGCAGGGAAGCATAAGGTTGTGCCTTAATTTCTCGTCGATGGGCAAAGTTTAAAAGCGTACGAAAGGTACATGATTATCTCGATATGGCGTCAATGATTAGAAAAAATCCTTCAAAATAATTGCATAAAAAAGCTATAAACTAGATTATGGCTTTTTAAAAACATCTTTATTGTTTTCTCACCATTCAAATACTTATTGTTATTCGCTTGATATTTTTTTTAAAGCATTATGTAACAAGTATTATGTGATTATTAATTAAAATCATGTAACACTGCTGTTGTTTCTTGAAACTAATAGACACTAGTTCACTAAAGGCTATAGTCTACACATGCACAATTACACCATTAAGCTGAGCGAGCAATTCCTGTATAACGTATCTGACTGTCAAGACATAATGTCAGCAACCTTCGAATTGTCAGGGGTTGAGCATGTCTAGGAAGGTAAAAGTCCACCATTTTAAAATATCGATGACCGGGAGGGCTTATGTCCTTTTCTTCCACATATATTATGTCACTTGTCAACCACCGACGATGTGGTAGAACAGTGTTTTCTTCCAATTCTATCAATTCACAAGTAAAATTTTAAAGCCGATCAAACAACACAAGTGCATAACAAGTTGAATCCCAAACTAAATAACTCCGTAAGGGACGAGTCTGGCTTTGCTATAATTTCAACATAAGTGCCGACTTGTCAAACCTCACTTGTTTAAAAGTCTGTGTTAAATTGACCTATGAAAGATTAATATATTTTTGTACAAAGTCTGTAACAAAATAATGAAGAGAACAAGAACATATCTCAATGCCATGAATCTTTGTTAAACGTTTGACATGTTAATCTATTTTTATTACAATAAATGTGCCATCTTACGTTAGGTATGCAGGTAAGCTATTACACACAGCATTTCTATTCGAACTCATGTAATTGAGCAAAAAATGTTCATTTATTTTTGCAAAAGTGACCTTGAACTTATTGCGATTTAAAAATGCGATGTATGCTGAACAAAGGTAGTTGTACAAGTCAGCAACATACACACACAATTTAAGTGCAATACCTCCATCCTTAATCAACTTATTGAGAAGAAACATTTATTTGAATATTTTAAGTAAAAATGACATTGACATTTACCTGGACCTTCAAACTAGATCTGCATGAAAGTTACCTACAAACACAATTGCCGTCTTAATCTTCGCTCAAGTTGTTTAGCGGAAAGTGTTTTCACTATTAGTAACAGTGACATTGACTCGGGCTTGACTAGTCTCAAAATCAGTCCAAAGCTGGATAACCATGTAAGTTTACTACACACGCAATATGAATGCAATTACTATCTCTATCATACTAAACATAGCGGAAGCAATTTACTGATTTTAGTAACAATTAACATGAACTCAACATGACGAGCCCCAAATTCAATCCCGATCTGGGTAAATAGTCAAACGTACGTATTATTTTTTAAATGTGTTAGTATTTCAAGATTGGTTCATGCACACTACAATTACAAGTATGGACCGGAAAACACCTATGTAGGAGTAGACACAAATTGTTTGTATAATTTGGGATAATTTAGGAGCTAACGCTCAGATATATGTGAAAACAATTAACAGGGACATTTGAAAAATCAATGAAGGGACGTTTGAATTTTGAACTTTAAAACATGTAGGAAAATGCTCTGAACAGACCTACGAATGTCAAAAATGATTTTACTATAACCCCCTTTCCCCTTCTTTTACGGGCATTTATCAAATGAAACATATGAAATATTTGCAATATCAATAATATACTAGTAATTGCAAAAAACACTTATCACAAATATAAATTATAAAACAAACACTTATCTATATAGATATTTAAAATAAATGCCTAAATTAAAGTGTGAGCCTAAGATTTTTTTAATTGTTTAAATGGTAAAATTTATGCCATGACATACATAGGAAGAATAAATGGAGGAAGCACGATAATCGCATCAGCTCTGTATCCCCGGTTCGCTTACGAATATCGATATAAGAGCTCGCTCGAAATAAAACCATGCTCGATATTCGCGGTTCATTTTAAAATTTCGATCAACGCCACATACCCGTGTCACTCAATATTTTATATGTTGTTAATTCTCCCACACCGAAATGTCAATCTAGAAGAACAAGACCTTATGACAGTTCAGTATAGGTCTTTATTATGTACCAGTTTATAAAATCAGTTATCCCCCCTACTTACATCTCGAAATCAAGTATAAGATGATAGGTCAAACGTTCGTTTTTCATTATAGGGATAATACACGTTTTCGAAGGCATGATCATCTGCGGGCGCTCTCAAAATCCGTTCCTGCCCGAGTGCGATACACGACTGTCGCGAAAAATATCGTGCGTCGCCGCGACTGTAGCGAAAAATATCGTGTATCGCTTCGTGCGTCTAGTGTCGCTCTTGATTAAAAGTAGGGCGAGATTATAGTTGACACTATCCGGATTCCGTACATTATAGACAGAGTTTATGCAATAATAACATTTTATTAACTTAATATCTTTTTCTCACGTTAATATTCACTGACTAAAATCGTCTAAGCAACATATTTTTCTTACCATGTAATAGCTAGTTGGGCGATGATAATTTATAATAATATAAACTGGCATAATTTTACCAAGAATACAAATTGCTTTTTTTAATTCCAAAACACATTTGACTCATACGGAAATACGCACAGACTGGGGTTTACAGACAATGAATTGTCGGGCAATCAGGAATTCGAGCCAACCGATTTCTGATACATGTATACCTATGTTTACTTGACCATAAATCTTCTGCAATAGATTAACACATGGATTTACATCTCCAATAAAATAGTATTCATACTGCCTAAACTCCTTTCTACTTTCTTCTTTTGAAATAATATGTTCCAAATATATACTTAATATTGTTATAAATAAATATTTTTAAACAGTTACACATACAATTAAACAATAACATATCCTTAATGTATGTTATATCAGCACGTTTTGTACCTACGACTCTTAAGGGTACATGATAAAAACAGCACTCAAAACAAAACTCGCCTAAGCACGATATACACATCGCTGAAATATTAAACAGCACTACATGTATTTATTAATTCGTTTCCTGTATAAAAATATCAACATAATGTCAGTCTTCGTTTTGTTAATTAGTTGTCTTGTAGATACAACGTTGACATTGTACTTGGCGTGATGCTGCCATTCTAGAAATAATAATACTGCATTTACCACAAAAAAGAGGCATGATTAAATATAAAATGTTATCTTTTGATAAAATCAATTAATAATTGAGTCAATACATGTTTGCAACTATTGCTTGCTTTTAATCAAGCGCTACTTATCGATTAACATCTTAATGCGCCCCGAAGCGAGTTCGAGCTATACGAACAAAATAATGTGTGAAAATTGTGGACGGGATTGTAAAAACATTTGGAGTCAACCGATAATTCGACCCTGGCGAATTAAAGCCATCCGACAGAAATTAATATGAATGTTTAGCAATAAAAAATCGGGGTTTGAGGAATGTTCGAGCCAACCTGAAATTCGAGCCAACCGAGTTCGAACCGTCGGGTTTTTACTGTATTGCGCACGATGACATTAGTAGTAATGCATCAGTATGTTTGTACTGACGTCTTTTCGTGTTATTAAGCTGTATAATTTCTGTGTTGCGTGTATGAAATTTAAGAATATAAGGAAAATCATTATCGTGTTTCCTGTCAAAGTGCAAAGAGTTTGGATGAGGTTCTCCGGCTTACGTGTCCGTTTACCATATGAGACGCGTTCTGAAAAAAGCTCGGCTTAATGCATATGCGTAAAGTGTCATCCCAGATTAGCATGTGCAGTCCGCACAGGCTAATCAGGGACGACACTTTCCGCCTCAACTTGATTTTCGGTAAGGAGGGACTTTCTTCAAACTAAAATACCATAAAAGCGGAAAGTGTCGTCCCTGGTTAGCCTGTGCGGACTGCACAGGCTAATCAGGGAGGACACTTTACGCACATGCATTAAGCCCAGTTTTCTCAGAACGCGGCTCATATTATGTTCGTGACAGATCTCTATAACATTTAAAATCCATAACACACTTAGGTTGCTTCAAACGTAGCAAGTTAATGACAATGTGCAACGTCAGTATTTATTGTCATCAATACCATACATAAGGCATCTCATCATTAACTTTTAAACATAAGACAGTGGTTTCATGCTCGTTAATCGTTAGCTACGCGAAATTATATTAAACAGGCCACACCTCGTGGCATTGTTCTGGTAGTCTATTTTTGTTTATTTAAAGTCAATGTCGCTGCTGGATAAAATACAAAAAAGTTCTGCCTAATCAATTGCGTTTGGTTGGAGAATTTGCGCTGAAATTTTGTATGCAGGTAGCATACATTGATACATTTCTTGGGTTTCCTAATGGAACTAGCTGGATCAAAGTCACTGTCACTGTTCTAAAATTAAACCAAACTGTTTATGCTCAGTAACTAGACTTTTGAAACGGTGATTGTTGTTTAATTTTGCATGTTGGTAGCGTACATGCATACCTAGCTCGATATTGCATGTAGGACCAGTTGGATCAAGGTCAAGGTATCTGTCATTTACTAAAATGAGTTTGGAAAGAAGTATTGCACTGAAAATTGCGAGTATTTAGCCTGTACGCAGACTATACTTGGCATTGAACAATAGTTACAATAAAAATGATATAAATCTTTAATGATGAAAAACTGTTTTGTGTCGTGTTTCAAATATATGTTCTTTGATTATTTTTATCGATAGAAATATTTAAAGCATGTCCATCACTTATGCAAAATGTCTTCCACATCTACTATTTAAACGGTATACACAAACAATTCCCGCAGTCGCACGATTCTTTCAAAAGGGTCGATCGTTGTCCGCTCAGACGCTTTGCATTTTCGACAGGACGACTCCGTGGAAATAAGCGTGATTTGGACTTAGAATTCGCACAATAAACGCATGGTGCTCTAACACCCATCTGACACTCATCTGAGGCATCAATTTTTACGCTTTCGAGAAAGGAAAATTGTTATATAATTGTATATAACTTTCATTGAATTAAATTATTCCTTCTTAACGATAAGTTAACACAAAAATTAATATTAGATTGCATAAGTCAAAATAATTAAAACAGTACAGAGATGAGTACATTTTATATTTAGATTTTGCATAAAGAATTTAAGACAATAACGAACGGTGTGTAACACGCCTTAAGTCATACAAATCCGTCACTCCGGAAGTTTCCCGAGTTTCAGAGTAAAACATTGAACATTCGGTCTTAAAGGGGCCTTTTCACAGATTTTGGCATGTATTAAAGTTTGTCATTAAATGGTTTATATTGATAAATGTAAACAGTGGATCTAAAAAGCTGCAGTAAAAACACATAAAACAATAATAAAAAAATAAATAAAGACAAAAGTAACCCTCAACTGGGCTCGAACCACTGACCCCTGGAGTAAAACTCTACCTATTAGACCACTCGGCCGTTCTCGCTCATATAAGGATTAATGTATTTTATACTTTATATAAACAATTCTCGACGTATCACCAAAATATTACGACAACAACAGAACTCTCCAAATTATTCAATCGTCTCGCGTTGCAACGCGTTATAATTTTCAGGTTTTTAAATCGTCAAAAAAGGCAGATAATGGATATTTAAGAGCATGGTAAATGCTCAGTACTACTCTTTGCTCACAAATATTATAACTACAACAAAAATTTGCTAATCTGATTTTATTTTAATTTTGTCAATTCACCAAAATGTGAAAAGGATCATTTAACCAAACGCTAGCGCTCGTAGAACACGCTAGTACATGTCAAATGCCTCTATGTTTAAGAGGTGAACAACTTGTTTTAACAAAGGTGGACGTGGGTTCGAACATCGCGACAGGCAAACGTTAACTAAACATTTTCGTCTTGCTTCTTTTATGATTTTATAATATTAAAACATTAGTGTTTTGATATAAACATTCAATGACATTTACAAAAATACCAAAACGTGCGAACAAGTCCCTAATTTTCCTTTCTTTACAGTCCGAAAAACGGATTTTGAGCATCATGATTTAGGTGAGTATTGACTTACTGATCTGTGTCGTTAACATGTTAACATGTTTGTTTCACTATGAGTTGATTGTTTGCGATCAATCGTTAACATATTTTAACATATGTCTGTAAAATTATATAAATATGAGTCGTGTTCTGAGAAAAATGGGCAAAATGCATGTACGTAAAGTGTCGTCCCAGATTAGCCTGTGCAGTCCGCACAGGCTAACCAGGGACGACACTTTCCACTTGTTTCACATTTTTCGTTTAGATGAAGTCTCTTCTTAGCAAAAATCCAATTAAGACGGAAAGTGTCGTCCCTGATTAGCCTGTGCGGACTGCACAGGCTCATCTGGGACGACACTTTACGCACATGCATTATGCCCTGTTTCTCAAAACGCGACTCATATATTTATGAAAACTGAACGATAATGTATATCATTGCTGAGGTGAGAATCATGATATATTTACTTTAAAACTACTTATTTTAGCTCGATTGCAACGAAAGACTAACGCTTCTTTGATACGCTTTCGAGTCCGTTTCCTGGGACTAGAACCAGTACTTGATGTATATGGGGATTTTTAAAGAGCGCTTTCACAGTGGGGAACGAACTCGTAACCTCCCCTCCTGGTTTCTAGGCGGACATCATAGCCACTCCGCCACGAAATCCTAAGCTATACTGCATTTCCTTTAAACTTGAATATAGTTTTTGATAATGTTTCAGTCATGGATACACACAGGCAATTTTCAACATTTGTATTTTCATTGTTTGTTTTTTCTTTTCTTTTTTATGTATGTCTAAAGACAAAAATGAAGTACACAGATTGATGATTGGCAAAATTGAATGTCTGAGAATCCTTAATTGTGCAAAACACCATTACAACGGAAAACATACGAAGAAACTTCAGATCTGCTCCTACAACATTATGCTCGCCAATAATAACTTGACATTTAATATTGTTTAACAAACGGATGAGAAAGAGTAGGGTCGTGTTATAATTTATTACACAAGTCACACTAGACGTATCACATGTCAATTATCCTTTATTCGAGGTAAGTCAAACAGCAATTATTCAGGGTCGGATTTAGTTCCATCACGACATGTTCTGACCTGTTTGGTAACATACAGCAATTATTTGGAATCAAATGCACTGCCGTCATGATATATAAATCCATGTTATTCATAATGGCAAATAACTGATTGATAAATAAAAATGGTGTCTGTCGCTTTGAGGGTTAATCATATCAGCCTTTTAGAGAAATATAGAAACAAAAACATCATTACGAGATCCTATTACCAAAAGCAGTAGGTAGTGTTTCATCCACAGGCAGCAGTATCATAAATTTGCCCCCCCCCCCCCCCGGGACCCTACCCCCCCCCCCCCGAGCTTACCACAGGGGTTCCAGATTGTTAAATGTACACCTATTGTGTATGGTTTGACTTTCCAACAACAAATATTGACAAAAATACACAGTTTGAAAAAATAACCCTCGTATAGGTATTATATATACACAAGGTATGAAACGTAAATGTCTATTGCTGAAAGATTGTGGAACACTAAACGTGACCTTTTTCACCGAAAACACACATGTTCCAATGCGGTTGCCGACAAAATGCAACTGGATTCGTTAAAGGACAGTAAAAGCAACGTGAATACACAAATAACCGATCTCTTGCTCGGCTAATAACTTATAACGAAAAAGCGACAAAACATGTCAAAGGGTCCACTTACACTATACATTTTCCCTTACGTTTAGAAAAAAAAAGTAAATTACGTTTAATACCCCTGATCTTTTTCCTTCGTGTGTCATTAATGCGACCTTTTCCGATGATTCAGGCAGACTAATGGTATGCCATAAACATAACTATTTCATAAAATATTATATTTCAGTTCTCGTGGACTAAACAAAACGACATGGTTTTATGCTGAACAATTAATTTCGCATCATAATCATAGTGGACCATAATGCATCCTAATCATAAAGATCAGTATTGTGAAATACTATACAAGTTGCAACTTCAAAACAACAAGCGTAGAATGAAATCTGATTAGTCGATGCATTAAACAAATTGTATTGCTTCAAAGAAGGTTTCATTTTGAAATCAATTTTATAATTTATAGTCATTTTCGCCATTTTCTCGATTTATTTTTAGTCCTAGTTATTTTTTCTTTTACAAAGATTGTACATAATATCAAATCACTTCGGATGCATTTAGTACTGACATACCGGTGTTTAAACAAGCATCTCACTAGATATCATTATGACATGTATTTATAGATATGTCCACTCAATATTTTAAATAAAAAAGGAAGCCAACCGAAATTCATTTCTTTAAGCGATTAAAATTTTTCTGGAGCGCTGAATGGCGGCTGAAGTTACATTCAAACGCAAGTTTACGTACCTCGTTACGAAGTGAATAAACTGTTATTGATATGTCACTGCATTCTCAATATTATAAACCGAAATGAAAAATAAAACCAACTAAACAAATAATTGTATAACATATATGAATAACAATTGCAACGGTACTTTTTAAGCAACGTGAGATATATATGGACTGTGACAGGTTGTATTGTTAGGATTTTATTAAAAGCAATAACGGAACAATGGCAACTAAAATGAGTTTGGTTAGAAGTATTGCACTGAAAATTGCGAGTATTTAGCCTATACGCAGACTATACTTGGTATTGAACAATAGTTACAATAAAATGATATAAATCTTTAATGATGAAAAACTGTTTTGTGTCGTGTTTCAAATATATGTTCTTTGATTATTTTTATCGATAGAAATATTTAAAGCATGACCATCACTTATGCAAAATGTCTTACACATCTTTTATTTAAACGGTATACACAAACAATTCCCTGTATTCGCATTGTTCAAAAGTAAACCATGTTAGCAGAAATAATGTGCTTGCAGTTTTACTAATCTGGTAAACACAATTTGTAAAATGTTCTAACAAAGTTACACATACAATCACGTTTGTATGTTTTTCCTTATTCGAAAACCCACTCATTTCTCTTCATATAATAGGAAGTGTGGTGAAATTCTTATCGGCTTTGGTTTTCTTCGCTTGAGACTACAATCAAGTAAAAAAAAAAGTTGTAACAGCTATACGACGGTCTTCAAGTATATTTTATTATTTATTTATGTATTGTTTTGTTTAAAAGACTATGTTGTGTTTCTGTTAAGAAAACAAGTTTGAAACATAAACGTTAACAAGATTCTTTTTTATTGCCTATCTATGGAAATATATCTTTTACCTTACCATGGACTATGTACACGTATTTCTACAGGTGGTTAGTAGTCTGTTTTATGCGCACGACAAACGCGTGAAGAACGCCAGGCAGTCGCACGATTCTCTCAAAAGGGTCGATCGTCGTCCGCTCAGACGTTTTGCATTTTCGACAGGACGACTCCGTGGAAATGAGCGTGATTTGGACTTAGAATACGCACAATAAACGCATGGTGCTCTAATACCCATCTGACACTCATCTGAGGCATCAATTTTTACGCTTTCGAGAAAGGAAAATTGTATATAACTTTCATTGAATTAAATTAATCCTTCTTAACGATAAGTTTACACAAAAATTAATATTAGATTGCATGAGTCAAAATAATTAAAACAGTACAGAGATTAGTAAATTTTATATTGAGATTTTGCATAAAGAATTTAAGACAATAACGAACGGTGTGTAACACGCCTTAAGTGATACAAATCCGTCACTCCGGAAGTTTCCCGAGTTTCAGAGTAAAACATTGAACATTCGGTCTTAAAGGGGCCTTTTCACAGATTTTGGCATGTATTAAAGTTTGTCATTAAATGGTTTATATTGATAAATATAAACAGTGGATCTAAAAAGCTGCAGTAAAAACACATAAAACAATAATAAAAAAATAAATAAAGACAAAAGTAACCCTCAACTGGGCTCGAACCACTGACCCCTGGAGTAAAACTCTACCTCTTAGACCACTCGGCAGTTCTCGCTCATATAAGGATTAATGTATTTTATACTTTATATAAACAATTCTCGACGTATCACCAAAATATTACGACAACAACAGAACTCTCCAAATTATTCAATCGTCTCGCGTTGCAACGCGTTATAATTTTCAGGTTTTTAAATCGTCAAAAAAGGCATATAATGGATATTTAAGAGCATGGTATAACTCAGTACTACTCTTTGCTCACAAATATTATTACTACAACAACAATTTGCTAATCTGATTTTATTTAAATTTTGTCAATTCACCAAAATGTCAAAAGGATCATTTAACCAAAAAACGCTAGCGCTCGCAGAAGACGATAGTACATGTCAAATGCCTCTATGTTTAAGAGGTGAAAAACGTGTTTTAACAAAGGTGGACGTGGGTTCGAATATCGCGACAGGCAAACGTTAACTAAACATTTTCGTCTTGCTTCTTTTATGATTTTATAATATTAAAACATTAAAGTGTTTTGATATAAACATTCAATGACATTTACAAAAATACCAAAACGTGCGAACAAGTCCCTAATTTTCCTTTCTTTACAGTCCGAAAAACGGATTTTGAGCAATATGGTTTAGGTGAGTATTGACTTACTGATCTGTGTCGTTAACATGTTAACATGTTTATTTCACTATGAGTTGATTGTGTGCGATCAATCGTTAACATATTTTAACATATGTCTGTAAAATTATATTAATATGAGTCGTGTTCTGAGAAAAATTGGCAAAATGCATGTACGTAAAGTGTCGTCCCAGATTAGCCTGTGCAGTCCGCAAAGGCTAACCAGGGACAACACTTTCCACTTGTTTCACATTTTTCGTTCAGATGAAGACTCTTCTTAGCAAAAATCCAATTTAGACGGAAAGTGTCGTCCCTGATTCGCCTGTGCGGACTGCACAGGCTCATCTGGGACGACACTTTACGCACATGCATTATGCCCTGTTTCTCAAAACGCGACTCATATATTTATGAAAACTGAACAGTAATGTATATCATTGCTGAGGTGAGAATCATGATATATTTACTTTAAAACTATTTATTTTAGCTCGATTGCAACGAAAGACTAACGCTTATTTGATGCGCTTTCGAGTCCGTTTCCTGGGACTAGAACCAGTACTTGATGTATATAGGGATTTTTAAAGAACGCTTTCACAGTGGGGAACGAACTCGTAACCTCCCCTCCTGGTTTTTAGGCGGACATCATAGCCACTCCGCCACGAAATCCTAAGCTATACTGCATTTCCTTTAAACTTGAATATAGTTTTTGATAATGTTTCAGTCATGGATACACACAGGCAATTTTCAACGTTTGTATTTTAATTGTTTGTTTTTTCTTTTCTTTTTTTTATGTATGTCTAAAGACAAAAATGGAGTACACATATTGATGATTGGCAAAATTGAATGCCTTAGAATCCTTAATTGGGCAAAACACCATTACAACGGAAAACATACGAAGAGACTTCAGAACTGTTCCTACAACATTATGCTCGCCAATAATTACTTGACATTTAATATTGTTTAACGAACGGATGAGAAAGAGTAAGTTCGTGTTATAATTAATTACACAAGTCACACTTGACGTATCACATGTCAATTATCCTTTATTCGAGGTAAGTCAAACAGCAATTATTGGGGGTCGGATTCAGTTCCATCACGACATGTTCTAACCTGTTTGGTAACAAACAGCAATTCTTTGGAATCAAATGCACTGCCGTAATGATATATAAATCCATGTTATTCATAATGGCAAATAACTGGTTGATTAATAAAAAAGGTGTCTGTCGCTTCTGTGGGTTAATCATATCAGCCTTTAAGAGAAATATAGAAACACAAATATCATTACGAGATCCTATTACCAAAAGCAGTAGGTATTATTACCTGATGTCTTATATAAATGATAATTAATTATTTTTTGCTATTTCCTCGTAGAAAAAGAAATTTGCAATGTTTTAAACTGTTACCGGTGAATATCGAACTGTTGACCGGTCAACAGTTTGAACTGTTGCCCGCTGGAATAATGACGTCATTTCGTCGAAAAATTGACGTCATTTTACAGTTAAACAGTCAAATTATTTATTTTATCGATTACTGTTGTGTAAATAAAAATTTAGTTTGCTGTTATTTCTATGTTGGAAATTTGATCAGGTAATAAAACACTTATTTCATGGATGCTTGGTGAACAGTCAAAACTGTTGTCCCTCGGTATCAGGGCTGACATTTGGAACTGTTGCCCTCGGCATATCGGCCTCGGGCAACAGTACCAAAGTCATCCCTGATACCTTGGGAAACAGTTTTGACTGTTCACCGCGCATCCATGAAATAAGTGTATAGTGTTTCATCCACAGGCAGCAGTATCATAAATTTGCCCCCTCTCCGGGACCCTACCCCCCCCCCCCCCGAGCTAACCCCAGGGGTTCCAGATTGTTAAATGTACACCTATTGTGTATGGTTTGACTTTTCAACAACAAATATTGACAAAAATACACAGTTTGAAAAAATAACCCTCGTATAGGTATTATATATACACAAGGTATGAAACGTACATGTCTATTGCTGAAAGATTGTGGAACACTGAACGTGACCTTTTTCACCGAAAACACACATGTTCCGATGCAGTTGCCGACAAAATGCAACTGGATTCGTTAAAAGACAGAAAAAGCACCGTGATTACACAACTAACCGATCTCCTGCTCGGCTAATAACTTAAATATTCAATTAAATTTGACTTTCTCGCTATATGTCACTGGGTGTTTCATCTACACATGTACACCATTTTAATTTTATAACGCGTCATCTGGTTGGTTTTTCTGATTGTGTTGGCCAATGATATGGCGTTTAAGGACCGAGCATTCGATCGACAAAATATGACAGCAAAACACAGACATTTAGCGAGAAAGTCGAATTTATTTGAATATTAAAGATACTAGCCGAGCAGGAGATCGGTTAGTAGTGTAATCTCGTTGCTTTTACTGTCGTTTAAAGGGGCCTTTTCACAGATTTTGGCATTTTTTAACTTATTCATTAAATGCTTTATACCGATAAATGTAAACATTCGATCGTAAAAGCTCCAGTAAAAAATCAAGAATAAAGTTAAAAAAAGGAAAAGAACATTGCCCGGACCAGGTTTCGAACCAGTGACCCCTGGAGTCCTGCCAGAGTCCTGAAGTAAAAACGCTTTAGCCTACTGAGCTATTCCGCCAAGTACACATACTGATGTATTTTATACCTTATATAAGCAATCTTCGTAGTTTCACAAAATTTAACGACAAAAACAGAACTCTCCAAATTATTCAATCGTTTCGCGTTGCAACGCTTTATAATTTTTAGGTTTTAAAATCGTCAAAAGATGCATATAATGGCTCTATTAGACCATGGTAAATGTTCAGTATTACTGTTTCCTCACAAATATCATAACTAAAACGAAAATTTGCGAATCTGAAACAACTTGTTTCAATTTTGTCAATTTACCAAAGCGTGAAAAGATCCCTTTAACGAATCCAGTTGCATTTTGTCGGCAACTGCATGGGAACATGTGTGTTTTCGATGAAAAAGGTCGCGTCCAGTCTTCCACAATCTTTCAGCAAGAGGCATATAGTGCGTTTCATACCTTGTGTATATATATAATACCTATACGAGTTTTTTTTTCAAACTATGTATTTTTCTCAATATTCGGTGTTGAAAAGTCAAACCATACACAATAGGTGTACATTAAACAATCTGGAACCCCTGGGGTAAACTCGGGGGGGGGGGGAGGGTCTCGGGGGGGGGGGGGTCAAATTTATGATACTGCTGCCTGTGGTTTCATCTTTCGATAAAAGGCTATATACCCAAATACTTAACTTGTTGGTGAATTACAACGCTTCATTTAAATCAATATTCACAATTGCCGTTTAAGTAAGAATAAAATATAGAATTTCGCGTTTCAGTTGTATCCCAAATAGTCGTTTCAGTATTTGGTATGGGCCTTTGACGCACAAATCATAACGAAATACGTATTAACTTGTCACCACTAACATAAACTTCCATATATTAAAGTGATATTATGATATTTTTCACCGTTGTATTGAGCTGAACAGAATTTACAGGTCAAAATATTTAGTTAAAATGTGGTTACTGACCAATTATCTGCAATTCATCTTGCTACCAGTTGTTTATACAAAATATATATTATATTCATTATTTTACATGACTCACCCAGTCCTCTAAGCCGAAATGATCCGTAAAACAAAATAGTGTATTTGTGTCGTATGAACGAATCTGCACTAAAAAAATTAAGATTCACATCGTAAATCGAATCATTTCTGTCGTCAGTTGTCAAAACGAAAGTACGGTTGATATTCAAATGCATTATTTTTCTTTTTCCGGGATATTGTTTTAGTATGTTGATGTTGCATTAACAAATATAAGTGTATATGAAGTGAAAACACCAAAAATAAACAACGGTTGCGATAGACACCTTTAAACTGTTAAATGCCCATAATATCACTTTAAGAATTTAAGTCCAAGGATTCCAAAATGTTTGGTCAACCGAAAAAGCGACAAAACATGTCAAAGGGTCCACTTACACTATACATTTTCCCTTTCGTTTAGAAAAAAGTAAATTACGTTTAATACCCCACATTACTGATCTTTTTCCTTCGTGTGTCATTAATGCGACCAATTCCGACGATTCAGGCAGACTAATGATATGCCATAAACATAACTATTTCATAAAATATTATATTTCAGTTCTCGTGGACTAAACAAAACGACATGGTTTTATGCTGAACAATTATTTTCGCATCATAATCATAGTGGAACATAATGCATCCTAATCATAAAGATCAGTATTGTGAAATACTATGCAAGTTGCAACTTCAAAACAACAAGCGTAGAATGAAATCTGATTAGTCGATGCATTAAACAAATTGTATTGCTTCAACGAAGGTTTCATTTTAAAATCAATTTTATAATTTATAGTCATTTTCGCCATTTTCTCGATTTATTTTTAGTCCTAGTTATTTTTTTCTTTTACAAAGATTGTACATATATCAAATCACTTCGGATGCATTTAGTACTGACATACCGATGTTTAAACAAGCATCTCACTAGATATCATTAAGACATGTATTTATAGATATGTCCACTAAATATTTTAAATAAAAAAGGAAGCCAACCGAAATTCATTTTTTTAAGCGATTTATATTTTTCTGGAGCGCTGAATGGCTGAAGTTACGTTCAAACGCAAGTTTACGTAACTCTACGAAGTGAATAAACTGTTATTGATATGCCAGTGCATTCTCAATATTATAAACCAAAATGAAAAATATAACCAACTAAACAAATAATTGTATAACATATATGAATAACAATTGCAACGGTACTTTTTAAGCAACGTGAGATATCTATGGACTGTGACAGGTTGTGGTGTTATGATTTTATTAAAAGCAATAACGGAACAATGGCAATAACCAGAAAAATGAATATTTTGGTGCTTCGTTGAATTCTAAGAACTGTTCGCCCTAACTCGAATGATATTTCTGGAATTGTTAATTGTTTTACGAGGTATATAAATATAATATAAAGCAAAGAAGAATGCATGCTTCCACAATACCTTTTCATAATTGTGTAAAACAAAATAAGTATCGCTGTTTTTAAAGTCTCTATAACGCTCAAAATCAACGAAAATTACGTAAAGTATTTCGTAAAATAAAGTTAACACCTAAACAATCAGTGTTCATTATAGCAATAGCCACATTTTCAACGCTAGATGTGGTATGATTACATAGATTTTGTGGATGTTAAATGCTCGTTTTTATTTGTTTGAGACACAATTAATTCCATTTTAATTTCCCGCGATTATATTTATTCATACGAAACACGAACACCATATTAGTGTTCATGTGTCGTAGGAATAGATATCGTTGCGGGAATTAAAATGGAAAAACAACGAGCATTTTGTATCTACAAACATCTATTTTACCAGACCACATCTGGCGTCAAAATTTCAGCAATTGCCATAAGGAACACTGATTTTTAATTGGTTAAGTTTATTTTACGAAATATTGTACGAAATTTTCGTTCATTTTGAGTAGTCATGTTACTTTAAAATCAGTGGGATAGTTCAATTCTCGGAAAGAATAATATATAAGTGTATTCCAAATTCACGTAGCTATTGTTAATTTAAATGGTGATAGCGCGGTACAAAATTATCTGAGTTTCTTATATTTGATGATTACAGATGTTGTATAACTATCTGAACTGTTGATACCTTTTTAACAAACATATTTTTTTAAATAGTATATATTTTATTTAAAGAGCAACTCCCATTTTGCTGTAATGAAAGGTAATATTTCTCTCTAAAGCCAATACAATTTTCCATTGAGATATTCGTCAGTGATATAAAAGAACGTTGTGATAACAATAATGATAGATTTCACAAAATTTGTAACACGAGTTTAAAGATGCATTCCTTTAAATACAATTGTTTTGTTTAGAAATCATACTTTTCCTCTACATAATTAGGTTGATTTTGTATTGCTTATAGTTTTCCGCTATTTTGTCTATAGTGTTCATAAGTAATGTCTCGCTGATTTCAATTGAAAAACGGAATGTAAGATATTATTATTTTTCCTGACCTTTTATTCAACGAAACCAATTTATGTAAGATATTATGATGGTTTACGTATTGCTATAGAAACCATCATAATGAACTTACATTGCCATCGTTTAAACAGGATCTTGTGCTTTGTTAATATGAGATCGTTTTATGTAATAGTCGTCTAGCTATTGCAATCTCGTCATTTTGTTTTACTGAAATTGACACATAAAATGTGGTTCTATGTTTTATGCCATGTATTACTTGACAATATGTTATTTTATACAGTTAACGTATACTGTAAGATTTTGAAGTCGACGGGTAATACATCAGTTCTTAAACCTTTTTATCAGAGTTGCTTTATCATGTTATAAAAAGTGTTATGTAATGTCGGAGTATCAAATCATACAACATAAACCTATTATGAAATGATAATTATACGTTCAAATTTGCTTTTGTTTCAAATATTTTTATATAACCATACTGGCTTTGTATCAAGGGTGTTAATAGTAAATAAGACACCATTGAAGTACAATAAGTCAAGTAAATAAAGATTTGCTGACCAGTCGCTATGTGCACACCGTTCTGATAATGCTGCGAGAAGATGATCATTTTATGTACTGTTCAGTAAACCCTTTTGATAGTACGGCAAAGGTATTCATTATATGTATTATTCAGCACACCATTCTGAAATTGCTCCGTGAAGATGTAATTATGTGTTATGTTCAGCATACCATTCTGATAATGCTGCAAGAAGATGTTATTTATGTATTGTTCATTACGCCATTCTGATAATGCTTCGTGAAGATGTTATTTATGTATTGTTCATAACGACATTTTGATAATGCTTCGAGAAGATGTTATTTATGTATTGTTCATAACGACATTTTGATAATGCTTCGAGATGTTATTTATGTATTGTTCATAACGCCATTCTGATAATGCTTCGTGAATATGTTATTTATGTTATGTTCATTACGCCATTCTGATAATGCTTGGAGAAGATGTTATTTATGTATTGTTCATAAGGCCATTCTGATAATGCTGCAAGAAGATGTTATTTATGTTTTGTTCATTACGCCATTCTGATAATGCTGCATAAAGATGTTATTTATGTATTGTTCATTACGCCATTCTGATAATGCTGCATAAAGATGTAAGTTATGTATTGTTCATAACGCCGTTCTGATAATGCTGCAAGAAGATGTTATTTATGTATTTGTTCAGCACGCATTTTGATAATGCTTCGAAAATATGTCATTATATATATTATTCAGCACGCCATTCTGATAATGCGTCGAGAAGATGTTATTTATGTATTGTTTATTACAACAGTCTGATAATGCTGCAAGAAGATGACATTTATGTATTTGTTCAGCACGTATTTTGATAATGCTTCGAGAATATGTCATTATATATATGTTTCAGCACACCATTCTGATAATGCTGCAAGAAGATGATATTTATGTATTGCTCAGCACACCATTCTGATAATGCTGCAAGAAGATGCTATTTATGTATTGCTCAGCACACCATTCTGATAATGCTGCAAGAAGATGCTATTTATGTATTGCTCAGCACACCAGTATGATAATGCTGCAAGAAGATGCTATTTATGTATTGCTCAGCACACCATTCTGATAATGCTGCAAGAAGATGATATTTATGTATTGCTCTGCACACCATTATGATAATGCTGCAAGAAGATGCTATTTATGTATTGCTCAGCACACCATTCTGATAATGCTTCGAGAAGATGTTATTTATGTATTGCTCAGCACGCCATGCTGATAATTCTTCGAGAAGAGGTTATTTGTGTTTTGTTCAGCACTACATTCAGATAATGCTGCAAGAAGATGTCATTTATGTATTGTTCAGCACACCATTCTGATTATGCTGCAAGATGTTATGTATCGTATTGTTAGCAGCACACCATTCTGATAATGCTTCAAGAGGTTGTTATTTATGTATTGTTCAGCCCGCCATTCTGATAATGCTTCCAGAAGATGTTATGTATGTATTGATTAGCACGCCATGCTCATAATGCTGCAAAAAGATTTTATTTATGTATTGTTCACCACACCATTCTATAATGCTTCGAGAAGATGCGTTTTATGTATTTTTTAGTACGCCATTCTAATAAAGCTGCCAGAAGATGTTATTTATGTACATGTATTGTTCAGCACACCATCCTGATAATGACACAAGAAGATGTTATTTATGTATTGTTAAGCACGCCATTCTGATAATGCTTCGAGAAGATGGTATTTATGTATTGTTCAGCACACCATTCTGATAATGCTGCAAGAAGATGATATTTATGTATTGTTCAGCACGCCATTCTGATAATGCTTCGAGAAGATGTTATTTATGTAGTGTTCAGCGCGCCATTCTGATAATGCTTCGAGAAGATGTTATTTATGTTTTGTGTAGCACGCAATTCTGATAATGCGTCGAGAATATTTTACTTATATGTTTTGAAGATAGGAGTCCAAATGTTCTGTCATCATATTCGGAAGCAAATATAATTTATCCTACAAAACAGTTAAGTTTCTTAAAATTTAATTGGTGCAATGTGTTATATCAATTTTCGTTTTAACACATTGGTGAGACATATATAATATGTCTTCTACAAACGGTCGGATGGCTTAGAACTTTTCATTATTTGTGTATACTTATAAGGTATAACTACTCCAGTGTAAGTCAATATGACCATCAACAACATCTCTATGTGTTGCTTGGCGTTGCAGACACCTTTAATGTTCATATATAATTGAACATATTTGTGCCATCAGCATATTTCATTTCAAACATCAAAGTCTGTTACACAAATCTGATAATCTTTAAAATTGAAATTTAAAAAATAATAAAAATGTTTTGTTTCCTTGATCATCCACTTAATTAGGATGACATCGCGCAGTGTTTATCATGCATATCAAAATAAACATAACACCAACAGAAAGGTTCGATATTTGAAACACACTATAAAATACCTGGCATTAGCAAACTACCTATAATAGGTTGTGTACCTTCACAGCTGTATAGAAGTAATGTATTATGGCATTTTTTTATGAAATTCGTGATAGATTGTTTCAATATTAATTTCAATTTTAAAATTTTAATATTTAAAATGTTCTTGTTTTTGCGCATTTTGTTTGCATGATGCGATTCAATTATGTATCCCCTACTCAGGCGAACTGAATTCAGGATAATAGTTTGATCCACTTAATTGGCCGTTCATTATAGATAATTAATACGGGTGTTCTTTACGTCCCGTTTTACACAGCGTAAAGTATGGTTTTCAGTCTCAATCAGACATGGACAACTATATTAACATTTGTCCGTAGGACACAGCTGTTTCGGCTTTCCACTTTTGTCTTAAAATGCGCTATTGTTCAAACATGCTGAACAAACAAAATAAACGTGCGCAAGTTCGCCGCTGGTAAATATATGTGATTCAGTTTCATCCTACAAGCAGCAGGGACCATGGCTCTTTGTATGCCGTAAAAATCTTAAAGAAAATATTGAGCCGGGGAAATTCCCATGCTTAATATATGTGTAAGGGTCAGCACTCTAACCGCAATATATTGTAGGTTACCCAAAAATGTCCGTACCTAAATAAGTAGGATCACACGTTTGCATACTTGATAATTATGTTTTTACAGTTTCAACCTCCTTGCAGCAATAATTTCTCAGTAAGGCACGACGTAATTTAAAGGGGAATATTTCCATACATGTAGAAAACAAAATCACAGTAAAATTAGGTGTGCAAGTTTAGATGGTTAATATGTTTAAAAAGGACCATACATCCGGTTATGTAAAAGAAAATGGTCCGAACCAGAATTTAGAAGTACGCAAGTTCCCATGCCGCTTTTTTTTCTCGTAAGTAATACAAAGTTTTTAGTTTACACGCGGCGCTTAATTCCGACGGTAGGACGGAAGGTAGGAAAGACAGAAAGAGTTAATCTATACCAACCCACCCTCTGAAAATAGGGACATAGAAAGGGTTTATTTACAACAGATACATATTTTTATCCAGAGTTGCTATAAGCAACTTTCAAAACCAGTGTAAGTGTTGTTTAAAATCTTAGAACATATTAATATGAGAAACCATGTCATTGATTTCAAGGGTGAGTATTTTAATCGGGATTTGCTTTTTATGTTGTTTACACAATAGTTACACTCTAGATTTTCAGAATTGGTCTTAGCGCTCCTATATCCACCGTTATGATCAAGCAATGGTTCATAGCGGCCCATACCACACACATTATCAAGCAATCGTTCATGGCGACCCATACCACAAGCATTATCAAGCAATGGTTACGAGCGGATCCATGCCATGCACGGATGAAATAAGGAATTCTTGCCGCACTATAACCCAAGCAATAACCAAAGAAGGATTCCTAGTGGTACCATACAATAAGCCGTAATCACAAATGGGTATACGAGGACCCATACTCCCAACAACACTTGATCAACGATGGATCCTGGATGTCCTATATCTCATACACTGGTCAAATAAGGGGGTCTGACAGTCCCGTGCTCCATCTTATTTTATAACAATGAAATATTCCTGTACCAATAAAGTTTGCCATGCTACACCCCTGAGTGGAAACACGAAGTAGGCTACGAAATCAATATCCATTAAGCGGACTATTAAGCATCTGATGTCCTCTCGGTATGAAAGAAAGACAGGTGCAAAATGCATCCGATACCATCCTCATTCAAATATTAGCAAAAACATGCATCCTTAACAATGCGGATTTAATTTAAATGTGTATTCGTATGATAGCACATTGTACGTGTCATAACACCGATTTAATATGAGCTTTATTAGGAACATTAAAGCGTTTAAAACAAGAATTTATACTTTTTGGTAAAAATATAATAAATCTTTTAATACGCTGGTTTAGGCATCTACACTTTGCTTATACTGAAATTAGAAATAAATAAGGCAGTGTTAGTTGAATTGTTTAATTCTTGTAAAAAATTCACCATAAGCGTTAGCAATCCGGACATTTCGAGTATTCAAATCTGAAAAAAGTGGTTATAAGGTGATAGTTTAAACCCATTAATGCCTAGCGTCCTGAAAAAAGGACTTTGCAAACAGCGTAGACCCAGATGAGACGCCGCATGATGCGGCGTCTCATCCGGGTCTACGCTGTTTGCTTATAGGAATTTCTGTAAGAAATATTCTAAATATAGAAATAAGTATACCAGACATCCCTAATTTTGGAAATAAATTGATCCAATTTAGAAGGATGGGAGAGTCAACTAGGCATAAATGGTTTAAAGAAGAAATGCCGTTGCCTGTTAAATCCACGCCACCGGTGTTTCACCGACTGTTCGTCTGTCCGTCGTTAATCGAAACTGGACTTTGCGATAACTCAGAAAGTGATAAAGATTTATTTAATGAAACTTGATACACATTTAATCTGAAACGTTAAGTTTATGCATGAATATTTGTATTTTTAAAAGGTATAATGTTAGGCCTCTGTTAATAAAATAGAAAACGCTTTATATTGTTATAACAAGAAACACAATTTGATATATTAATTAAACATACATTCATATACATTCAGTTGTCACTTTTCCAATATGTATCATTTTGTTCAATATGTTGACGAATTCGTGAAAAATTCTGAACATATGCTCTGATATATTCGATAAGTTCATAAGCATGGTGATTAGGTTTCATCCAGATAATTCAAATCAGTATAGGAATGATATTGTTTCATAAATGAAAAGTGAGTTTATATATTGCCAGTTCGGTTTCATGTAGGTACAGTAAGTTTCACTTCTTCTTCATACTCTTCTTCTTCTCCGTCTTGGCCTTCTTCTTCTATGATGATGATGATGATGACGATGCTGATGATGATGTTGATGTTGATTTTGATGATGATGATGATGATGATGATGATGATGATGATGAAGATGATGATGATGATGATGATGATGATGATGATGATGATGATGATGATGATGATGATGATGATGATGATGATGATGATGATGATGATGATGATGATGATGATGATAATGATGATGATGATGATTATGATGATGGAATTACCAGGATTGCTTTTATAAAGTATAAATTACACCAAATGCCGTATAAGCATGGCTGGCCGAGTTGTTTATGTGCCAGACATTTACTCCAAGGGTTATTGGTTCGAGCCCAGGCGAGGATAACTTTTTTCTTTCTGTACATTTATTCTTGTTTTGTACTTGAGCTATTCATTTCCGATGTTTACATTTATCAATTTAAAAAATTAAACGACAAACTTCAAAACATAACAAAAGCTATGAATTAATCCCTTTAATATATTTTGACAGTCCTTTTTAGAACTGAAGGCTTGTGTAATTTTTGTCGATTCAATATTATCATTTTACTCGACATAGGTCAACTGATCAGAGCCAGTTTCTTATACTGTATTAGTCGATTAATAGCGACTTCTTTACTATCCATATCAAACGTAATGAACACTTGCGCTTAATATTTGTAAAATACATTTTTGACAGTTGTATTGCTGTCTGTGTCTTGAATATACTTCATATCAGTATAAAATTGTTTGTTTCATTGAATCTATTTATAAAAAAAATTAAGCCTGTAAACATCGACTGCTATAAACGCCTGCTAAGTTTATGTAAAAATAATTCAAGTACCTTTGTATCAAGTCGATATAAACAAATCGGTATGTTTATATCATCTTTAATCGAAGTACAAGGTAATTAAAGTTAAAATTAAAGTCACTATCACGCTCACCAATACATACGGCTACTGTATTATGCTATATAAAAAAACATTCGACAACAAGTAGTACCATACGATGGTTATTTACAAAAGGAAGACCCTAAAAACAAGTAACATTGATGTAAAAACGTTATATTACAAGCATTCGGCAAGTTTTAAGCATCTAAATATCTAAATATCGTTCCACGAGGTAATCTAATTTCGCTTTCCAGTCAGGATCGGATTCATTCGGGTTGCGTTCATTTGCATAATTTATACAAGCCATTTTCGTATTCGCTAAGTTCCAGTTACCCAGAATTCATTTTGATTTCACAGAATGATTATTCATGAGAGCTACGTCATGCTTCCGACGCTTACCGTATCCAATCTCGTGTTCGCCCGTAAATGTTCGGATATTTCACGGGAGATATAAATGAAATTATTTGTGGCCACAAAAAAATAAAAACGAGCATTTTGTATCTCGTTAAATCAATTTTACCAGACAACATCTAACGTTGAAATTTTGCATTTTGCTAAAAGGGAACATTGATTTTTTTATGGGTTAGCTTTATTTAACGAAATATTCGATATTTTTGAGCGTGATTGTTACTTGTTACGTGATTGTAACCCTGTCATGAAATGTGTCATCATAGAGAGACTCCTATAATTGACCTTTCGACAGCCGATTGATTGACAGGCTTATTAACCAATCAGATTACTGCATAGATTAGGCCCGTTTCTATCCGCCATTTTGTCCGTCAAACTCGCCGTTGTTCGTCACATAAGCTTATACGTAATGCTGTGTTTTACACAAAGAAAATGGTTAAAAGGTGCTGTTATGGCACTTGTTATTCAGACACAATGTATCTAGAACGGTTAAAAGATGGAACTACGTTTTTTCCGTTCCATTAACCGGGTACTAATCTTAAAAAATGCAAACGTTGGATTCGTCTTTGTAGTCGTCTCAACGAACAGCTTAATCTCAACATATTAAGCTATCGCCCGAAAGCAAAACACCTCGACGTTTGTTCTAAGGTCGTCATAATAAGATACTACGCGAAAATAGAATATGTAAGTTTTGCACCGGACACGCTATAGAAAACGAGTATCACTTTTTACTTGTTTTTCCTCTATATAGAGAAATTAGAAAGGAACATTTAAAACCATATTTTCAAAGGTGGCTAACGTTAAATAAATTTGACATTCTAATGCAGTCGGCTAATAAAAAAATATTCTAAACTTTGCTAACTAGATTATTAATGCTAATGAAATGCGTAATAATAAAGACAATCAGTTATAATTTTTAATAATATCACATAAAATAGAGCATTTTTATTTCTTTCGGTTTAAATCTTCCGAATTTAATGTAGCTAGTTGTATATCGTTAAAAGTTAAGAAACTATTTTAAAATGCGCATGTAATTATCAATAGTTGCCAATAAATGTCATTTTACACCATATGTGGGCTTTCTACTAATCCGTTATCAAAACAGATGCCGCAAACTGTGAATGACCCTTGACACTTTGATAGCCAGTCTGATTAGCGAGTTTTTTTTTGTACATGAAAATTCTTTCAACTTCTTATATTTTAAACATTGCAAAAAAATAGTTTAAGAGGAAATTAATAATATATTGTGTATGTTACTTTTTTGACGACATTGACTATGTTACACGATTATAACATTGCTCATGGGTCATTTTGACCAAACGCATTATAGATATGTGTTATATCGGATTTCAATATAACGTTCTTTGTCTTCTTATATAATAAATTTACTTACCTTTGCCACATTTGCAATATTGCCATCGGTTGCAAAATTAACGGCTTTTAAGGATGTTCGATCGTTTTGTGAAAATTTTCAAAATATCCGGAATGCTATAATTTTTTGTATGGTGATTAATGAATCTGTATCTGAAATTAATATAAAATAAAAAAGAGAGGTCACCGTGAATAATTTTGAGATAACGAAGGTTTTTAAATGCCATGTGCGTTTGAAAAAAGGTCATTTTTGCGGGGCATAAATTTGGGGGTACGGTAAAATGTTTTTGTGTAATACATTTAAAATGGCATAATAGTATTGAGATTGCATTATATTAGCAACTGTAACATGTGTATTATCATAGTGAACAGTTTTAAAACCAAAAATTATGGAAATTGTAAAAAATAATGAGAAATAAGTATGACTAGTTTTTTGTTTGTTTTGAATTTTTTATTGCACAGTTCAAAATAGATAACATGCAACACAGATACATATTTCTGTTGATGTAATATTCATATTCATTTGAATTTCTCAATAATTAAAGTAAACTAGCTAAGCATTAAAATGAAGTAAAGAAATTGATAGGTCACCGTGGATTTTTTTTTGCTATAGACATTTTAATATGGACGTAATTTCAAAAATACAATGACTAACATTGTAATAGTAATTAAAACATATCTATATAATAACTGCTCCATAACAATCAAATTATCAACTGAAATGTGATACACGTAGAAATATTTATAATGTATATTGTTATGAAAATATTTCAGATGTAACAACTGTAAAAACAATGTTGATGTTCAAATAAACATCTTAAATTACCCCACCCACCTGTTACCCATGTTGTTGGTTGTAAATTGAGCATATGTATTAGGTATTTTAAAATTATTTTTAAAACTGTGTGATGTGTATTTAAAGACAAGAGGCCATGATGGCCCTGTATCGCTCCACTGCTGAAAAAAAGACTGAAAAAAATATTCTCCGCATGTGCAGAAACTTAAATATAGGCCCTATTTAAGCACATGTACAATTTTGTGACCACCTGGGCTGGGTCAAATTTAACCCCAGGGGCATAATTTGAGCAAACTTTGTAGAGGACTACTATATCTCACTCCATACAAAATGTGGTGGCCCTAAGTCTTAGATGTAGAGTTAAGGACAAGAATATTTTTAAAGTTTTCATAAAATAAGCAAGATACAAGCGTATATAATGTTCAATTTTGTGACCTGCGGGTCAGGGTCAAATTTGACCCAAAGTAACAAACTTGGTAGATGACTATAAGATGTTCCTGCATACCAAATTTGGTAGCCATAGTCAGAATGGTTTTCGACAAAATTTTTAAAGATTTCACAAAATAGGCGCTTTATAAGCGTTTATTAAATTTTGTGACCCCCCGCGGCAGGGTCAAAGTTGACCCCAGAGGCATTATTTGAACAAATTTGGTAGAGGTTTATAAGATGTCACTACATACCAAATTTGGTAGCCCTAGGCCCAATAGATATGGACAATTTTTTTTCACAAATAAAGCACTTTATAAGCATATGTTCAGTTTTGTGACCCCCGGGGCAGTTTCAAATTTAACCCAAGGGGCATAATTTGAACAAACTTGGTAGAGAACTATCACATGTCATTACATACCAAATTTGGTAGCCCTATGCCATACTAATATGAACAAGAAGATTTTTAAAGTTTTCACAAAAAATGCCTAATATAAGCATATGTTCAATTTTGTGACCGTCAGGGCAGGGTCAAACTTGACCCTAGGGGCATAATTTGAACAAACTTGGTAGAGGACTATAAGATGCCACTACATACCAAATTTGGAAGCCCAAGGCCCAATGGTTATGGACGAAAAAATATGTGAAGTTTTCACAAAATAGACCCTATATAAGCATATGTTCAATTTTGTGACCCCGGGGCAGGGTCAAATTTGACCCCAGGGGCATAATTTGAACAACGTTGAAAGAGGAACATTCCTGAGAAATTTCATCACAATTGGACCAGTAGTTTAGGAAAAGATGTTTAAAGGAAACGTTCAGGCACGCACGCACGACGGACACAGAATCATAACATAAGCCCCGCTGGCCTTTGGCCAGTGAAGCTTAAAACAACAAAGAATACAATAAGCTGGGCAATTATGTTTCACACACCATCTGTGGTTTAATGCACTGCCAAAAATATCTTACAACTTAGGTGAAACATGAGAAATACAACTGACATAAGAATCACAACTATGTTCGTCATCGAGAAGGAAAAACAATGATGTAACAGCTATTAGATTTCATAGCTTATCTATATACAAGATGCAAATTACAATTGGTTAGATGTCAGGCAACAAATAACTCGCTATTGTACATATTATTTTCTCTGATTTTGTTACTCTGATTTGTCCGTTTGTAACCTCTGAAAGGGGGCTCCTCAAACCACTCAGTCCGTTTCTTTTTGATACAGGACTCAAATGTTTAAGTTGAAATCCACTTCCTGCAACTTTCCTTGCAATACCTTGACTTATAACTTTTGTATCAATTATGGTTTGTAAAGATTTAATGTTGGAAGCAACATTTAGTTACACATTGTATGTTAACACTGCTCGGTAAAAGCTGAATGAATATTTGTTAACAATTTTTGGTCAAGAGGAACAGAGTTCACTAACTTTTGTAAAGCTAAAATATCCTGTATAGCGCCATGTGCCATGTATAATTCACCAATGACGTCTTTAACTAAATGTTCCCGCTAATATGATTTCATATTTGGTAATATTTCCTTTAACATTTTTAAGTATCTAAAAAGCCACAAATATTTTGCTGAAACTCAAACATTTTTCAACAAGTATGGATAGCACGGAGCAACACTTTACAATCAAAAGACTCTATATTATGCCCAACTAAAATAATTGGTGAACATTTCTGTAAGAATGTTATAAAACTTGTCAATGCAGATTTGATGGGGACAGCTGTTACTGTTTGTCTCTTGACAAGCATAGAGTCGCTAACAACTGTCACTCCAGTTATTTCTGACGCTTGCAAGGAAATCTTCTGACCAGTTGAATGCACTGCAGCTATCTGAATTATGTGAGAAGTGTGCTCTGAAAAAACAAAACAAAAATTTTAAATAGAAATTGCACAAAATCCATTTTAGCCCCGTTAATCACAGAGCCCTGGGTCGCTCCCCCAAGTACAATGTAAACTTCTTAAAATACATTTGAAGTGTTTACAATAAATATGAAAGGGAAAAACATTGCCCCCCACCAGGACAGGACTTTTTTTGAAGCTTAATGTGAACAATCGTAGAAGAGGTTCCTTCACATTCATTCTCTATGCATTGTGGTTTAAGAGAATTTTCAGTTGAAGGGTTATTGATCAGAAACAATTTTCACACTTATTGTGACCTTTGACTAAGTGACCATAATTTAAATGGGGGTTATATACTGTCCAATCCCTATGCACATGGAGAGTAAAAAGCCAATCAGTGAAAAAGTTGACAAATTATTGATCGGAAACTTAATGATCTACCCACAGACAAACATCCAGCAAAACAATATTAACTCTCTCTTCCAAGGGGGGCATAATAACTGTTATTATGAAAATTGAAACGCTCTTTTCTTCCATTCATGGATATATCAAAGTAAGTTGTAGGCATCTAATGATCTTATGTATTCATAAATCTGAAGAAGCGAAGAGAATAGTGTTTAAATTTTTAAACGATGCACAATAATATACTAAAGCCAGTTGTGCGTAATGTAACATTGCATCATCTAAGTGGTATTTACTATCATTTTATCAATAAAGATTAAGAATGATGTATTATATGAAAGCAAAATGAGAAATTAGTCTGAACATAACTCTTGTTGCAATTCAATCATATGCTAGGTTGACCAACAATTCACACGATATCTCTGACACATTGAGTTACTCAGCAGTAGCAGGTTGAATTATGTTATACATGTAAGTAAATATGTATATTTTTTAATAGAAGTTCAACTTTGGAGAATTAGAGTACCTAAATACCTGAATTGGACCAAGATAAACTTCTTTATGTGCAACACTGTGAATAAGGAATATGTTAAAAATAAACTTTACCTAACCCTCTTGTTTCCAAATCAAAGAAAACAAATTCCTTCCCAGTAGTGTCTAGCCCTGCTGGACCAGGCTTGGGTATAGGTGGGGGTATAGTTGTAACTTCAACGTCTTGGTCCTCTATGTTTGAACTGTATGTTGGTCCCGCTTGTACTTCTTGCACTGTCCTTTGAATGCCTGAACAGAAAAACAGAATTTCAAATTGGAAAATTTGCTTGCACCTTCATGGGTTATCTCCGATTTTTATTTAAAGAAATGATTACACAGCACATTAATGCTTTTACAATAATCAATTTACAAACATTAGCATATGCTTTTAAATGATACTACTACTTTGCATATATAATTGATGGATCTATTGATACAATCTACAACAAGAAATGTGTCCACACGACACGGATGCCCCAAACTCCAACTTTGTAACTATATAAAAAAATAATCCATACAATTGTAAGAAACCCAGTTTGGTGAAGATCGGATGAAAACTACTTGAATTAGAGAGCAGGCACGAAAAGTGTGAGGGACTGACCGACCCACGGACAGTGCGAAAACTATGTCGCCAATTGGGGGCATACAAATGAAGAATACTGTGTTTTAAATATAAAATGCCCATAATTAAAAATACCGTTCGAGTTTTAAGTCTTATGCGTCACTGTTTTGCTGCACGAGTAACAGTTATAGCCTTTCTTTTTTTGTGCTGAAGGTCATGGAGAAGGGCCAGTTTCGATGTGAAAGTCCCAGGTGAAACACCCAGTTTTTGATTTACCTGAAACAGATTGCAGTAAATGACAGAACAGTTGACAATGCACAATGCTAGAATATGCTTATGCGGAATAAAATAATATGAAATAATGTCACTAATTTACAAAAGTTACAACATTTTTTAAGACCTAGTGATCTACATACACACAAATAATAATTAATTCAAGCCCTTTATTTTCAAAACCAATACGTATTTGACAAATTGAGAATATTTATGTTTTGTAAACTTGTAAAATTTCATATTTATTACCGGTATTAATAACTAGGACTGCAGGAAGAAAATAAACTTATGTCACTTTAAAATATACATGTTTAACTAAGGACAACCATTCACATTCTACTGTAATTGTGTTTACTGGCAGTAAATCAGACAAAATATGAAGGAAAAATATAGCAAGTACAATATAAAAAATGTATGCATGTAGACTACACGCGAATTACTTAGAGATAAGTACAATATAAAAAATGTATGCATGTAGACTACACGCGAATTACTTAGAGATAACTATCTGAATGTATTCAAAAGTATCAGTATTTTAGACAATAAATCATGATATAATGCACCAATGTACCAAAAAGACAAAGAAGTCTTACCCAAATGCAAGCTTTGTGATCATGTCATAAACTCTGCCATGTTTCCGTCCAGTAGCCACATTATTTACTGCACCACAATTGCTAAACTGTATGTCCAAAACACATGCCAGTCCGAAATCCCTGCTTTCTACAGTGTTAAGTAAATTCATGGGCACTTGACAAGCACTGCATGCTAAAAGCGATTCGGTCAATGTGTCGAGTTAAAGTGTGTGTATTTGAGATTTATTTACAGGTCGTCCAGCGTCTTCTCGACTACAGATGTATCGACCTGTCCCTGTGACCCTTCAGGGGAGAAAATAAGGTCATATTATACATCATAGCACGATGGCCAATGAGACCTTAATGTGACTAGATGCTCTTTTTTTTTTTTTTTTTTTTTTTTTTTTTTAATGGATTATGTAGTGGTTTGCCTTTTATCAAAATGGTTTTTGCAGTATTCCTATTATCTCTAGATTATCATTATCCTTATTGGCATTAATGTTAATTCCTTATAGTTTGTGTGTGGTTTTTGTGCTCTCCGCCCCAAGAGGTGTTAGTGGGGGTTCGAGCGGGATACAGAGGGCGCCCCGATTCCAGAGGCGCCCCTGGTTCTTTTAAGTGCCCGGTGTACAGCACCGATACACTGCACCCCCGTTTAACGTCCCTCGCGGAGGACTTGTTAGTACATAAACATAGATTAGTACAGATATAACTCTATTGCCCTGTGTCTTGTTGTAAATTCACATGGGCTCTCTCTGTTGTGCTGGTGGATATTGTCAGGTGTTTAATGGTGTTGCAAGGGTCAGAATAGTTTTGAAGTTTAATATAGTAGAAAAGGGGCTGCGTTTGTGTGGTTGGACCGAGATGACTGGTTGGTTGTTGGTGGTACAGGGAGGACAATACCTGGTTCTACACTTTCGTTCTTTGGGAGAAAATTTTCACGCGCCTTTATTTGTTTTTGAGAGAGAGAGAGAGAGAGAGAGAGAGAGCGCACGTTCTACTTCCTGTTTATATTGCTAGTGGTTACACAGATGGTAATTATATGTATTAGTGCATTTTGTTCAGGAGGGAATAGATCTGGGATGTTAATGCTGACCATCCCTCTAATTCGATCTGATCCTCATAGTGACAAGGGTAATACGTGCAGGTTAGCAATACAAGGTTTGCAATTCAACGTCAAACGTAACAAGGCACAGGCATGCAAGGAAAAAACTTACACTACTCTACAAGAAAACATCACCTACGCTACAGTAGGGGAAACAACAACAACAAATACCGTCACCATTCTCTTTTTATTTTTATTTTTGTCATGTTGGGTATGTCATGTCAACGGGGCCAGAGTGCACGGATGTCATGTCAACGGAGCCAGAGTGCACGGGCGAGAGATATCTCTTCAGGCGCGCCCTCTGGCCCAGCTGACACGCTCTACTCAACATGTTTAAGTCTTGTACATATGGGAAAAATGTTAACTAATCGCATTTAATTACAACAATATTTACACCTATAGGGGTTGCACTGTGGGTAAATTTGCCCACGTGCGCACTTACTGCGTCTTCCGATCCTGCGTGGAAGTATGTTGTCTGTGTGCTTTTCCCCTACCTTCGTCGTTGTTGCTGATTACAGCTTAAGAGAAGGAAAGCGAGGGTCTCGCGGAACCCTGGGTTTTGTTACCTAGAGCGCTATTTGGTTGTAAAAGAAGGCTTAGAGCTTATCCATAGTGGTCGAAAGGGGCCAAGTGACATATGTATTGGGGGGGGGGGGGGACGTACCCTTCCGTCGTTTTAGTATTAATAGTCTTTATCTATTTATTTATTGGTGTAATTTTCCTATATATCATAAAGCGCAGACGAGGAAACCGCGAACGTTCGTTATAGACAGCTCCCTCATCTTTGCCTTGTTTATAGTATTGTTTATTTATGTATTGACGTCAACAAGGTGTTATTGGACACTGCATTGTAATGTACTACCAATCCAAAGTACATTTGGACCCCAAATACAAATATAGGTTCTCGGCGTGCACATTACATGCAGTGTTTCTATATCTATTTATTTATTGATGCAATTTTCCTCTTGTCATAAGTACATAAGATAGTCATTATTAATTGGAATCTTTAAAATTACATATATCATGGATTGTTTTACGGTACAGTTTTAGAACCAAATTAATTAATAATAGTATATAAGTTCGAGCCGGGCCCAGACGAGTGGCCATATGGACAACACCGGAGTGACCATCGTCCGAGACCCACCCGTCATTAGTACATAAAGTTGCCATTATTGATCTGAGTTTTTATTTATTTATTTATTTATTTTAATTTTTCCTATAGGGCCGGGATAATATGGTTAGGTTCAGTTCGGGCCCAGACGAGTGGCCATATGGTGCACACCGAAGTGACCATCGTCCGAGTCCCGCCCGTCATTAGTACATAAGATTGCTATTATTAATTTGAATAAATGAAGCAGTATATAACTGACGGTATGTGTTGTTATTTCTATCTACCGCTAATAGTCCAACGGAATATTATATTTTATCTAAGTAGCCCGTGTCGCGCAAAAATTTAAACACGTGCAGTCGCACAACAGGAGCGATTCCGCTTGGAGGCATCAACAGTGAGTCGCGATTAATGATAAGTGGGTTTTTGAAGGCCGCTATTACCCTGCACTTAGTTCTAGTCTCTGTTCAGCGTGTTTAGGGCATATAAAGAAAAGATGTTCAAACGTGTTATGAATGTTGCACTGGGGGCAGAGGACAGTTTTGTAATAGTCGCCGTGCAATCTGGTCACCCTTAGGCGCATGCGCGAGTAAGCCCTGTCCTCCCTTTTAATGGGACTATAGATGTTAATCTTATGGCTAGGGTTGGTTAATATCGGTAAATTATGATCGGCGCAGTAAATTGACCATTTGTGATCCTGTTCATTATACCCTTTTTGGTTAATGATTGCAATTAGTTCGCGCGCGCTAGGCTTTAAATCAGAGGGTAGACCTTCATGGGAACCTATTCTGGCAAGTTGGTCAGCGTGTTCGTTACCCGGAATGCCTACGTGACTCGGGATCCATACGAATTGGAGAGTGATATTGTTGTTTGCTAGTTTTGTGATTCCCTTTAATGTTGCACATATAAGGTCGGGACGCGTTTTCGATGATCCTGCATTAAGTGCTTGTAAGGCGCTGAGAGAGTCGGTTAATATCGCGTAGTTTGAGCGTTCGTGGGTTTCAAGTTCATTAAGCCACTTTATGGCGCTGTTTATTATAGCTAGTTCGCAAGCAAATATAGACAGTTCTTTATTGTATTTTACCTTGCACTCATGTATAATGACATTTTTGGGTTGATACACTACAAAAGCCGCGCCTGCTATTTCAAGTTCCTCATTTTTGCTACCGTCAGTGAAAATCTGGGTGTAATCCCCATATTTATCTGTTACATAGTTTTGAGCTATAGAGCCACTGTTTGGGTCGTTGTCGGATTTTTTAATTAATGTTGTCAGATGTAAGTCAATATTTGGTTTTGATAGATTTCTTAAGCTAAAGTAAGTAGGTTCCTGAGTTTTAATGTCAATAGTCTCATAATAATTTCCTAGCTCGAGCACGTTCTGCGCGTACGGGAGACCACTCTTCTTTTTCCTTTTTTGGTAGGCCGGGTCTTCAGTAACACTAAGGTTAATTGGGAGGTGTGGTCCCATAGATAGCGTGCGCGCGCGGTATTTTAGTTGGTTAATTTGCCTTTGTTGACCCAGTTCTATCATTCCACATTCAGCGTGCAACAGAACGGTGCTTGTAGATTTACGTGTACCAGTTATAATTTTAAGTGCCGTATTTTGGATTACTTGTAATTTATTGAGTAATGTTTCACTGGCTGAATTGTACGCAATGCTTCCGTAGTTTATTTTTGCCCAGATAGTGGCTTTATAGATACGCATAAGGGCTTTTTTATCCGTACCCCAGTTGTTTCTTTGGATGCATTTTAGAAAGTTGAGGTCCTTTTGGCAGCGTACAACTAGTTTAAGGATGTGGTCTTTCCATGTTAAATATTTGTCAAATGTCATACCCAAAAAAGTAATGTTGTCAAGAAGCGGAAGAGGAGCACCACATAGAGTAAGTTGTGGGGGGTTAGGGGTTTTCTTAGATCGAGTTGCTTTACGTGCATTGGCCGCTACTTTTTGTGCACTGGCAGGGAATAAGATTGCTTGGGTTTTTGTGGGATTTATTTGGAAGCCATACGATGCGCTCCAGTTTTCTATTGCAGTTAGGGCTTTTTGGATTTTAGTAATTGCTAGATTCGGTGATTTAGATGTGGTCCATATTGCACTATCGTCTACAAAAAGTGATAAATTGATTAGATCAGTGTTATTTTGTGAATTATGTGCCTTAATTTCTCTGTCTAGGGTGTTCATAGTCACGGAAAATAATATTGGAGATAGGACACTACCTTGGGGACAGCCGTTTATAGTCTCAACTGATTCTGATGTCGCGTCATGCAGTCTCACTTTTATTTTACGCGTTGTAAGAAAAGCTGCAAGCCAGTTGAGCATTTTACCCTCTATTCCTAAAGTATTAAGTGTTTTAATGGCGTTTTCGTTCCATAGTTTATCGAATGCGGCTGTGAGGTCTAAAAATACGGCTGCTACGGTTTGACCAAGATTTTGGGCTCTTTTAATATCAGCTTCAAGGCGTACTAAATGATCTTCGCAAGAGTGGTTAGATCTACAGCCCGATTGGACTTCTGAAATTTTGTTATGTTTTTCTAGATACGCGCAGAGTCTCGGTTTTATCATTTTCTGCATTAGTTTGGTGAACGTAGAGGTTAAAGAGATCGGCCGATATGAGGCTGGAGAGTCTTTAGGCTTATTGATTTTAAGGATCGGAATTATTGTGGCCTCGTGCCATTCATCAGGAAGAGTACCTTCAGACCATGATTTATTATAAAGGGCAAGTAATTCTTGTTTCCCCGAGAGTGGAAGTTGTTTAAGTATCTTATAATGGATGTAATCGTCGCCCGGCGCGCCGTTTTTGCATGTAAGGAGAGCTGATTCGAGCTCGAACAGGCTAAAAGGAGCATTGTACTTGTGAGTTTTTTCCTCGGTAAGAGATTGTAACCAGACAGGAAATTCATTTTTTGTTTTAATTTTCTTTGCAATAAACGTTTCAGAGTATCCTTCGTCACTGCTTACTTTTTGATAATGTTTTACCAGGGCAGAAGCTTTATCAGCGTTAGATACAAGAACTTCGTTGTTAACCCGAAAGATAGGTGTATTAGTAGGGGGTCTGCCTTGCATGCGCTTAACTTGATCCCATAGTTCTTTGCTAGTTGTTTTATGTGAGAGATTATTACAGAATTCGTTCCAGCTTTCTAATTTTGCCTTTTTTAATACTTGTTTAGCACTTTTGCGGGCTTCCCTATATTTGTCATACTTAGGTCCGGTTCTGATTCGGATACATTTTCTCCTACATTTTTCACGATATTTAATGGCGTCTGTGCATTCTTGATTCCACCATGGTACAGACCGTTTGAGTTTTTTAGGTGTTTTGCTTACAGGGATTGAGTTATCAAGCTCAGTTTTAAGTTTTGTTATATAGGATTTAAAGTAAGAGTTGGTGTCAGTATTATCTACATAAGGAAGGAACTCATTATTACACTGAGTTTTAAAGTTGTTCCATTGTTCAGGTGTGGCTTTGTGTATTTTCCATTTGTGTTGTGTGGACGGAAGGGTATTCTCTATTCTTGTCTTAATGTTTATTATGATTGGAAGATGGTCACTTCCAAACGAGTCGTCAATGACATTGAAATCGCTTATAGCTTGAAGATGGGCTGAGGTAAGTGCTAGATCGATCGCGCTGTCGGGTTGATCTTCGCGATCAGACAATCTCGTTATTTGACCGTCGTTAAGGAAGTTTATGCTGTTATTGTTAATTAATTTAAAGAGATTTTCAGAGTTATCGTCGCATCGTGGATCACCCTCGGGGTTCCAGCAGGGGTGTTTTAGATTGAAATCGCCAACAATAATATTATTCTTTCTATGTTCAACTGAATGGAATATTTTTGCATAATTTTTACACGTATTATCTTTAGTTTGAGCATATACGCATTGAATGCGGAATGATTGGTGCTTAGTCAAGTACAGTGTGAGGGCACACGATTCAATAGGGCAATCTTGATCAATGTTTATTTTAGTAAATGAAATGCCCGATTTTACATATATTGCTACCCCAGTGCCTATAAGTTTTTCTCTTTGTTCACCTCTCACAGGTTCTTGATATCCTTTTAAATGTACTTGTCTGTGATTACTTTTGTAGTTCGTTTCCTGGAGACATACTACATGCACTTCGTTGTTATTAACATAATTTTGAAGCTCGTACATTTTTGCATTTGAGTTATGAGTAACCCCTCGGGCGTTCCACGACATAATTGTAAGACTGTTTATATTATGAGTATGAACTGTCGCAGACATTTGGGGTTTGGTGTGTTAAATTGACCTAACGTACGGGCTTAAGGCTACTGGATTAACTTAATATATTCCGTACGCGTGGCGAAAGAAGACCGGAAACGGCGGTGCAATCGCGTGTCCTTTGCGGAGGCTATGGCGCATGATCGGGGTCGAGCTGTTACGGGCCATGCGTAGCCGGTTTCTATGTATAATGAAGGGAGAATACGCGGGGTGGTCGGATATCCTGTGTCGTTGCTGATGATGGCGTTGTTGCCTAGGTTGTTGTTGTTGCCTTGTTTGTTGCGGTGATGGTATAGGATTGAGCATTTTTTTAGGGTGATCTGAAGTTTGTGAGCTGGAGGGTAGCTTATGCTGTTGTTGTTGCTGATGGCGGAATGTATGTTCAACATTGTTTGTGGCTACATTATTTGTGGTTGATGTTGATGCCGGTTGTTCGGGCGGAGTAGGAGTGGTATGCTCAATATTATATTGCGCCTCATTTTCGGGGAATTTGTATTTGAGTATGGACAAAATTTCTGTTTCAGATTTAGCAACTAACTGTTTAGCTATTTGGGCAAGATTGGGTCGCTTATTTATAGCTTGAAGGTTATTGATGTATTGATTGGTAACCTTTAAGTTTTTGCTGTTGATAGTAGATTGGTATTTGAGATAGATCGGACACCCCTTATACGCCGCGCTGTGCCCGCCGCCACAGTTTGCGCATTTCCTAGCGTGCCTGGTATTGCACGACGCGTGCGAATGATTCCCCGCGCAATGTGGGCACTTCGCGTTATTGTTACAAACATTGGACGCATGGCCGAACATCTGGCATTTAAAGCATCGAAGAGTTACTAGGAGCGCGGGCTTAACGTTGTGGCCTAGTATATTTGTTGGGGCGTTTTCCGTCTTGAATGTGACCGTAATGACATTGTTTTTAAGACCACTATGGACTGCTTCTACATTGGATTTGTTTTTTAGATCGTTTTTTAATTTGTCTATATCCGCGTTTTTGGGAACCTGGATGACACCCCTTGCAAGTTTAGTTTGAGCAATTAGCTTGAAGTCAAATCTATCAAAGGAGAAATGTTTAGCTTGGTTGAGTGCGTCGTCCCTAATTTTGAAGAGGAGACCAGCTTTGGACTCTTTTAGGGGGATTACCGGAATAAACCCCCTTCGGAAGAAACCCCCTTCGCTAAAAACGGCAGGGCGGAAGAAACCCCCTTTCATAGTTTGCATACGCGGAAGAAACCCCCTCGCTAGTTTTGCATACGCGGAACAAACCCCCTTCGAGTTTTCAGACAGGCGGAATAAACCCCCTTCGTGTTTTCAGACAGGCGGAATAAATCCCCTTCCTAAGTATTAAGTCTTTCCCTTGAACATGTCGGCGGCATGGGTGTGCTCTGTCACTGACTTCATTACGGTGAGCTGAAACATAAAGCATACATATCGATGAAACAGGTCAATCGTTTAACTTATAATATCAAGTACTTATTCATTTGTCCGAGCCTTTTTAAAAATGTAATTATGACTAATATAGATGTGACGAATTGGAATTTTATGCAAAATTAATATTATATAAAAATAATCGCAATACATGGGTTTTGTAGAAAAAGACTCATTTATTTTTTAGTATAAGTACATGGTATAATATTACTTACCTCTAGATCAGTGGTAGCAATAGCACGGCATTTCTGTGAACCCCGTTGGTCACACTCCCAACGCTTGCTTACCGCTGACTTTGCTTTCTTCGTGTAGCAGTACCCCATGTAACACAACTTCTGCCCACCCTTGTTGTTCTTGATGATCTCCATTATTGATATATTCGAAATACCAACGATGTGTATACATATACATACCAATTAATCGAGCAAATGTAATTAAAAAAAACTGTACATAACTTCACACGAGCCGCAAAGGCGCCAATCATTATCAAAACTAGCCGGTACATTAAAGGACCTTTTATATAATTAAATGCAGGTGCGAATATCTATTTCCAAACTGTTATGTGCTGAGTAAAGAGGTGTACCGGCCGTTTGTTCACAAGTTGTTAATGATGAGATGCTCGTGTGAATTTGTCTTGCACGCGTTTCAGTGAGATTATACCATTTTATATGCGTTAACTTGTACTTGATTGATAAAAATAACAAACACACAAAATTAGCACCCAGAGCCGATAGTGACGAAGATATTTCGTACATATTTTCCTATAATAACCGAAGCATTCGTCTTTAAAAAAAAATTGAATCATGCAAAAAACGTGCTTCCCGAGAACTTTCTGAAAATTAAAGTGAATTTCTGTAATCAATTACCGTGCGTTTAAATGTAACTAAATCGTCTGGAAGGGGGTTTGTTCCGCTATGGAAGGGGGTTTATTCCGCCTGTCTGAAAACTCGAAGGGGGTTTGTTCCGCCTTTGCAAAACTAGCGAGGGGGTTTCTTCCACGTATGCAAACTATGAAAGGGGGTTTCTTCCGCCCTGCCGTTTTTAGCGAAGGGGGTTTCTTCCGGAGGGGGTTTCTTCCGTACACCTTTTAGGGGTCTTACTCTCTCAGAGCCTAGCAGTTTGATAAAGGCTTCCCCTATTGCCTTAGCCTTCTCTCGCGGGAAGATCACCGCGACAGTGGTAAGGCAAAAGGTAAGCCATATTGCCGGGGCATGTTTATGGGTTTGGGAGCATGATGGCCCGTTGGCAGGGGGAGTAGTCTGCTTCGTGGTCGATGGGGTTTTGGTCATATTGTCATTAATTGTCTGGGGAGTCACGGTTACAGGGACGACTGGGGTTATTGAGGTGTCATCGGTAATACGCGTCGCTGAATACGGAGCGCCAGACTCGGAGTCAATTGAGATGTCCCCGGGGCGGAACATTGCGCGCTTGATTTTAGGGGTTTCCGTCATTGAGGTTTCCTTACTGGAGAACGACCTCTTCATTCTCCTGAGAACTTTCTTAAATGGCCCGGACATAGTAATGATAGGAAGTGCGGTAAGGTTTGATTTAGAATAATACGTGTACGGTAGTCGTTTTTCTTAAGTTTATCTTAATTATTATTTCCCTTGTAAAATCTCAGTCTTGTTTTCCTTAAGCTGTTTGTATGTAATGGAAAGAAGCAATTGGGTACTTATGTTTGCGATTTCGCCGCTCGCGCAGTGTTCGGATTTAAGTTGATTGAGGAAAATTCTTTGTTCTTTACTTGCGAGTAGTTAATTATCTATCAATTATTTGCGGTTTGATAGGGACTTCGCGAGTAGTCTAATAGGTCTTAATTGAGAACTAAATAGGGCCCTTTTGATCTGTTACTTAGTACAGCGGTAATTAGTAGTAAACAGATGGTCCCTGTTTTCGCGTTCTAGTTAGTTTATTTTCAGTTATTAGCGGTTTGATGAATGATTCGCGAGTAGTCGAATAGTAAATGGTATCTACTTCTAATTGGTCTTAGCCTAATAGGGGTCTTTGGGCGCTTAATTGGTAGTCCGATAATTGGTAGTAAACAGAGGGTCCCTGTTTTCGCGACAATTGCAAATTGCAAGTGCTAATTGTTACGCGATCTCTAATCTTAATGAGCGTAGGTTTTTATACTGTAGAGGGTCTTTTTGCATTACACTTAAAGCGCTTATTCTGTATCTTATTTTCTTATCAAATAGCTTTTCTTGGAAAAATATTGTATGTTGATTAACTGAATACAATATTGAATTGATATAAAACCATGTATTATACTGTTTTCTATTGTTAAAACTTTAAAAGCACACTCTAATGAAAAACTATTGAAATAGGCGTTATTATCTTTTAAATGTTAAATTGGCTAGATTCTTTTAGAAAAGGTTGGCGTACTACGCTATAGACTTACTACTTTTCCGTAGCCCTTCTTTTTCCCTGATTCTACCGATTTTATCCACACAATTATCACTTAAATATCACCTTTCCTTCTAACACTGGAGCACTTGCTTTTAAATTAAACACTTAGATTTAATTATATCCCATTAATTAATTAGATAATTTTCCTTCTTGCACTGAAGCACTTTAACGCTAATTACGTTTTTATTTAACTCCACTTTTCGCCTTCAAATAGAAGATCTTATTAGACCCTAAATTTGATTTATTATTTCCAAATTAATTTTACTATTAATCCAATTGTATTATTTAATCCAATATTTCCAAGATAATCCGCTTAATTTCACGACCTAACCTAACGCAACGAAAATGCCGAGGTGCGAAGAATACGTCCGAACACCGCGAGATGAGCGACACGAATGTCAATGATGTGTCGAGTTAAACGACACGTCTACCAATTTTATATCCAACTAGCATCGCTGTTGTCACATGTGGTCACGCTTACCGACGAACCGATAGAAAAATCGTCAAAATAACAGTGGTCATACCGGAAATCCTGATTGTCGGTGGAAATAGTCTTTCTATTGAAATCCACATTGTTCTATTGAACGTTGTTGTTTTCAATACCTTTTAAGTTTCGTTTTGTATTCCGAATTATATCCAAATTAGACATTTTAAATGAAAATTATTAAGCCAAGTATCTGATTCTCATTGTTGACAAATTATCGTTTCGTTATCAATAGACGCTTGCATTTGCACAGAAAATAACATCTACAGCGTAAGCAAGCGTTTCATCGATGTCGATCACGAAGTGACGTCAAGCAATCGAACGCTTGGTTTCAATGCAGTAAATCTCGAAAATATGTAAATGCCGAAAATTTAAAGGCGCATAATCAAAACAGTAAAACTAGAATTTACACTCGTTTATTCCAACCTAATATTTTGAAACGGTGAAAATATATAAAGGTTTTTAATTTTCACGATATAGTGAATCAATTACCGTAAAGTGGAAACGATCGAACATCCTTAATTAAAAAACTGAAACATCTATTACTCAATGAAAAGTATTGTGACAAACGACAATGCATACTGTATGTGATAATTTGCGATAATTGGCCGACTTTGACTATAGATTAACGACTTTTAAGTAGACTTATAAAAAAGTTATGACTATTTCATAGATATGATAATTATATTCAGCATAACTATTCAATGATAATAAAAATATTGTATGGCCTTTCTGGTATACCATGAGGCGTTTTTGGTTCACTGATGCGGACTTTTTGGGAAGCCTTTTTGGTAAACGGCCTTTCTGGTACTATATCTTTGAGGGGAGCTAAACACCTATTTAATACATTACATTTAACACATTTTAAATAAAACATGATAGCAATAGAAACAATTCATGTAATTTGGACCGAAATCTTTGTGAATATCTTCCAACGTACCGATTCGCGTAGCCAGTTTTATGACGGACTTCGGCGGAGTGACCTCCCTTGAAATCGGGGGGCGTGGCTTCACTCTCGCTGTCGAAAGGTCAATTGCCATCACATATATCAATACTTTTGATTTAATAAATCTGGAAATAGATAGGTTTTACGTATCCATAGTATCCATAGTTTAAATAGTGCGCATTTCATAAAGCTAACAATAAAACTAAAGAGACTATCGGAAGTGAAATTCTTTTTTCTATCCACTGGTTATATAACAGAACGCCAACTAGAAACATAAACTCAAAATTGGGATGAACACTTGGGAACGGTCAATAAAAAGACTTGGAGGTGTGTAACGGTTTGAGAGCACAATTTCCCAAGAATCAATCACAAAATTGCCACTCTTCTAAAACAGCTCGATCAAACTATCTTATTAAAAAATAATATGAAAACAGCATCTGAAGTCTGAAATATGGCATCCGTATATCTTACTTTCAAATGAACATTTTAACGGCGCTTCCGATTTGTTATGTCTATTATATGACAATGAATGATAGAGCTCGTGTTTCCAATCAATATGATGCGATCAATGTTGCTTTCATTGCATAAAAGAACTGAATAAATTCACTAATAATATTGAAAGAAATGTTTACCAAGTTTGTTTCATAGCTCAATTAAACTAATCACAAAGCCTGTAAAAACGTCTCAAAATAAAAATGGCAGAATTAAGATAAACATGTTGCATCAAACGGTCAACTTAAGTACATGAATATGACTCTGTTCTCAAACCAAATGCGTCGGCTGATCCCTTTTATTTCGGCTGATCTCTTTTATTTAGGTATGCAAGGGATAGAACGGAAAATTCACGTTACATTTCATTTATTGAATGCAGGATTCGAGATAAAAAATAACATTAAGAACAATATTTAACTGACAGGAAACCAATTCAGTTGTATAATACTTGCATTCGCATAAAATTGTCCGTTGCAAAATAAACATACAAATTACAAGAACACACTTATTCCGCAGTTCATGACTTTGTCGGATACTGGAGATAAACTGACATTTTAGATTGACGAGGATATTAGTTAGCGGTGGCTGTGCATTTACGCATGTTATATACATTTTTCTTCAAATAAAACTAACAAGGAACAAAATAAAAAACACGTTTGTTTACAACTCCACCCAATAAAAAGGACTTTCAAATAAATATACATTTTTTTTTAAATATAACGAGTAATACTATATTTTCTTCGTTGAATAGATTAATAACAGCATCAATATCATACATTAAAAATACTCAAAATACACTTAATTGAAGCTGTTGGTTCGATAATGCTATAAACAATTGATCAGTGTATAAAAGTTAATCAAAACGGTAACCCATATTGCGCTGGAATTTGTTTAGGATTGTATGGCAGTGGTTGTCCATTCCAGTCATTTTCTTCAACGCTCTCGACACAGGGCCCATACAAAAAAAAACGTTCGTCTACTGGTTAGTGCATGGCTGTAGTGTCGTTTATTTAGGCTATAGTGGTGACCGCACTGTCCTCATCTCGCACGCTCAATCCGAGTAACTTCCTAAAGGCCCGTCGATATTCCTTGTTTTTCCAAGCGTACACAAATGGGTTGACAACCGAGTTAAAAATGCCAAGGAACACGAGAAAGTTTGCAACCATCACCTTGATCTGCGTCACTTGACCTACGTCTAGCATCGTTAGCTGAATTAAGAAGAACGGTAGCCAGGAAATGTGAAAGAACAGAACCACCATAGCTATCGACGTGTTCATCTGTTTTGAGACCTGACGTTGGTGGCTCTCGGATTGAACGATGGCCTCGGATTGGATTTTGATCACGTGCTTATGGACAATAAGGAAAATGTTCATGTATAGCATGAACATTATAAACGCCAGCACTATCCCATGCACTAGGTTTGCGCATCTGTACCATTTGTCCATCACAAGCTCGTATAGACAGAACGGTGACTGGTCGTAGTCGTTGACACCAAAGAGAGGAATGGATTGAAAAATTACATCAACAGTCCAGATTAACCCGACCATAATATAAGCCACTCTTTTTGTCATTATTTTATAGTAATGTAACGGATATATTATTGCAATGTACCGGTCTAAGACTGTGCAAACCAATGAATATATCGACGCATTGCACGCGAAACTGATAACTAAATACCGTAAAAGGCAAGAATACCTGTTGGCTTCAAGTGATGGGTAGAAGAAAAACACAATCTGAAAGGGAAGAGAAGCGCCGATGATAAGGTCCGCAATGGCGAGATTGGCGATGAAAACGCCAGTTATGTCTCGTAGTCTCTCGAACTTCACGATAGCAGCGATGACTAGACTGTTTCCAACAGTAACCACAATTGATACGATGATCATCAAAGTGATCGTGATCTTTGCAAATAACGGCAAACCGTTTGACTCATGTTTTGTTTCCAAAACCGACGTTGTGTTAAAAAAGGAAGTCCTGTTTTCCATTCTTTTTTCATTTAAAACTTGCTGTTTCCCATTTATCCTGGATGTAATTGTGCTTAGATTGATTGGGTATACCTCGATTGTCGATCAATTTAAAATAACAAGTTTGCACTAAATATATCACAGTCTTGTTCCGAAAATAATATCACCATTCTCGAATATTATGGTGCAATACATTTTTTCCAACTTTCATTTGCATAACACGAAGCCGTTCGATGTTATTGAAAGGAATTATAATTCATCGACTTCGTAAAACAAATATTTCCTCATGCATACATCCATTCCGGTGCTTATTGACAAAAGTCTGATTTAAATCAGTGTCGATAGCTTTTGTGGCGTTTGATAACCCCAGCTGTTTGCTTTTACCTATCACATTACCATCGATGTCAGTGCTGTCATGCTCTTTTATCACGATTTCCAATTTCTTCTCATCAATAACCTCGCCCATAGATGCGCGCGCACACTTGTCAGCTTCGGGCGCAGTAAAACTGTTTCATATGGACGCATCAGACAAATACGGAAAATATCTTAATAATTGGTAATTATTTCAGCTACTCTATGTTTCCAATATTAGTGGCTTGCATTACAAAAACTACTATAAATAAAATAACGGATAGTTTCTTCAATTTTAAGTTGATGAGATCACACAAAACGATGATAGGGGCTATCTTACCAGAGATGTTACGACCCACTAAATAGAATATTATTTAACACAAATTAAATATATTTATGATCATGTAACATACACGAATTACTGAAGTTTACTCAACATAGAGTTTTATGCTTAGTTATTATACTTTTTCAAAAGTGCAATGCAACTAAACCATGTATGCCTAGTGGACTCTCCCATCGTTCTAAATTGGATCAATTTATTTCCAAAATTAGGGATGTGTAGTATACTGGTTTCTATATTTAAAATATTTCTTACAGAAATTCATGCGGCGTCTCGTCATGGTCTACGCTGTTTGACAAGGCCTTTTTTCAAGACGCTAGGCATAAATGGGTTAAATTTGATAACGGTATTTTAAAGAATGTTAAATAGTATGAATAGTAGTCATATACAACTATAACGACAATATTTTTGCAATACGTAGCTAGTTGTTTTTTTTTTCCATTTTTCACTCCGCTAAATGTTGGTGTGTTGATTTTTTATACACATTGTGCCAAATTTTACAAAAAATATTTCAAATATAAACAAAATCAAGTAAAAACAAAATATAGCATATGCTTTTTTATGTTTAAGACGCATGAATACGAACATAAACATAAATAAATGAACATTGATCGACTCGAAATGTTTAAAGCGGGTATATACGATTTTGTCAAATATTTATGAATTTATATAAACTGTGCAAAAAACTTATTATATATATATTTCAATATAAATTAAAATAAAAGTTAAGAAGAACATGTGTCGAAAAATGCGAAATAAGCTAGATATTTAATACTGAAATTGAAAACGGCTGTACAGCCGAATTCGCCAGCATGTATACCATACATGTACGATGTGCATCTAAACTTAGTTTAACGGTTTATTTGAATTCCTGCAACGATATCTATTCATACGACACACGAACACTATCTCCGATCCTACTGCAAAGACGAATGCTTCTGTTATTGCAGGAAAATATGTACGTCACTATCGGCTCGGGGCGCTAATTTGCCTTTGCTTCATTTTATGAAATTCGGCTTTAATGTATAATTTTTCTTGCCTATTTTGTGTTATTGTAACATATTTTATCAATATATTACAATTAAACACATATAAAAAATCGTATATATCCGCTTTAACGTTGTGATAATTTAAATCGAAATTGAATTGATATATTGCTGAACAGTTGAGTCTGTTTAGTCTGTGAAGCACATTTGAAAATAAAATACAAGGTTGATTGTTTACTGTTCATGTTACGTCATAAAGCACGTTCGATAGTATGTATTTATTATCGGTACCATCGATTTTAAACCAATATTAAAGGGTCTCTTTCACCATTATGCGAGATGACATTATAACAAATGTCACGGATCCAAAACAGAATGGATGCATTATGTTTAGAAAAGCAAAAAATAACTCCTACTACGTAATTTGTAAAATATAGTATTCTTTTCGAATAATCATAGTTTGAAATCTGAAAAAATCTAGAGCGTTTGTAATTCTCTATCTTTGATAATTTAAAACGTGTGTGAATAACATGGCGTTTTTAAAACCTTTATTTAAAGCGGGTATATACGATTTTTTATATGTGTTTAATTGTAATATATTGATCGTTGCAGGAATTCAAATAAACCGTTAAACTAAGTTTAGATGCACATCGTACATGTATGGTATACATGCTGGCGAATTCGGCTGTACAGCCGTTTTCAATTTCAGTATTAAATATCTAGCTTATTTCGCATTTTTCGACACATGTTCTTCTTAACTTTTATTTTTATTTATATTGAAATATATATATAATAAGTTTTTTTACACAGTTTATATAAATTCATAAATATTTGACAAAATCGTATATACCCGCTTTAAGTCTGCGGATAGTAGTGATAACGTGTTAGCGTTTACAGCCTGCAGTCGCGGGTCTGACAGTCAATTTGAAAAGGGAACATTCTCAAATATTTGTTTCCTTGATAATTATATGTTGGTAGATTTTAACAGGCTTTAGCATTTTCCTAACATGCGGACAAGTGACAAGAAAAACATCTTGTCAGTTATTTTTCGAAAATGAGATTGATGTAGTTATTTTTTTCTTTCTTATTTTGATTGTTGTGGTTATTTAAGTACTGCTCAGATCAACAACTTTTTTCAATAATATACAGACATTAATCATTTAGATTTCATAACATGACCTTAACATAATATAATATTATTGTACCGCAAAATCTGTACAGTTGTATTTCGCATCCATGGATTGTGTGTGATTATAAGAGATAATTAAATTACTAGCATTTTCATTACGAATATCGTTCAATACATCTGACAATAAAATAATTTTGCGTCGGAAGACCAACATTTAATGGAGTTGTAAAAGGAAGAAATAAACGATTGACTTTTTTATGAACATGTAAAGGCGCATGTGTAATCCCATCCGTTCACAATGATTGCTACATGTAAATCGCCTAGTTCCAAATAAAATGAGACAGTGGAAATAAACGTATGAGGTACGTAGTTATATCTATTATGCCTTCGTCAGGCATGAAAAAGAGCAATCACAATATAATTACCACGCTTTGAATACGTCTTGAAGGTTAATTACTTTTATTACAATTTTATTTCAGGAACGTTATCCAGAGAATGGCGGAAAAACCGCTTTTATCATGTTTTAATAGAACACAATTATGATAGTTTACCTGATTATAAAGGGCAATGAGTCAACTACAGTGTTTATATCGGAAGTAAGCTTAATTAAATTGAAGAGCTAGTCTTTTATGTTAAAAAGAACTTTGTTATTCATACCATTAGGGTGTAATGTTTTAAGTCTATGAATTCAGTAAGTTTCTTTACACAGACGATTTATGTTGTTACTAACAACATCAATTGGCATAAAGGAAAAGTCATTTGCGCTGTGGTGATCTTCATTAAAATGTGATTCCGAAAATATTTATGTTGTATTTTACTTTTAAACAACTCACACATATCAGATTATTGCGAATGACCATTCTTGTAGGACTTTTTTGAACGGAAATGTAAATGACCAGACCCAACAGTCGATAATATGTTATTTTTTTCCTGCGGTTTTTTCTTTTAGCTATCTTAAATGATCTTTAACTAAATTCTGAATGCGATTAAATATTGTATGTCTATCGTATTATAAGATTTAAAAAATAAAAAAATAAAATGTATAGTTTTTCAGAAATCTGAAACTTCTTTAACTAATTTACAAAACATAAAAGTGAGATATTGTATACATTGTTTTAAAACCCACATACTTCAATGCTGTTAATAAGTCATCTTCATATGATAGATTATTGTCTTGTATTATGTGTGTTATCAAACATATCTAGGTCTACACTGAAGAATTTTAAAAAAAAATCACACATTATTGTATTGTTTGAAATGGGTGTAAAATTCTCAACAAAAACAATAATAATTATACTGTAAATTGGTTACAAAAAACATACTTTAAACGAATTCAATAGAGGTCATTCAAATTGGTTCTCGAATGCCAAGAACATGTTACACAATTTTGGAGTTTGTTATAATTTTGGAAATAGTTTTATTAGCGTGTTTATATGTAGACTTGTTAGAGGTTAATACTTCGTTGATTGAGGGCCAGAAGTGATAATCGGCCCGCAGAGTGAATAATCGCCCTCAGGCCTACGGCCGATTATCACTTCTGGCCCTCAAGCAACGATGGTATTAACGTCTTTAATACTTAATCCCCGTTAACTGTACTATTTATTACAGAACCAGCTTTCCGTACTTTAATTTTCATTCAATTGAACACTCAATTTATGACGTAGCTATCTCATGTGACGTAATTTCTGTAACGAAACACAGTGGGTGGACTTCATTTACGCAACTCGGCTTACGCCGTTTTAGCTGCCGGCGTGGGCCGGTCACGTGATACGGCGTAAGCCGGTTACAAGCAAATAAAGTGGAACCGGCTTATTTCAAAATGGCAGCATTTGTGGTTGGTTCATATGCTTTGGTTAAACAAATCCTCTCTTGCGACGATGACGATGATGATCTGGTTGTGTTATTAGGAATTGCGGGAATGTAAGTCTCTTAGAGTCTTATACGCCAATATTTCAATATTAATAAAGTCCATAATGCCAATTATACACTCACTGTGTCTGATAGTTACATTACAGGCATATGATAATATTTATGCAACATTAAAAAAACTGAAGATGACATTATAATTATACTAAAATATAGCACGAACTGATGTAGAAAATCGAAATAAGGACCAACTCAGATGTAGTGCCTCCAACGATATGTTCTATGATTATCTGTTGATATCTACGTAACATACATATGGGTCACAGGTGGTTAGCGTGTGGCTATGATATTAATTAGTAAAAACATCATTTTGAATGATAAATAATCATATTATAACGAAAAATTAACTTTTCTGAAAAAAAAATAATTTCACTATCAAATATATATATAACAAGGTATGCAACTCAAAATCACCCCAAAACGGGGTGCATCGCTTTGAACAGCCATATCTTCATAAATTTTGCAGCGATTTTCACGATCTCGGTCTTATTCAACGCAGAAATGAATTTCCTTTCTGGAAATATATATGTCTTGCAATATTTTAACAAATGCTGGGTCAAGTTTTAAGAAATAACACGATACACAACACGCATGACCCAGTTGACAGTGATCATGCTGTCTTTAAGACTGAAATCTTCACGGAGTAAAGGGCAACTTCCCTACAAAGTTCATGTAGTTCGATACCATAATTCAATAAAACGTATGAAAAAACATTATTACCGTTCTTGTCGTTACATTCTGCATCAAGACTAACTGTCCAGCGCCGTTTGAAACCTTTGTTTACATACATTTCAACTAACTGACATTTTAAACATACGAGTGATTTCATTGGTCCAATGCGGAGGTGTGTCTTTACGACTGGAGATTTCATTCATAAAGAATACATGATCACTGTCAACTGGGTCATGCGTGTTGTGTATCGTGTTATTTCTTAAAAGTTGACCCAGCATTTGTAAAAATATTGCAAGACATATACATTTCCAGAAAGGAAATTCATTTCTGCGTTGAATAAGACCGAGATCGTGAAAATCGCTGCACAATTGATGATGATATGGCTGTTCAAAGCGATGCACCCCGTTTTGGGGTGATTTTGAGTTGCATACCTTGTTATATATATATTTGATAGTGAAATTTTTTTTTTCAGAAAAGTTAATTTTTCGTTATAATATGATTATTTATCATTCAAAATGATGTTTTCACTAATTAATATCATAGCCACACGCTAACCACCTGTGATATGGGTTATCATTTCGTTTTAGTGAAAGAGAAGACAGGACAAAGTCGCTACAGTACTACGAGGTCACAATCCAGCAGTATCTACCAGACACCTTCAAGCAATTTTTTAAAGTGACTCCTGCATTAATTGAACATTTGTGTCAAAAACTGTCAGATTGTCCAGAATTGTCTGAAAGAGTTGTTCCAGGTGGGAGAAAGCCTATTCCACTTGAGAAGAAAGTTTTAATGACTATTAGGTACCTGGTATCACAAGAAACTGTCAGAGAGCTCAGCGATTACTTTGGTGTAACAGAACATAGTTTTTTTCGATGCAAAAGACAGTAATTTCTGCTGTAAACGATCAACTTTTTTCTAAGCTTGTCACCTGGCCTAAAGCACACTGTTATCAAGATGTTGCCCAAAGATTTGATGATATGGGCGCTTATAGTTTTCCAAATGTTCTTGGGTGTATAGACGGCTGTCACATACCAATCACAGCCCCTCATGAAAGACCCATTGGTATTTTAACCGAAAACAGTTTCATTCTGTCATTCTGCAAGGTGTTTGTGTGCATGATTTAACATTTACAGACATTAATGTGGGCTGGCCCGGCAAAGAACATGACGCTAAAGTGCTACGGAATTCAAGTCTTTGGGAATCTGGCTTTCAAAAGAGTGATAATGGTAGATATCATTTATTAGGGGATGGTGCATATCCACTAAAGCAGTGGTTATTAACGCCTTACAGAGATAGTGGACATTTATCACAACAGCAGGTTCGCTACAACATTTCCTTGTCATCAAAGCGCCAGGTCATTGAGAGTGTTTGAATTGCTGAAAGGGCGTTTTAGGAGATTGAAATATGAAATATATTGAAAAAATATGCAAGACAATTGTTGCTGCCTGTGTATTACATAACATTTGTATTATGGAACATGATGGTTTTGAAGACATCTTAAACAATGAGGATAATAATCAAGTCCAATGTAATGATCCTCAGTTTTTTATGCAAAATGATGCGGAATGTCAGCTTAAAAGAATTAATATAACAAACAGGCTACTTGTGTAAGAAAGTGATTATTCGAAACTAAAAGTACTTTTAAATATTCATGACTCAAACATTTACACTGGCGTTGTTTACATTTCTATTGATTGTCCATACATGAAACGAATAGTCAGATTAAAAAAGAAACATATAACATTTATATTTGGTTTTACTTGTTTATTTCCGAAATATTGAACATATTACGAGTATAATGCGTATATCATTATGTCATGCCTGTGACAGCAGGTTTGAAACACCTGTCTGACAAAACTTATCAATTTGTTCCTCATATATCACAGTAAAATAAAAATCATATATCAATATGTTCTTCATATATCACAGTAAAATAAAAATATCACATGTATCAATATGTACCTCATATATCACAGTAAAATAAACAAGAGAGCCAAGATGGCCCTAGTTTTCTCACCTGAGAGGAGTTGGCTCATTCAATCTTTACCTAATGTCAATCTTGACCTAGATATTGTCCAGACAAACACCATGGTCAAGTTTCATCATTATTGAATCAAAACTCTGGCTTATGGGGTGTTTTTGTGAGATTTGACCTGGTGACCTATATTTTGAGTTGACCCCCCCTCCCTTGCCAAACATTAAACTTCGCTTAGAAATATTTTTTAACCATGATTCATAAAAATTGAAACAAAATTGTGACCTCTAGAGTGTTTACAATTATTTTGGACACAATCTAAGGGCAATAATTATGGCATTACTTATGTGATTTTGCTCATTATCAAACTTGACCTATATCTTTCATAAAGAATGCTTAAGAAGTGTGAATGCTAGAGTGTTTACAAACCAAATGTTGACGGACGGACGGCAGACAAAGACCAATCCTAAAACCTCACCTGAGCAATCAGGTGAGCTAAAAAGTGTGTTACACCGCTCTCAGCCATTTTCCAACTTGTCAGAGAAATCAATAAAACCAATGTACTGACCAAGTTTCATGAAGATCGGCAAAGAAATGTGCCCTCTAGAGTGTTTACGAATAAATGTGAACGGACGGACAAGGCCCGGTCACAAAAGCTCACCTGAGCAATCAGGTGAGCTAAAAAGAACTAGAGCTTTGTCACAGACGTGACGAATACCCCCACATGTGGCATTGACACAGAATGTTTTGCATGTGTCTTCACAAAATCATAGCAGACACCATGCTCAATATTTAAAACTCACTAAGTGACCCCGTGACCTAGTTTTTGACCTGGCATGGCCCATGTTCGAACTTGACCTACACATCATCTTGATACAACTTCTGACCAATTGTGTTGAAGATCGGATGAAAACTACTTGAATTAGACAGCGAACACCATGCTTAATGTGTAAAACATTCTACCGCTAAGTGACCCATGGCTCATGTTCGAACTTTGCGTAGAGATCATCTATATAAAACTTCTGACCAAGTTTGGTGAAGATCGGAAGTAAACTACTTCAATTAGAGAGCGGACACCATGCTCGATGTTTAAAACACACTAAGTGACCCCGTGACCTGGTTTTTGACCCAGCAAGACCAATGTTCGATCTTGGTCTCAAGATCATCTAGATAAAACTTCTGACCAAACTTGGGGAAGATCGGATGAAAACTACTTAAATTAGAGAGCGGACAACCAATACCGACCGACCGACAGACAAGCTCACTCCTATATACCCCCCTAAACTTCGTTTGTGGAAGTATAAAAACAGTAATTGAAACATGTGGGCACAAAATACAGCTGCGTATGGCACTTTGCATTAATACAGCCCAAACCTCTAAACTGTAACAGAAACAACTTTTAAACTGGAGTCCTCCTTATCAGAATTTCTGGTTCCATGAAATCATTTCCTACTAACTGAACAGTCTCTAATGCTAAATTACAATGGCAGGTTATTAAAACTGTGGATGAATATATGTTCAACTGCCGCTGCACATATCCCTGATACAATCACAAAGGTAAGAAAATCAAACATTTGAAGACAATGTTAAGTTATAATAAAAATATTAAAAGATAAAGAAAAAACCCTGTCATAACACATGACTAAGAAATCATATCATATGACTAAGATGTCATCTTAGTCATATGATATGACAACTTATATATGTGATATGACTACTTAGACGTGCTATGACATCTTAGTCATGTGAAATGACATCTTAGTCATGTGATATGATAACCATTACATGTGATATGACAACTAAGTCATGTGTTATGACGTGACATGTGATATGACATCTTAGTCATATGATAAGCCGAATTCGCCGCTCTCGATTGACCGGCGAGCAGGAAAGTAAAATGGCCGACAATGGCGCAAATGTAAGTTAAGAAGAGTTTTTGTGGATTAAAATATGATAACTTAGATATGTGATATGACAACTTAGTCATGTGTTATGACAACTTACACATGTGATATGACATCTTAGACATATGATATGTTAACTTAGACATGTGATATGACAACTAAGTCATGTGTTATGACATCCAAGACATGTGATATGACATCTAAGCCATATGATAACTTAGACATGTGATATGACAACTTAGTCATGTGTTATGACAACTTACACATGTGATATGACATCTTAGACATATGATATGCTAACTTAGACATGTGATATGACAACTAAGTCATGTGTTATGACATCCTAGACATGTGATATGACATCTTAGCCATATGATAACTTAGACATGTGATATGACAACTTAGTCATGTGTTATGACAACTTACACATGTGATATGACATCTTAGACATATGATATGCTAACTTGGACATGTGATATGACAACTAAGTCATGTGTTATGACATCCAAGACATGTGATATGACATCTTAGCCATATGATAACTTAGACATGTGATATGACAACTTAGTCACGTGTTATGACAACTTACACATGTGATATGACATCTTAGACATATGATATGCTAACTTAGACATGTGATATGACAACTAAGTCATGTGTTATGACATCCTAGACATGTGATATGACATCTTAGCCATATGATAACTTAGACATGTTATATGACAACTTAGTCATGTGTTATGACAACTTACACATGTGATATGAGATCTTAAGTCATATGATATGTTTACTTAGAAATGTGATATGACAACTAAGTCATGTGTTTTGACATCTTAGACAGAAGATTTGACATCGTAGTCATATGATATGACAACTTAGACATGTGACCTGACATCTTAGTCATGTGTTATGAAATATTAGTCATATGATATGATAACTTAGTCATGTGATATGACATCTTAGATATGTGATATTACATATTAGACATGTATTATGACATGACTAAGATGTCATAACACATGGCTAAAATGTCATAACACATGTCTAAGATGTCATTTCACATGGCTAATATGTCATATCACAAGTCAAATATCTTTCTTCAATTAGGTATGTGATAACATCAACTGTTGAACAATATGTTAAACATAACATGAGAACATTTAAAGTCCTATGGCATTAGGCTGAATAAACTTAAAACAAGAAGTGATTGCGCCACCACAAATTATTATTTTTTTTAGGGTGTCTTTTTAAACGCCAATTAGTGAGTTCACAGCTTCAATATTCTGTTTGCGCAGACATCACAAATGCACGGGTCGTCCCATGTTATTATATCTTCAAGATCACAATGAGCACAGTCTGCGTGAAATACTAGCCTGCACTCTGAACATCTAATGTAGATTCTGAAATAAAACACAAACATGATAGACAGCAGGATTTTTAACAAGAGCCGTCCGCGGTTAGTGCACTCCAATTTACTCAGTGCTTGATAGTGTACTGGAAACCATTAATAACTAAGTTGCCTTCCTATTAGCTAAAGAAACTTCAGCGTACAGTTTATATAGTATTGACAGACCTGTACGCTGAAGCCAACCCCGTATCGAAAGTCAACCAGAGTCGTAACATATTTATGTCAAGCTATATTTCTACATATATTGGTAAATGAATATAAAGTACTGCATTGGGGAATATTTTAAAGTTCAAATGTTTCAAATACATATTACAATAGATTAAAATAACTCTCACATCAGTCTGAAATGTACAAATTTGACGCCATTGTCGCTTTTTCACGTGACGAGTTTTCATTTGGATACTTTCAGATCGACCTTGACATTTTTTGCTGAAATTGTAAACATTACTTTCTTTTTCTGAAATCTATTATTTGTGATTAACAACTTACGTCTGGTGGATTATAAGACTGATTTCAGTGTGAATCAGGTAGTTTTAAATAATATTTACTTTGAGTTTGTATTTACACTACAATTTGTTTACAAAACAAGCCAGAATAAGTTAAAATACCGGGAAATGTCATTCTGAATTTGAAAACACTTGAGCACACGGTATGTTACTAAAAATAGAAATAACGTCATATGACAGTGAAATCTCGGGAGATTCGCATTTCAAGAAGGTCTGTCACATCGCTGTTTTTCTCGATATCTAGATATCTTCAAAGATAGGCTGGTGACAGTTACAATGTAGCCACCCTACTATGTTTTTAATCTTGCACACTTTTATCTTTGCACTTTTATCTGTTAATCTGCACTAATATTTTATTCTTAACACAGTTTTCTTGACAGCGCCTCCCAATCATAGTCAGGATTGATTGTTCGGGAGTAACAAGTAGAAGTAGAAACATGTAAGAGCAGAATAGATAAATTTTAAATGTTTAAGATAGTATTTTGTGAAAGAATATATCAGTTCAATGTGAAAAATGTCAATCTTTCCGATCAAGTGGTTGATTTGGGCCAATAACTGCATTTAAAAGCTGTTTTTGATCGGTCTTTGTTAACTGTCAACTTTTCAGGAATTTCTGGTTGACTTTCCTAATGGGGTTGGTTCATATCTATAAAGTCCCGCCAGTCAAAAATCATAAAAAGCGACATTTAAAGTTAAGGTAGCCAGAACTACCTTCCTATGTGAGTATATGCTTTTGGAAATGGAGCATTTATTTGGCAAAATTAAATTTAGGGTTATCTGCCCTTATGAAATTGGTTCACTAAAACTATTTATCATGCATACTAAATAAGTATTTATTAATAACATGCAATGGGAAGACTTTTAGTACCTATATTGACCATCCACAAAGATCCTTGTGCGGTTGGAACTCTCTTGTGCAGTTAGACTTTCAATGCTATGTTGTGACGCTTTTGTATGGCAAAGAAATCAGGTCCACCTTCCAAAATCACTAGAACTGAAATTTGTATAAACTATTATTATTAATAAACTTTGATATTTATATTATTGTGGACCTCCAAGGATATATTATAATACCAATTTGTTATGATCTTATCATTTAAAACTAAAACATAATAACCCTTTGCATGCTGGGAAATTTGTCGTCTCCTAAAATGTCGTCTGCTGAATTTCTAAAATTAGCATTTTCTTCGATTTTTTTCAAAGAATACTATCAGAATAGCAAACAGTTTGGATCCAGATGAGACGCCACGTTCTGTGTCGTCTCATCTGGATCCAAACTGTTTGCAAAGGCCTTCAAAATTCGGTTCCCGCACTGAAAGAGTTAAGTAAATTGTTATACCTGGATATAAACATATTAGAATCGATTGGTAGCTGAGACGAACAATGATGGGACGAACTAAAATGAGGACAAATTAATATTTCTTTTCTATACTACATAAAAGCATTAAAAAACAATGCGAAATAGTGATACAATGCAGATGCTGTTAAAGCCTCGTTATATGCTTCTGATAAGTGTCATCTAACCCTGGAAAGTAGATAAATTGATGCATTTTAATCCACAAAAACTCTTCTTAACTTACATTTGCGCCATTGTCGGCCATTTTACTTTCCCGCTCGCCGGTCAATCGAGAGCGGCGAATTCGGCTTACGCCGGCTTGATTATTCGGCGCAAAATCGGATCGAAACAAGTGGTACGCCGGTTCTAGAAGTTAGCCGGCCAGCGCCGGCGTACGCCGATTTAATGAATGAAGTCCACCCAGTTTTAGCTAGACTCTTTGGATTCTAGGGACTACAATTCCTTCGTGGAGGATTTATATTAAACAGTTAAATATTTCTAAGCATCGACCGAATCCAAAACTTATTTTAGATTGCGTGTTTGTCATGCATTATTAGGAATCAATTTTTTTTAGCGCAACATATTCTATTTTTAATCATTCAACAAACAATTTTCGGCAAATAATAGAAGCAAAGTGATCTAAGGTCCATACAATTTATATAGTTTCACAACATGTACAAATTGCTACTCAATGAAGGCAGGTAGAGTAAGGGAAATGTGCGATTGAAATAATCTTATAGTGTAATTACTTTTCATGTACCATTTATTCCAAAGATGGACACCTGACATAATTAGTTTTGAAGTATCCGTTACCGCGCTATAGTAACCTTAGGTGACGATTAACCACTGTGAATAATAGCAACCTCAGATTTTGTTCAAGTTTTGTTTAACGGTATTCTGACGAAATGTTTTGTTTGATATTCAATAATGTATTCAGTGCATTCGACGTGTGTCCAGCATCCATCGAATGACGACCCGTGTGTCGTCAAATACTGCGATTTGTTAATATTTAAAAACGATATCTAATTACGGAATAGCTAAACGTGTGCACAATTTTTTTTACTGTTATTCATGTATACCATACAAGAATATGCACTACATACATCTAAAGTATGTCCATTGTGGTTTTGTAATGTTTGCAATCAAATAGGAAATATGAACCACCTTGTTCATTCAAATAAGGTCACTAAAACCGCACCTAAGAGAAGCATCAACGGATTTTAGTCAGGTTATTTGTTTTGTAGTTGTCATATATATGGTAAGACAGAAATCTTACACAAATAAGGTGGCCCTCGCAAAGCAATATACACTTGTAAATACTACACTTGGAGACTTGTCTAACGCAACACTTCCTAACATATATTGTAGATCTGTTCATGCTAGCAGAGAAGAAAGGGTCAAACTTTATGGTCAAATATGCAATAAAACGTAACAATCAGAATGATATAACACAGTGCATTACAAATGCTGAAGTTTATCCATTTGCATGCTGGGAAATTTGTCGTCTGCTAAAATGTTGTCTGCTGAATTTCTAAAATTAGCATTCTTTTATATATTTTTTTCAAAGAATACTATCAGAATAGCAAACAGTTTGGATCCTGATGAGACGCCACGTTCTGTGGCGTCTCATCTGGATTCAAACTGTTTGCAAAGGCCTTTAAAATTCGGTTCCAGCGCTGAAAGGGTTATCAAACAGTGAATAAAAAGTGGCGATCTTAGGCTAATAATTGGAAAAAATGAAGGTTAAAGTAATCTCGTCCTCATCATTATTTAACAACAGTGATTAGTGTGTACTATGATTTATATGTGAAATAATGTGTTTTTGTAATTTGATAACCCCATATTTAAACGTGTTTTAATATAAACAACTGTTCAAATACACGTGTTTGCTTGTTATCTGCAGTTTTATAATATGTATTTGATGTACTAATGGAATGGTGGCCAGGTAATATTTTACCTCTTAATTTAGATTGAACAATCGGTCATTCAAAATCACAACGAAAACATTGTCCCCATCAGAAAGTATTATATATACTTTATGTCAATATCAATATGATATGTCAGCATAAAACATGAACTTATGTTTAAGCGACATATATACGAAAATCTGTGTATAATAATTTAAGCAATTTTTAAGTTGTAAATAACTGAAATTTAAAGACGTCATAGATTTTTTTAAACTTTAATGTTATTTTAGTTAAATTTTATAACTTATTGAAGTGAGTTATGTAACAAATACACCGGTTAATAGATATCTTTCAGCATATTTCACAACATAGTTCATATCAATTTCAGCATAGGTAACTATATGGTTCACATCAACTATAATAATGAAGCGATACTATGAAACGGTATATTGAGCAGTAACAAACAAATCAGGCAAAAACCAAAGATGTTACTATGACTAAACAAAGTTCGTCAGTGTATACATTTTTTAAATGAAACATGGACGGGAAAGGAATTTAATAAAGTTCTTCAAATCAGCCGTTTAACTTTTGCTTAAAGTCCCCGTGCGCGGAATAGATCGTTATTTTGCATATAAATCCTATAGCGAGAAATAAACTTTATATAAATTCATTGAAATATATTTTTATCGAGGTTGACATCGAAAACCTGGTCAAAATCTGTTTTGAATCGATAAAGTAATATATAAATGATCATAAATACATGCAATAGGCGAAAATCATTGCAGCGTCGCGATTTATGCAAAATATATCTATATTTAGCTTTCGCTAAACATTATTAGCAAATGGAAGATAATTACGCAGATTATGCAAATACGTAGCGTTGCAACTCAGTTTCCGTCTGTAACAGATGTAATTACATTTGTTCTTACCTTCTCTCCGCTAAATTCGCCCGTATCCGAAAATTTGGTTGTTTAGGTTTGAATTAACGTGTCGAATCATGAATATTTATCATGACGTTTTCGTACTTTACCGTACTCGAACCCAATATAAAAATCGCTATATTATTTGTTTTCAACCGATTTCAACCGGATTTTCAGTGATATCCTCAATAAAAAACACGTTTTCTTACGATTCTGCCCATATATATATCTTCGGGAACGGGGACTTTAAACTAATGAAATCGTTGATTATTACCATAATTGTACGAATATATCAAGAGAAGCGTTGCGGTGTATTAAACAAAACCGCTTTATGAACAACGTTTAAAATGGATGTGTATTATAACTTATATTTATTTTATTCTTATTTCTCATTATTATAAACAGCATGTATACGCTTTCAGCATTTTGAATTTGTATGTTGATGCATTAAATTTTAAACACATTCTACAAATTAAACAAATTTAACAAATTTAACATTCTGATACTGGCTTTATCTGACTAATCACACTCGTATGATTACTTATTAACTGCAAACGTATAATTAATATAACTTGCCAACAGGTAGGATGTACAAACGTCCAGACAATTGATCTGACCTGTAATTACCTTAAACCGCACTAAAGCCTTTCATTAATTTTTTCCTAACATTGGTGAACGAAAATAATAACCAGGCAGATCACAAAATGATCAAAGAAATGGAAAACGTTATTGCTTAATTTGCATTTTTGCTTATTTATCAAGTTTGAAGAAAAACCCGATTGATACTGTTTTACTATATTCAAGCAGTAAAACGCTTTGTGATTAAAACGGCATATGTAATTTATGAGCCAGCGAGACATAATAAACGTGTAAAGATTGGTGATTAAACCAAAATTACAAGTTACAAAACCTTGTTTATCTTCATTGTAAAGTTCTCGTTATAATTAAGCTCTCGAATTTCGTACGATACTTCACTCTCGGCAAATATACAGTAACAAAGCTCAGTATCGTTGAAATTGCATTTGAGACGTTTGCTTAACATATAATATGTACATGTACTCAACGATCGAAGATTAAAAATGATGTCTGATAACAGGGACTTTATATCAAACGAGTCAGTTCTCGTAGGTTTCCTTTGCCAGGTATTGACATAACACATACTGTTTTCTTTCGTTTCATTTAAAACAAATATATAAAGAAATTAAAGACAACTTCATTCATGCTAAAATCTTCGTTGAAACACACATTAAATCAAATATGATATGCGTATTGATAGAAGTATGTCATGTAGTGATAAAGAAATATGAACAATTGCATTCGACTTATGACTTTGAAAGCTGAGTTTGCCGCCCAAACGTTAAAGTCGTTGTAAAATTCAAAAGATACATAATAACCTATCAAAAAGAGCAGACTAAAACAGATCTATGGTATATATATATATGCCGTTTTAAAAATGGGTTGAACATAAAACAATTGATATAATTTGTTATGCCGTGCAGGTAAGCCAAATGTAATCGTGGTTTAAGTTCGTCTAACAAATAAATTCCCTATTGGGCCCCATTTAGATTTAAGAGCTATTTTTCAAATACCGCATATTAATACTGTGAGTGGTTTTGATATTGGTAATCATCGCTACTGATATCAGAAAGTATGCTCTTTATGAAAGAATCTTCCGCTTATCACAGAATCTTAGGAAATAAATTTATCTGTCTTTCATTTTTATTAGTGTGAGCGTTAGCTCACACTTATGTTACAGACCATATTTTGCAAATCAGTTTGTGCTTAGAAGCCTTAAGTACGGTATGGAAAGACATCCACTGCCTGTTGCAGCAGACGACAAATGCCATTCTCCTAGCAGAGTTGTCGTTCGTGCCTCAACATAAATGTAAATGTGATGAACCGCTGTGTATTGGTACACTGCAGAGGTTTTATATGACTTATAGTGTTTAACAGCTTGTAAAATGAGATTGGCCAGTCTGGTGTTTATCATTGAAATCTGTACATATTGGCTGCTTTCAGGGAAAACGGGGCTTAATGCATGTCAGATAAGATTATCCTGTGCATACTGATTAGCCTGTGCAATGCGCACAATCTAATCAAGGACGACATTTTACAACAGCGAACACCTACTGTGCCTTCAGCGCTTTGATATTCGAATACGTTCAGGGACGTAACAAAGACTTTACCGAACAGCTGTTATGTATTTTACAGTGTACGCTTGCAAAATTAATACTACAAAAGTGTGGGTGTAGCATAGATTTCCTACGATTCAGCAAAACATAAACAAAAGGTGAGGGTCGATTGCAAAAGCCTGGTTATCTATTTAACACTTCTTTTTTAGACACAACTACAGTTTCACACTTTACCCGCATTCGCAGAGAGAAAGCAGTTATGTTTGAAGTGAGAAGATATTGTCTAAGTCTTAAATTGTGTTCTTTATTAGAATTTTCAGATTTGTTATATTATGTGTCAAGGTAATAAAACACTAAACGAAAACAGAAACAAATATGCGTTATTTTGCGATTATAATTTTATGCAAAATATTGCAATAATTTATGTCATACATGTAGTAACGTCGTCACACTGAAAAATTAATAACTCAAGCGCACTGTTTCTTATAAGCGGACCGAAGAAGTGCCGCTTTGAGACGATACATATTTCTTAAACAAATGCATCCTCTTTAAGAAATAGTTTAATTATAATGAACGAAAAAAATGCACTATTACCGCAGCACATGTGTTCATAAAAATGTTGATTCCTTAAATATTCCAGGGAAAAAAACACTGCTGCTCGGAATGGCTGTACGGTTAGCGCAGGGCTTGGTACATAGAGCAGTTTTTCAGTAACCATATGTATCCGTGATTTTGTCATATCAAAGCGAGTGATTATTCACCGATGATTGCATCATTAAATCTGGTCATCAGGAAGATGCTTGTATGATGTAATTAATAAGGTTGAAGATGATGATGACTGCATGCGTTTTAATTTATTTTTGTAACGGCGTAAAGAAAGGCTTAAAATTTGCATTGTGTTTTCTTCACGGAAGCGCCTTTTCTTTCTTGAGTAGTTTATGAAAAAAAAACGATTGGGACACCTGGCCCCGCGGCAAATTATATCCTCATTAGTTTTTCAAATTGATGTAATGTGACCCGCTTATGTTTACATTTAAACAATGTCTGGAATTACGATGTGACCGCAATGTCATAGGAACGCACACAGTTCAAAGTCAAGAAACGTTTTATGTTGAGCAAGTTCTACCACCGACTTTTCTACAGCGGTTGTAAATCCTAAATTGTGCACAATTTAAACAATACCAGTAATATGATGTTTGCCTGATTCAAACGACTATCCTGTTATATGGAATGGAAAGTCCGCCAGTCAATTCTGGATGCTTAGTCGCTATTGCTATTTGCTTAATGCCCAGTGCATAACGCTTAATAACAAATTCATGTTGACATATTTTAATTGCGTATTTGTATAAGGCAAATTCGTATTACATTCGTTACAAAAAGACTTCCGTGTGCCTTCGTGCCTTTTTCCATCACTCGATGACACATACGTGTAGCTTAATTATCCCCACGCTTTTCGGAGAAAAAGTGGGATATTGTGGTGATGTCCGTCCGTCCGTCCGTCCTGGCCACCTGCTCATCCTACACTATTAGCACTAGAACCTTGAAACTTACAAACATGATAGCTATGAGCATATGTACGACGGTGACAAAGACGGAATTTTGATCTGACCCCTGGGTCAAAAGTTATGGGGGTTGGGGCGGGGCCGGGTCAGAGATTTTCCTGCGACCGCGATTCGAAAAAGGCTCATAACTACTGTGTCCTTTCAGATATTGCTTTCGTATTTGGTATGCATGTGTATCTTGACAACATCTTTCCATGCGCATACAATTTTTGACCCCTGTGACCTTGACCTTGAACTTTGGGTCAGTTTTTAGGTTTCAAAATCTGCGACCGCGATTTGAAAAAGGTCATAACTAATGTGTCCCTTCAGATATTGCTTTCATATTTGGTATGCATGTGTATCCAGACAACACCTATCCATGCCCACACATTTTTTTACCCTTATGACCTTGACCTTGAACTTGTGGTCAGTTTTCAGGTTTCGAGATCTGCGACTGCGATTCGAAAAAGGCTCATTTCTACTATGTCCCTTCATATATTGCTTTCATATTTGGTATGCATGTATATCTGGACAACATTCTATGGGCATACACATTTTTACCTCTGTGACCTTGACCTTGAACTTGTGGCCAATTTTCAGGTTTTGAAATCTGTGACCGTGATTTGAAAAAGGCGCATAACTTCTGTATCCTTTCAGATATTGCTTTCATAATTGGTATGGTATCTGGACAACACCTTTCAATGCGCATAAAATGTTTGACTCATGTGACCTTGACCTTGAACTTGAGGTCAGCGTTCACGTTTCGTAATCTGCGACTGCGATTCGCAAAAGGCTTATACCTGCAGTATCCCTTCAGATATTGCTTTCATATTTGGTACGCATGTGTATCTGGACAAGACCTTTCCATTCGCATGAATTTTTTTACCCCTGTGACATTGACCTTGAATTTAGGGTCCGCGTTTAGATTTCTAAATCTTTAATGTGGTTATCTACCCAATCAGAAGAAGTGCAAGCATTTTCATCGGACAAAGGAATTTTTCAACAATGAAGCTTGTGTATTGAAAACACATATAGAGTTCCACAGTAGTGGCGCAGAGATGTATTTAGTAGTCAATTGTTTGTGTTAACTCATCTGTGAAATGGTTTAGCTCATCCATCTAATGTTTATACAAGGGATTATAACATATTGGTGCAAAGGGACACCTGTATATGAGAGAAGAGATAGAATGCAGTCAAGCATAAAAAGCATGAGAAACTCATGGAATAGAGCCTCAAGAATCTATAAAAGGGCTGAAACTTTCAATTCGTTCAATTACACTTTTAGACTCATTACTGAAAATTTGTCAAAATGTTCAAGTGGGAAAAATGTGAGAAACAATTTAAAGCAGGATGGACTTTGAACAGGCACATCAAAGACAGACATGAAATTCAACATTTTCATTGTTGTGTACAAGATTGCGGTAGAAAGTTTCTGAGACGCTACTATTTAGTGAACCATTTAACCTCAAAACATATTTTTTCCAAAACAAAAGCAAGAAGATTGGCTATAAGAGAGCATGTTCAGCCATCTCATAAGTCATTCCAATGAGGATGACATGTACATAATGGACGTCAGTGAAGTTGATTCAGTATTAGATTTGTTAGGAAAGCAGGATGAGGAGGAAAAATTAGGGTATAGATTTTCACTCATTTTTTATGTTATTTTACATTAACTTCTTCATTTCTACACCGAATGACTTCAAATTTATACTGAACATCTCTTATGACAATACGGTAAATCTCAACTATGCATGGCGCCATTACCAACCCTGGGGCGCCCCTGGGTCAAACATGCGGCGTGGGGAAACGCGTCGGCCTCTGCCGCGCCATTTCTAGTTGCATATGTCGTTACTTTATAAATTTGTATTACATGTTACTTGTGTAAATGAAAACGCATCCATTTAGTATCATTTTACATCAAGTTCCATTCCATTCGTTTATTGGATCTAGTAATGTCATCTCGGCAACACCTGTGTCAATTTTATTTTTCAAAGTATACTTTACCAAGATCACATATATACGTTATACAATTAAATTGACATTCGCAAATAAGAGTTTACTGTAATATATGATTTGTATTTGTGTTTTGTATTCCCTGACCGCACCATAGTGTTCGTCATCGTAATCTCGCAGCAAGTTTCAAACTGCGGTTAATAAAGAGTGTACCAACCACAACACTCGTACCCTTCTGGTAGATCTTGACCAAGTTCGCACACGCGCTTCTAGAATGGCGAGATGATGGTGCTGGTAGATGAAGTGGAGTCGAAGAGGGCAATGTTGTCGTTGCTATCGTTGTCGTTTTTGATACAACTACACATGTCAATCAAAATGAAAACCGAGCATAAATTTATATTTTACAAAATGTATTGTTATTCTCCTTGGTGTCGACACCCTTGAGACTATCGTATCAACACGAAATTCATACATGTGTTCCAAACACCAACCATTCACACGCGTCTCCCCATCGTTGTCGTAATGCGCAAGTTTTCCGTTCTTCTCATCTTGGCATACGAACCAGGCAGCGCTGTAGCCGACTGAAACCATGGAAATGTCAAATGCAGGAAAGCTACTCTAAAGACGTCTTTTGTACTAACATACATATTTATCATGTTCTTAAAAACATATTTAATTTTCGATTGCCAATCTCGTTCACTGCTGTTTTTTTCAGCTTTCAATATTTTATTTTGGCTTAGATCATGTGGTGTGTTTTAACAGGGACCTATTTGTATAGGTCCCTGATTTTAAAGACAGTCCATAATGGTTCAGGATTTAGTTGCATTTACATGAGGTGACTTCTATACCACCGTTTTGGGCATGTATTATGTTTGTAATAAAAACGTAATCAGAATAAAATATTCATGGAATACACATATCAAATTGTTTGATAATAAATAACATTCAATGCGATGTGTTCTGTAAGCTTCTTGTTCTGGTGACACACGTACGACAAAAAACTGCGCAAATAATAACTTAACGGAAATTGCTATAATATGGACTTATGGACCTGTTCCACTTTTGTATTGAAATTATTCAAAATACATTCGGCCTATAGACATTATTTTCCTTTACATATTACACCTATTTTGTAACCATCTCTACTTGATTTTCATTTAACCGATTATGTAAGACTAGTTACTGCCGGTATGGTTTTATATAGCACATATATTGATTTGCATACTTGATCATTGAGTAAAAAACATCACTATTAAAGTCGATACCTATGACGACTAACAATATCGATAACAGTGTACAGTGCACATACTTCAAATGCTGATCTAATTTACAAATGGTGCGTTTTGTGGTGTGTTATCGACTAAAGAATAGAAATAACAACAGCATATTTTAATAACCAAACTTTGCTTAATTTTATTTTCCGGTAAACAAAAATAAGTTAAATACAATGCGACTGACTTAAAATTTTGTTTGATTTCAAATTGGATATCCCTGGTTATCCCTGTAGACAGCAGTTAGTTAAAATGCAACTGGACCGTGGTATATTGTAAAATATTCATTTACTTTAAAAATACAGTTTGGATTTCACTTAGTTATCCGTGTGTTCAGACAGACATTTTAAATACAACTGGACCGTGATGTAACGTGTATATATTTTGACATTATGTACAACGTCAAAAAGATAGGGTGTCAAACTTGGTTCAAATTATTTATTTCGAAACAATAACACTATGACATTGTTGTGTTTTGTTTTCAAAGTTACCGGTATTACCATTTTTCGTTTAGAGTGTGGTCCATTTAATCACCTTTTCGGTTCGCAAAGCTGATTCATACGGATCCTACACTTATCGTTTACCATGAGTGTTAAACATTTGTTTGATTCATTACGTATGCTTAATGTAGTATTGATCCCGAATGTACAACATTGTGCACGTCGTGGGTTTTCGTCTACGTTTTATTATTGATATTTAGTGAAGCCTTTGGTTAAGTAAACAAGGAAGGACACCCAGAAGCCATAACGTGTTATATGTTGATATACAGCACAATTGTTGTTTTCATTCGCACTCCCTCTGGAGTAACTGGGTATCACTTTCGAATCTACTAGATTTATTCTCATTAAAAACGAAACAATGTAGTTTTATTCTTGTTGTGTTTGGAGTCGCACTGTACAAGTTTGTGACCTATTATCAAGTTTTATTTAAATAATTGCGTTCTTAACAATTATGAAAAAACTACGCGTGAATTAATAACAAGGGGATTTTTTTTAAATATCAGCAAAAATGTAGACTATTAAACCGTTGATGTTGTTCATAGTTTTAAATAACACAAATGGAACACGTGATGCGAAAATGAGTTTTCTGCAATTTTCGGCCAGCGTAGCTCCAGACCAGCCTGCGTAGTCTGATCGGAGCGTATACATAATTGAGTCGTGTTCTAAGAAAACTGGGCATAACTCATGTGCGTAAAGTGTCGTCCCAGATTAGCCTGTGCAATCCGCATAGGCTAATCAGGGACGACACTTTCCGCTTTTATGACATTTTTGTTTAAATTAAGTCCCTTCTTAGCAAAAATCCAACTTAGGCGGAAAGTGTCGTTCCTGATTAGCCTGTGCGGACTGCACAGGCTAATCTGGGACGACACTTTAAGCACATGCATTCAGACCAGTTTTCTCATAACGCAACTCATATGTCGTCAATCTAAAATCAATTGCAACATACTAGATAACTCAATTATGTACTTTGACAAAAGCGTATCCACTAGTGAAGTGGATGAGTTTTAAATTCAAACTTTTGAAAACTATGTAAGCCTTTCGTTTGATCGTTAATTTTCCTGTGTTCTTAGATCTTTTATGTAAAATCATTTTTGTATTGCATTGCAACTTTAAATAAAATGTAAGTGTATTTGACATGTCATTAAACTTATGTATATAAAAGGGTATTCAAAAATGAATCCATATTATATTTCTCCTTGAATTTATTAGTCTAAAACATTTCCGCAACCAACATTTTCGTAAAAGTAACACCCTTTTCCGTGTATTTATTTCTATTCGATATTATTTGGGATCCCATGTTGGTTATTTGTGTCCAAAAGTTTCTATCTTAAAATGCTAAACATGGTATCAAATGTTCCGTATAATAAAATATATTCTATGTTTGTAATAATGCATTTTTTATTTAAATGAACACTTCCTTATCGAAGGTTCGCTTTTTTTAGTTTCAAGCTTCCGGGAGCCGGTTCCGTTAGCTTCCATGTAACAAATAAGCTTCCAGGATTCCTAATGTGATACATATATTCACTGGCATTAGGACGTGCTACCTTATGTTGATTGCAAAGACACGCAGCAAATGTAGCACACTATTTAGCTGAAGAATTTCATTGAATATTCAACTTTCATTCTTCGATTCTTTATTCTTCAATATAAATTTATTAAAAAATTATCATTTTTGTACTTAGTAACAGACGAGGTGGCCGAGTGGTTAAGGCGATGGACTGCTAATCCATTGGGGTCTCCCCGCGTGGGTTCGAATCCCATCCTCGTCGATTATAGTTTTATTTAAAATTACTTAAGGCTTTAGAACTGTATATGGCATGTTGGTATTCCGTTATTTCCGTGCATATTTCCTGGTAATATAATATAATGCATCCAAACTCAAAGTTTACTGAACGTTTTAGGATTCTCAGACGTTCATAGCTGCCAATGTCCCCGATTTCGGAACCACTTATCTTCGAATTTTACTCTTTTGGTTGATTACATCGTATATGAATTGATGGTAGTTTTTTTTTAGACGTACCAAGGGGAATAATACTGTTATAAGTGCTCATGTTGTGTAATTCCCGTTTAAAAATCAGAAATATATTCATCTCCAGCTATTAATTATCTTTAAAAATAATTATAAATAAAAGGCAGATAAAAAAGCTATACAATGATCGTTCCTATGACGTATCAATGATTGAAAAAAGAAGAAAAATGAATAGGGTTAAAAAATGAATAAAGTTCAAGCTATAGTTGGAGTGGGACCCCTGTTTGCCACAAATAAATATACCATACTATTGTTGCAGTCGAAAATTTAATATGTTGCTTGAATTTATGAAACGTGTCTTATGTCATACACTCCTATCATAAACTGCTAACAGATCTGAATAAAATGTGGCACAGCATTTTTTATCATTAAATTTTTGTTGAATCTTTCCGCTATAAATCGCAACTGGACATAGTTCAGCCCTTTGAGTTATACATAATAGTAGTTTAGTATGCAACAGTTCACTGTGAGTTGCATATATTTAAGCTACTGTTGCTATCGGTTTAATCATATCATAATTCAAGTCAACTTTAAAGGTAAATTTTAACAAGTCTATTTACCTTGTGCTCACCTTTGCTCTTCTATGTTTTGTCTCCTATGTTGTCCAAATAGGTAATGTTCGTTTGGTGATTCAAATAATTATTAATTTAATAATGCCCAAAATGTTCGTTACGTAAGAGTCACGACAAAAGCTCCTATCATGGAATCATGGGAAAACACCATGGGCTCCCTTACCATTTACACCGGCTATAACTTTGGTCTGCCATTATGGTCCAGTGAAGCCACAACATTACAGCCGCGGTGGGAGGTTGGGGAATAAGTTACATGTACGGACTCAATGGGCGAGATCAAATCTCATTCCATCGCAACGTGTTTTTGCGTACTTGCTCTTGTAATAAACTGGCCGAAATTGCGCCAGTTATGATGCGAAGTTGAACACACACGATTCGATATTTAGATAATATTATGTTAGATTGCATATTATTTCCTAAATGCTGTTCCGTCTGATATACACGGGCGAGAACGCGAAACAAGATGCGAGGGTATGAGATTACAAGTGAAGAATGAAAAAAGATTAATCGGTGGAACGAGATTATAGGGCGTGACCTTCTGTTTATTTAGCGATCTCGTCAAATTTCATTCAAACCACAATGGTCTGAACAAAGACCAATGTTCTATTCCGAAACAAAAACGAACACACAAAATAAATTGTCGTGCAGCAGCCAATAATTAAACTGTCGGGAAATCGCAATATAAACAACAGAAATACTGTTTACATGTTTATAGTGTTGTTTTTAAACACACGTTTCATGCGTATAAACGACTACTTGCAACTCGGACGCAGGTGTGCAATTAAGTTTAACATATTTTCTTCCATAATTTAACAATAACACAAAATCAAGAGAAAAACGTTTTATTATTCGTTTTAGATGTACTGTAGAAGACTATTCAAAATATTCTGTATGTAGATTAAACCAGTTTTCTACACATCATTTCTATAAAATAATGCGATCAAAAATGTGGATTAGTAGTATGACACAATAAAATACCAAATGGATATACTTTTTATCTATTTATCTATATAGGGTATGTTTGTTCTAAGTTCCTATGTTGTAATCGAGAGCAGAAAGCGCGAAACAATGGCTTGGACATAACGGAACACAATACTTAACTGGTCTCTTTCAGCACTACGTCCTACCCCAGGTCAGCACATAAGGTAGTCGTGAAGACGAAGCGATGACCTGTAAATTAACTCTGACATTCACACACACACACACACACACACACTACGTCCTACATTTTAAACTCGACTGGTCGTACGTTGTACACTCATCTGTGATCAATCAAGCCGGACTTTCGGACATTTTGTACAGTTTAAGACTTCTGTGCTTTCAACGTGACTCGAGTTAAACAAACATAGAGTTTATGTAAGTGCGCATCTCGTGCTTGGATTTAAATAAAGTGCTCGTATATGCCAGTTGGCGTAATAGATATAATCCGGATTTATCCACAACTTCGGATTTATCCACAACTTCGGAAAAGCCTTATTATCTATTCCGTAGGTACGTATAACAGGGTTGCGGAATCAACGGGGTTTCAGGGGCTTACACAGAGGCTGGACAGATTGTAAACAAACCGTTAAGAACTTTATTTTTACATCTTTAGTGCATAAATGACAGTTTTTGTTGCAGTTTGTGCCGATATCATATGGTGTAAGAATAAATCCTTGAATACGTCTGAAATCGGTAACAAAATTTAACGTTGCGTGCAGCATTACGTATAGATCTACATGAATGTATTAATAACACATACAAGAACACATGCTTAAAATAAATAAAGTAATTCTGATGTTTTGCAGCACAACCAGCATAAAAAGCTGTCTTTTATCACAGGAGTTTGAAATTCTATCCATAAAGCTAATCTAATGGCTAAATAAAAAAATACCCCTATATAGTTTGAAATTCTACCCATAAAGCTAATCTAATGGCCAAATAAAAAATACCTCTATATAGTAAAAAGACTACAGGAATGAAACGCAGCAGATCCCGGACCCGCCCATTTTCCAGTAAACAAGGGACAAAACAGGGTACCCTACATCGACCCATGGTATAATAATCAAAAGGCCGGTGAAAGAAACTACGAACACTGCTTACCGTGAACTCTTAATTCACAATTATTCAACACTTTCCGCTCATCGTCGGATCCATTACGTTGTTGTTTTTTAGGCTAGATTACCGGTACGCAGTTGTTTACCACTATCGACAAAGCGGGGTTTGGGGCGGTAGTTCCCGATACTAAGGAAATATATAGGATAAAAAGGATTATTAGGTGTTGCGTTAGGTGTTAGGTATTGGGCGCTTAGCAACGATACAATTATACGCTTTTCAATTATTTTTTACGTACCGGTAACGTGCAATAGTCTCGTTTTTTATTCACTGCGAATCTGCCATGTACTTTAACATCGATAACAAAAACAAAAAGAAATATATTCTCTATTTTATATGTTATAATAAATATTCCTATAAATTAATAGAATGTGTTTGTTTTTATTTGTCAGTTAACTAAAATGTTTATTTTATTCGAAGAAGTTGTTGTTGATGTTGTATTGACGTAAACAAAAGACACGTAACCCAATGATCATGAAGCGGGAAATTTGAAAATTGGAAAATTTCCTAGCGAGTGGTATTTTATCATGGCCAGTCATCTAAGCATAGCAATATGGTATGTTTTCTATGTGTTTTATGTCAAGTTAGGTGTAAAACTGACCACTTCTGTGTGAAACACAAAGATATGTCATAATTGGATCACACTCAATTACTTAATTCCGGGGGGGGGCGAGAATGGCCACCTTTTTTAGCGCTCCCATGTATATGAATAGCTTCCTTTTAAGACGAAAGAGGCCTCATTTTCTTATATGGGTGCCTGATTTTCATATTTGGCATACGATATGAATCGCCCAACTTTCGGACTCGGACTGGCTGCGACCTTGGTAGTCTTCTAGAACCACCGACCTTCCGCCGCTAGTCACATGGATGTCTTCATAGACCACTCCGGCTTGGCACATATTACTTGACTGTATTAACTTTCCTTATGATATGTCACGAATTTGATGATTAGTGACTGGGAAATGATATAGTTATTTTTAAGTAAATAGTCTCTATAGACTATATAGGCTAACTCTTGTGATATTATTATTGTCATATATTGTCTCTTTCGGAGGATATAATTCCAAGCACGATCGGACATTTCCCTAGAACCGCTGATCGTTCAGCTTGGTTACACCAGCACTTAAACCAGATAGACACAATCGTAAGGTCTACATCATCGGACATTGTACTAATTAATTAAGCAACATGTATGTTTAAATGCATAAAGTAACGACACAACTAAACTGCCGTAGACAGCTGATAACTAACTGCTGAGGTCAATCATTATAGCCTTTACTGGGATCAAGTCAGGTTCCAAGCAGTTTGACGATTTAACCATAATTCTTCTGAATTAAGATAACTTGGAAAAAAAAACTTAAAAAATAAATCTTAAGACATTTTAGCAGACGACATATAGTTGATTAACACACGTATGACGACACACTGTGATATATGTATAAATATTACGATGGGAATAAAAACGGGACGATTGCACGTTACCGGTAGGTAAAAAAGAATGGAAAAGCGTATAATTGTATCGTTGCTAAGCGCCCAATACCTAACACCTAACGCAATACCTAATAATTCTTTTTATCCTACATATTTCCTTAGTATCGGGAGCTACCGCCCCCAAACCCCGCTTTGTCGATAGTGGTAAACAACTGCGTACCGGTAGAGTGCAATCTAGCCTAAAAAACAACAACAACACGCAATGGATCCGACGATGAGCGGAAAGTGTTGAATAATTGTGAATTAAGAAGAAGGTAGTTCACGGTAAGCAGTGTTCGATGTAGGGTACACTGTTTTTCCGGTAATTTCCCTTGTTTACTGGAAAATGGGTGGGTCCGGGGTTAGTTGCAATAATTCAACTCTCAGCTTAGGCTGAGAGTTGCAATGCGCTCTCTCTTGTCCATGGGTGCAAAATGTTATCAACAATTCAAAAGTTAATGAACACTGAAACTACAAGAGCTTATTAAAATTTACCTATCTTAATCACAAACTCATCCAAATGGTACCATTAAAGCAAGAAATAATTTATTTGTATTGACTAAGGTTTTGTTTTGTACACTGTATGATGTATCCGCCAAATTGGAAAATTGACCCAATATAGGTCAGGTCGCATTACACCAATATTTTGTATGTCGCGTTATGTGTCGAGCCACAAAGTCTATAACGATGTGGTATTCGATACAGAATACACTGTTTCAAATTTTAACATAACAATGTCAGCGAGCAAAGTGTGTTGAAACATCGTCGTGTTTTTATTTGGATGCATGCAAAGGATAACATCCGTAGGTTTCCATTCAGGTAAATTTAACATGGTTATGAAGTCTATTCATTATTTTCCTCAAGTTGTCTCGAACGACATCTGTAACTCTGTTTAGTGAAGCGCACGGATTCCGTGCGCTGAACTGCACCCATGTGTATGAAGGAGTGCATATGGACTCCCAGAGCCGCCATAGCAAAAATTATCAAAGGTTCTGGGAGTCCGTTTATATGGACTAGTCCGGAGTCTGCTGCGTTTTATTCCTGTAGTCTTTATACTATATAGGGGTACTTTTTTATTTAGCCATTAGATTAGCTTTATGGATAGAATTTCAAACTCCTGTGCTATTATGCACCAGTTGAAATTTAAAAAGTATTGTTTCACCGGTGTGTTAGCATACATTAACGTTTAATTGGGAACCCCACAAAGTCGCGTGATCCTGCACCCTGGTAACACGGACTCATTTTTTGTAGCATTATCAGTTTCATTTATGTAATGACAGATGATTTCAAATCAATCAGCTTGATTTTTCCCCTAAGCTTACACGGTTTGTTTTTCAACATCTAGTACACCCCCGGAGTAAGCATATAATTTTGATTGCCCACAGTTCTTAAGTACATACGGCTGAATCATGTCGCTGGTTGAGATAGCGGACGGTGCCGGAGAGACAGTTCATCTCACAGAGACAGATGGCTGTAGAACCTGCACATTTGGAAGGGAGCCTTCGGAGCAGGGGCGGCTAATGAGGAACATCTGTAATCTGGAGTGCAGACCGGACGATATCTTCATACTAGCATCCCCAAAGTCAGGTACAATAAATCCATACCAGCCAAGTTAGAGGACTCCCAATAGATCAAAATTTCTGTGAGCCAACCAGTTGCCATTTTTTGGCTTGATACATGTTTTAAAGAACCAACATGTTTCCAATCTGGAAGTGTAAAATTAATCTTGCCATAATTAATTAGTAAAATAAAGATAGATTGAACTTTAATAAGCTCAATACATTGTTAGCTGTGATTGAACCTAATTAGTGCCATTTAACTCTATAACCATGGGATTGACGTTCCCACACGATAGGTTTTTCGAATGTTACATGTTAAGTTATGAACTACCGTAGTTTTATTTACCTTGACAAATTGCCAGTATTTGCCTGAATTGGGTATTCGGTCTGTTGAAAAACATAGCCGCAGGGAGACTGTGTAGTTTTCCATTTATGAAAAATTCAGAGGCTTTCAAACACTATAGAAGTGTCACCGGACATACATTTGTATAATGTATCGTAGATTTACGTGTAGATGTATATAAATTATTTTACGATTCTTTGTTAAGGTAACGGCATTCTTAATTGAGTATAGTTATCGTATTACTCGATCTGCAGCATTTCCCTTGAGTTATTTTAGTGAATTACAATTAGACATTAGTACGAATCCCCATTTGTTCACGTTTACTAATGCTCACAAATTACTCTTGCATTATCACATACACTAGTTCTTAGTTGATTTTATAGTTAACCTATCAAATAGCTGATATTTAAATGTTTTAACCAATGAAATGTGTCGTTGCGACATGGAGGTGACAAAAAGGCGCATTTTAGATCATTCCGTGATCAGATATTTGACGGAGCTCGTAATTAATAAATATATATTTGAAATATATTTGGTTCGTTGCAGGTAAATATCTTTATCATTATTTCTAAGATTACTTTTCACAAGTAACTGTTTAATATTTTGTATTTCATTTTGCTTATGTATGTGCGTGTTTTGTCTGATATAATATTGTATTGTTTATTTAATATAATATTTTATTGCTATTTTAATGTTGTAATGTTTTACTTTGCTCACCATATCTGTTGGTAAACCATATCTGTTGGTAAACCATATCTGTTGGTAAACCATATCTGTGTGTAAACCATTTATTATATTGCTTATCCTTGTTATTTATAATATTGATGATTCCGTGATCAGCTATTTGACGGAGCACGTAAATAAATATATATTTTAAATATATTTGGTTCGTTGCAGGGTTGTTTATGTAACCACCCTGGTTATCAGGTATTGGGAATCGGCTGCAACCCACCGCCAATAATTAGTAAAAACCCATACGGTGACAATGGCGCCCAAAGTTTATGAAAGAAGTGACGAAGTACTATAAACAGACAGATAAGTACACGTCTTTTGCTTGAGCGAGGCCGGTGAGACTGCGACTACAGCTGGTGCGACTGCAAACCAGCGATAATCACATCGTGGACATCGTGGACATAGAGGTGGCCATAAAGGACACGACCTACTGACACGTTTTTACAACGTCTCAGTAAATATCTTCGACTATCGTCAACATATGGTTTGGATGGTGACAGAGTACACGACTTCTACAACCGACCGTTCTAGGACTCCCAGCGCAACATTCCGACACCCGACGTATCCAGGGAGGAGGATTCCTACCTAGAAACAGACGGACGTTCTTCGCTCCAGGATAACGCGAGTGCGTGTCGTTCTTCCCCAGGGACATACATATTCAATTGTGCGCATAAACATTCGAACGGACAGACTTATACATTCTGCGGATGACAGGGAGGATTCGCTGCGGATCTAGTTGGACACTTATCATTGAACTTTAAAAGTTACATTTTGGATGTTTCTTTGATTTTTATTTAAAGTAAAGTTCCACAGATTGGTGAGCTACTCTTTTCTATTTTATTAAATTTTAATTTGATTCTGATAGCATGCACATACATGTCATAAGTTATTTCATATATTACTAGTCAACTCAATCATTGATTTTTGGTTTAGTATACAAAAATATCTGTTTTTTTTTTTAATCCAGCCATTATTTAAAGTCGTGAGTGATTTGTCCAATTGTATAATGTAAATGATCTTCCATTATAAATCGAAATTAGTCAGCCAAATATATACATATATATATCTATAGGTTTCTAATACACAAGTATGTTTTCGCTTAACCGTCAATTTCCTCGTGCATTGCATGCCTAGTTGTTTACTTACATACACCGTTACAGGTAAAGGTAGACACTGAGCGATTCAAGGAGTATTACGTAGTAGTGCATGTGTACCGACTAGAGGATACTTTAAAGTATAAATCAATGTAGTATACCATAGAATTTAGTATACAAACATTATTGTGGATATAGCCTTAATAACAACAAATTTACAGGATTTAGTTCACAGTAAGCACTTTAAACAAATTGATAGATTTGTGGATAAGTGTCAAGCTGATAATCCGATAAACTTACTGCATTTGACTGCTTTATCATTGATTCATTGGATTGAGATAATTTTAATTGTGCAAGTTTTCTTTTAAAATTGGATAGTAAAGCTATCTATGTTTATTATATATAGATAACGTTATATACGTTATAGAAATACATGTAGATATATAGTTGCATATATTTACGCTAAAGATAGAGATATATGGAAAACTAAGTTGTAATTGACGTAAGTGATTGAATTCAATTTCATGTAGATATATAGTTGCATATATTTACGTTATAGATATAACTATATCTAAAACTACTTTGTCATTGACGTAAGTGATTGAACATTTTTAAGTGCAGATGTTTTTGCCATTGGATAGTTAAGGTAGCTGATAGTAGGCTAGTATATAAAGTAGTTTTACAGTGAGTGATTTCATCCTGAGACTATTAGAGCTGCAACGATTCGATCCGATGCATCCAAAATCGGATCGAAATGCGTCGATTCGATTACGATTCTATTCGATTCTTTAACATATAGACATATATATATATACATAGATACGTAAAGTTCGCTGTATTCTGACTATTTGATACGGAAAGGTGTAGGTTTTGTCTTTACCTGTTATTACGACGCGTGCGTTTGGCTGCTTATTACTTTAGTCATCCAATCAATAAGCGCGTTACGGTCTACTTTCGGAAAAAGCGTCAAAATGGCTGATCGAGTCGTATCCGACTAATTGAAATTATCAGATGCGCATAAGAAGCTAAAATAAAAAAAAAGTGGCAGTATTTTGGGTTTCTGGATGGTAGCCCTCCCGATAAAGCAAAGTGTAAACTGTGCTTCACGGATGCAAACATAACGTTGATTTAGCAAGACTAAGAGTAAGCACAAGTGCAACTACTCAAGTCGCCAGCCAGAAATGTAGTTCTGTTTCTGTTGGGAATTTGTTAAGTTTATAAGAGAATGTGCTTTGTCCTACAGGTAACAGGTGATGCTGTCACGGCACAATGGTAGACATGCTTGTAGCGGTTTTGGATATTAAGTATAATAGTGATAGTATTATCACTAAACTGCTTCCAGATGTTCTTATGATTATTTATTTAATTTTATATTATTTTGTATTCAACACAATCTTCTAGTCAGAAGTTTTTATATTAAAATTGAGTCCTAATTTGCAATTTTTTATGTGTTTTATTGAAATATTGACATAGTTTGAAAGACAATTTGCAGTTTCTTGCAAAATATTCCTTACAAATGTAAATTAAACACACTTTCAACAGTGTTTAAAACACTGTTGAACCAACCAAACTATATCAAACAAACACACAATTTGGCAAATGCCCAAGATATCTAGGTATGCGACACTTTTGAACATAAATGTTTATTTTGAGGCAGAAGAATGAATATATGATAAAACTAGGTTTGAAGATGAATCGAATCGAAGAAATCGGTATCGGAGTGTCTGAAATCGAATCTAATCGAGCTGTTGGTGAATCGTTGCAGGTCTAGAGACTATAGTAGATTGTGTCCGGTCGTAGTAGACTCCACTATCGCGAATATTTATTTACGCTTGATAATAATTGATGGTCATTTGTTGATTGCAGTTAGACTATTGTTGATACTTAAATGTGAATTGACATTTGAAATTAACGCGTTTAACGGATGAGTTAGCGGAATACTATAGAATATTCTGATAATAGAATCGATGCGTTGATGTGGTAAGGGAAGTAATTGAACTTATTACTGAACAAATTTATCTTAAACGCTGTCCATTGATTTCTCGGTAAAGGGGATTACTCAGATCAAAACGTATTAAATTTAAAGGGGGTGTAATTAGCTATCCTGAAACTGTATTAAAGGGATAACACTAGCGAATTTCAAAGTGTTTTGTTTATTTTTCAGCTACATTGTCATTTCGACAATATTAATTATTATCATTTTAACAACGAGTTAATAATCATTAATATATTTAGTGTGTGATTGTATACACCACTACTATATTAAGAGTGTGCTTGATATACAAGATTGAGTTTGAATCACGGGTTATTTTGCATGTGCTTTATACACTTTATCATTTCTCTCTCTATACTTGTATATATGTGTGTGTGATCTAGGACTGTAACATTAGTTCGTTTGAATATTTGAAAAGAACACATTATTTAGTGTTCTGTAATAAAATGGCTAACGGCGGATCAAACTACAATCTTCGAGATATTACAAAGAGGACGAAACTGAATTTGTCAGATTCAGGAAAGAGTTTGTCAGAAGAAGATAGGTTACGTCGCAGAATAGAGGAATTAGAAAAACAGAGACGGACAGAAGAGGAGCTAACTACATTCCAACAGAAACGGGATGAATTGATACAACTTCGAAGAGCAGCGTCATCAATACAGATAGATGCTGAAACAAACAATGCTATATCGGACAGCGGTACAGATGAATATTTTGATATTTCAGCTGAAACCAGTAAGCTACAAGACAAACTGGCTCAGCAACAAGAAGAACAGCAGTACCTTGGAGAAAAAGAGAATATCTCGGCTACTCCGAAAGGGCGACTACCAAAAGTGAAGTCACGCTCGGACGAAATTACGCGTAGAGAAGAACGTGACCCGAAGACAGAAGAAATGCATCTGCAATGGGATCTACGTAGAAAAACAGAAGAGATAGACATACTAAACAAGCGACTTCTGAGCAGCGAGAAGAAAATTTCACTGCTACAACTCGAGTTGCAGGAGAGCAAGCTGAAGAATTTCGAAGAAACAGAAAAGAGAGAGTTGATGTTAAAGAGACACGAAGAACAGTTGATAAAATTGCAATAGAAAATAGATGACAGAATTGGTGATCTGGAAGAACGAGAGCAAAAGCTGGCGGACCGTTCTAAAAGATTAGAAGAGCGAGAACAACAACTCCATGATGCAAACAGACCCTTCAGTCGCTGCAAAGAAAGAGATAAACTTGATCTGAAAATTCGACATCTTGAACAACAAAAGGCCAGACTGGAAGCTGTATTCTTAGAGGAGGGGCAGGATACAATACGAAAACATACGATTACCAACCACAACACGAGGGAATGGGATGACAAAGTACACATAACACCATTTTCAGGAAAGGAACCTGTTCCAAAGAATGAAGCATCATTTGAAGAATTCAAGCTGGAGTTCGAAAGCATTAGACAGATATATTCGGAGCCAATACTCAAGCAATCCTTACGAAAAGCTCTTCGAGACCAGGCCAGAAAATGCATGCTGCATTTATCAACGAATGCATCTATTGATGACATTATACACAGTTTGGAACAAAAATTAGGTATTGTAGCTAGTGAAGATTGCATTCTATCGAGATTTCTACTAGCAGAACAGAAAACCGAAGAATGCAAAGTAGAATGGGGTTAAAGGTTAGAAGACATGCTACTCCAGGTAGGACGCAGAACACATATGAAAGAACCAGAGAGAAATAAGAAACTAAAGAATAGATTATGGAGAGGGCTCAAAAACAACGAGTTGAGACATGCAACATGTGTATATTTTGAAAGTGACATGACCTATGAAGAGCTTCGGAATAAAATTAGAGCTGAGGAATATGAAATGAAGTGAGAAAGAGAACAAACATCTAACAGGAATAGAAATGTTAAATTGCATCAGACATCAGTGGAGCCACACGAGACAGAAGTGATGATGAAAGTGATGCAACGACTTGATGACCTAGAAAGAAAACTTGATGACTTCAAGAATCTTCAGACACAGTATGATGTCATTGAATCAAGACCACAAAGAGGTGGAATGCGACAAAACACGAGACACCGGACTGGTTATAGAAACCGCGGGATAAGCTTTTACCAAGGTAACAGAATTGCAGAAGATCAAGCACAACCCGAAGTAAACACCCAACAACCTTTAAACTATAAACTGTCACCATTAAGGATCAAATTTGTGACAGCACAATTATCGATCCTAAAACATCCTTATTTGACAGACTAGTCGGACACTCGAATGCGTCTGAAATTGAATTTAATGTTAAGCAAACTATGGCTCTAATTGACAGTGGAGCCATGGTTACAACAGTAAGCCAAGCATTCTTTGAACAGCTTGTACCAAAACCAGTGTTACGTACACTAGAATAGCTACAGCTCTCCGTTAAGGGGGCAGATGATAAGGAGATTCCTTATATAGGGTACATTGAAGCCTGTATAAGGGTCCCAAAAGTAACAAATGAATCATTTCCGGCTCCTGTGCATGTAGTATATAATACTGACTTTAATTCAGACGAACCCGTCATAATTGGGACGAATGTAATTAGATACATGTCAGATAAATCCAATTTGTCGGAAGAGTGGAAAACCGCTCTTCTGACAATATCAACTCAGGAATCCGGTGGTACGGTAAAAACTACGGGAAAATCTGTTAGTATCCTGCCTTTCGAAACTGTTACCGTTTCAGGTATAATGAGAAAGACCTCTAACTGTAATAGCGCTGTCACAGAACAATCGTCTGGCACCGACTAGGCTAGGAATATGTCAAAGGGTAGTCAATTTGAACATACCCGTTACAACTGTGATGGTTCCTGTCCGCATTTTTAACATGTCTGCGAAAACAATTTACTTACCTCCAAATTCTGTTGTCTGTGATTTACATGACGTCACTGTATTGAGATTATGGACGCCTGAAAATTCTCAGACTACCGAAAAGCATAGTCTATCAGATCATACTGAAAATCATTTAAAGAAGCATTTTCTTTAAAATATCAGAGTAAATCTTGATCATTTGGAAACTGATAAAAAATGTTACTCTAGAGAACTTCTTTTGGAAGTGGCGAAACGTTTTCTCGCAGGGTCCACTCGATATAGGCAAGACCAAAATTGTCAAACATGAAATAAAACTCGAAAATCCAGAGCCATCTAAAGAGCCATATCGACGTGTCCCCCCATGGCCTTATTGATGAAGTTCGTGAACATTTACATGAAATGTTGTCGATGGATGTCATCACACATTCTCAGAGTTCTTTTTCGTCCAATGTGGTCATTGTACGTAAATAGGACGGATCTATACGCTTCTGTATCGACTATAGAAAGTTAAATGCACAAACGCATAAAGATGCATACCCAATACCCAGAATTGACGATACTATCCACCTGCTTTTCGGGTCTAAGTACTTCACCAAATTTTACCTGAAATCCGGATACTGGCAGGTGGAGGTGGCCGAAAATGACAAACAGAAAACGGCTTTTCAAGTAGGAAACTTGGGTTTCTATCAGTACACCTGGATGCCATTCGGCCTCTGTAACGCCCCAGCAACCTTTCAAAGGTTGATGGGACGTTGCATGGGGTAAGTGAACCTTAAGGAGTGCCTCATCTATTTAGATGACACAATTGTGTTTTCTCCCACTTTTAAATCACATATAGAAAGAATAGAAGCTGTTTTTAAACAAAAAGATGCTCATAACCTGAAGCTCAAAGCTTCTAAATGTGAGTTTTTTTAGAAGAGGTGAGCTATCTTGGCCACATTGTGATGAAAGATGGTATCAAAACTGATCCCGCCAAAACCCAAGTTATAACAAAATGGCCTATCCCGACATCAGTAAAAGCAGTTCGTAGCTTCTTGGGTTTTGCTAGGTACTACAGGAAGTTCATAAAACATTTTGCACAGGTTGCACGCCCATTAAACGATCTGCTGATTGGCGGTTCTGGATCAAAATCCAAGAAAGTGGTCACTTCCAAGTTCCTGTGGGGAGAACCACAGCAACGCGCATTTAACACTCTTATCGAGAAGTTGAGCACGACACTGGTGTTAGCCTATGCTGACTACACCAAACCATTCAAGGTACACACTGATGCCTCCGCCGCTGGTCTTGTTGCAGTTTTGTACCAAAACCAGGATGGCGTTGACAGAGTTGTAGCATTTGCGAGCCGAAGTCTGAGGGCACCCGAACGGAATTACTACTCAAGTAAACTGGAATTTTTGGCTCTTAAATGGGCTGTTACTGAGAAATTCCATGATTACTTGTATGGTGTCCCGTTCTAGGCCTTCACAGACAATAACCCACTTACCTATGTCTTGACAACTGCGAAACTTGACGCTTGTGGACGCTGGGTAAACGGTCAAGAATCGGACCCTGTTTTATCAAAAGTGCGGCAGTTTGTGGCTTTGGGAAATCTACCTGATCCAACTCAGAAACGATCTCTAGACCCTGAGGTTCAGAAATTCGTCAAAATATTCACTAAACTAAAACTTCAGGATTGTATTTTGTATCATTCATGTTTAGTTAATGGTGAAGCTAAAAATCAACTTGTGCTACCTAAGTCAGCGCAATTTGCCATTTTCAAGGCCTTACATGATGACCTTGGTCATCAAGGTCGTGACCGAAAGTTGTGTCTCTTTCGAGATAGATTTTATTGGCCAGGAATGGTCAAAGATGTCACACAGTGGGTGAAGGGGTGTAATCGTTGCATCCGGCGTAAAACTATACCACAACGAGCAACAGGTTTAATTAAAACTTGCTCGTCTTCCCCAATGGAATTGGTATGAATTGATTATCTTTTCTTAGAAATGTCTAAGGGAGGATTTGAGAACGTTTTGGTTATTACCGACCATTTTTCTCGGTACGCACAGGCAATACCGACGAAAAACCAAACCGCCCGAACCACGGCACATGCACTTTTCTATAACTTTTTTGTGCATTATGGATTTCCAGAAAAATTGCTCAGTGATCGTGGTCAAAATTTCCTGTCAAAGGTCATACAACGACTCTGTAAAATTGCAGGCATCCGGCGAACACACACAACACCTTACCACCCGCAGGGTAACGGTCAATGTGAGCGTTTTAACCAAACCTTGCTGGGAACGCTGCCCAATGAAAGGAAGAGTGACTAAAAAGCAGCCATTCCTTCCTTGGTGCATGCGTACAACTGTACAGCGCACGAATCCACGAGCTTTTCCCCGTATAGGCTTATGTTCGGTAGAACGCCACGATTAGCCGTTGATTCAGTATTAGGCCTGCAGGGACAATCTGTAAGTGGCACTTGTCCAACAGACTATATGCAGCAGATTGAAAGAAATCTGCAAGAATCCTATAAATTGGCAAACAAGGTAGCTTTTCGCGGTGGCGACAAAGCTAAATATTATTACTACGGGAAAGTGCGGGAAATGAAAATTGTTGTAGGAAACAGAGTCCTCATTAAAAATTTGGAGTTGAAAGGAAGACATAAGCTTTCAGATATTTGGAGCGAACATGTGTATCGCATAATTGATCAACCGGCCCCCTTATACCTGTTTTAAGGTACAAAAAGTAGACAAATCCGGGGTAATCAAAACGTTACACCGAAACAATATCTTAACGTTGAAAAACCTACCAATAACAAATGAAATTTCCTTCTGAATCTGACATGAATTGCAGTATATTATCTGAGAGTGAAATATCTGGAGTATATAGATCACCGCACAGACGAGCACCTGGCGAATTTGGTGTACTTCCGAGACGGTCAAATCGCTCACGAAAACCGCCAGTATGGTAGGTTTCCGGTGCTTTTGTTACATAGACCGTGTTTCTGCCTTGTGATTTTATATTGTATATTAAGTAACCGTTTAAAAAATTATAAACATTTATGTACTGTGTATTTTCTTATATATGGTACACATAATGACTATTATTGTACACATATTGTGGCGTTTATTGATTTGTTTTGTTATAAACAATGCTTTATTAATATTAATTATATGCATGTACATGTATGTAGTGACTCGAATAATGTTAAGTGGTGTATACAATCACATAACGGGATAAATACTTATCTAACAAAATCATAAGCTACTACATCAATTGTTTTATAAAGAATTTTCGCAGGGAATGTCGAGGACGACATTTACCGAAGGAGGGAAATGTGTCACCGGACATACATTTGTATAATGTATCGTAGATTTACGTGTAGATGTATATAAATTATTTTACGATTCTTTGTTAAGGAAACGGCATTCTTAATTGAGTATAGTTATCGTATTACTCGATCTGCAGCAGTTCCCTTGAGTTATTTTAGTGAATTACAATTATACATTAGTACGAATCCCCATTTGTTCACGTTAACTAATGCTCACAAATTACTCTTGCATTATAACATACACTAGTTCTGAGTTGATTTTATAGTTAACATTTCAAATAGCTGATAATTAAACGTTTTAACCAATGAAATCCGTCGTTGCGACATGGAGGTGATAAAAAGGCGCATTTTAGATCATTCCGTGATCAGCTATTTGACGGAGCTCGTAATTAATAAATATATATTTGAAATATATTTGGTTCGTTGCAGGTAGATATCTTTATCATTGTTTCTAAGATTACTTTTAACAAGTAACTGTTTAATATTTTGAATTGCATTTTGCTTATGTATGTGCGTGTTTTGTCTGATATAATATTGTATTGATTATTTAATATAATATTTTATTGCTATTTTAATGTTGTAATGTTTTACTTTGCTCACCATATCTGTTGGTAAACCATATCTGTTGGTAAACCATATCTGTGTGTAAATCATTTATTATATTGCTTATCCTTGTTATTTATAATATTGATGATTCCGTGATCAGCTATTTGACGGAGCACGTTAATAAATATATATTTGAAATATATTTGGTTCGTTGCAGGGTTGTTTATGTAACCACCCTGGCTATCACGTATTGGGAATTTGCTGCAACCCACCGCCAATAATTAGTACAAACCCATACGGTGACAGAAGTGATGTTTATTAACAAAACATCATGAAACATTACTAACTGTTTTATTATTTCAAACTGCTCAGCTATTAGGTCCTTTAAAGGGGCCTTTTTACTTTTTGGTAAATTGACAAAATTCTTAAAAGGTGTTTCAGATTCACAAAATTTCGTTTAAGTTGTCATATTGTGAGGAAACAGTAATACCAAACATTTACCAGGCTCTACAATATCCATTATATGCATCTTTTGACGATTTAAAAACCTAAAAAATATAAAGCGTTATAACGAGAAACGATTTAATAATTTTGAGAATTATGTTATTATATTTTGGGAAACTACGAGACGAGGCGTGCTTACCGTAATTACTCTATGTTTTCGTGTCCGAAAACTTAGATACGAAAAATATTCACAAAATACAGGTGTCCGAAAACTTAGAGTCGAAAATTGAAGTGTCCGAAAATAGCGTCAATTGTATCAACGACTACCGATAATAGCACGCGCTTGTAAAATACCACGCCTTATAGTATAAATTACAATTATATATTTTTGCGCTGCATTTTAAATAATTTTAAATGCTTAAATTATTTGACAGAAAGTCACTACAATGTTGTTCTTTGACCAACGAGTTCAAAGATCAGCATGTGATGTACCGTTACTCGCTATTATGAACCTGTAATTAACGCAGTAAAACATGCAAACTTTGTATTCTTTGTTTGTTCATTTCCGATAGTTGTTGTCTAATACCTTCCATTGTTCGTAAAACTTGCAATAGGGTGCATTACACATTGAAGCGTTTAGTATTTGTCACAGTTATTTTACTGAGAAGAGGTTGTAGTAGTAGTACCATTGCGGTAAATAATTGAACTGTTAATTTGCACTACCCCTGGTTATTGTCATAACGATTATGCTGTGGGGCAAAACCATTGTTTAATACCGGTTTACAAGGTTATTTACCCAATGACGCAAATGTAAAGGTCCGTTGCCCTCATGCATGCATCCGCCATGTATTATGATGTTAATCTGGTTGTAAAACCCTATGATCGAAGTTATCGAAAACAGGACCGAAATTTGGGAAAATAGCTCTGTAAAATATACTGTCCGAAAACTTAGAGACATTAATTATGGACGAAAACGCGTGTGTCCGAGAATTTAGAGTCACGAAAGATAATTATTTTTGCTAAAAAAGGGGTGTCCGAAAACTTAGAGTGTCCGATAACATAGAGTAATTACGGTATATAAAGTATATAACACCTCCCTCATTGTATGAGCGCGGATGGCCGAGTGGTCTAAGCGGTAGACTTTTACTCCAGGACTTCAGGGGTCAGTGGTTCGAGCCCAGTTGAGGGTGCCTTTTTTATTTGTCGAAATTTTAATCTAGTTTTTTAACTGGAGCTTTTTAGATTCAATGTTTACATTTATCAATATCAAGCATTTAACGACAAACTTCAATACATTTCAAAATCTGCGAAAAGGCCCCTTTACAAAATATTGCGTTCATTCCTTTTTGTTGATTACAATTTTGTCAAACTGTAAACCAGTCCCTGTAATACAAACTTCTCTTTGTCTGTCTGGCTGGCTACATTTTTCATCCAAAAGTAATTAAATTGATAATAGTAGTAATATATTAATAAAATAGTTAGTAATAAAATTTTATGATCATGTTGTTGTTTTTTTTTATAACAAAGGCTTAGATTGAATCTGGTTCATGTGGCCATTTGGTGTTTATCTAACCAAGTCTATGCGAATTTTGAATATTGGTCACGTGTGTCGAACAACTAGCTTACCGAGTCAAATATAAGAAAATAATCATTTATACAACTCTTAACGTCAAATTTTTCATGAAATCGGTCAGATATTTGTTTTACGGATGTAGTAAACCCATATATAGAAGGTATAGCTAAAGGTCCGTTGCTAAAACAGCTGTTCATGCATGGAAATCGACATTGCCATCGTCAATAAACATTTCAAGCTTTTATTGAAATCATGTGTTTTACATTAAACACGTGTAAAGTGTACAGTGTTGGTTTTGAAAACATGGATTTGTAGCAGTTAGCGTGGCTCCTGTTAGACCGGGTGTCCATATAAATAATTCATATAAAAACATAAGAATACATCCTTTAACTTCAATATACACGGTCAGTGCAACACGAAACATAGATGTCTAATATTCAGAATGTAGAAATCATACGGAATCAGACAATGTTTTGTCAACGGACATCCATATCCCTCTTGTTCCTTAGAGACATTCTATAATATAATGTATAATATAAACCTAACCCTAAGTATTACGACATGCGCCTGTGTTCAGCGTCACTATTATGACGAACTCTAGTTTCATTAGTGCTTATTACATTGTACGTATACAGGTACGCACTGGACATGGGAGATCATAAGCATGATGATAAACGGACGAGCGGAAACCATCCCCAAACCTAAGATTGACAATATGCTTGAAAATCAGCCCCATGATAGCTTGGCCGCGATTCCTAACCCCCGCGTGCTCAACTCGCACCTGAGCATTGATTGGTTGCCCAGACAAATGTTGGAAAAGCAGTGCCGCATTGTCTTCATATTACGCAACCCCAAGGACATGGCCGTGTCCTTTTACAACCACGTGAAAGGCATCAAAAGCTACCACTATCAAGGACAGTGGAAAGACTTCTTTCCATTTATACTTAAAGGAGAGAGTGCGTATACTTATATTTAGTAACAGTTAAATCCATAATAACATGTATGCAAATTAAACAGAACATCGTGAACTTTTTTTCGTAATTATTTGCAGAACACTCTATGAGCACATAAAGGCCCAATGTGTTTTACGTTTCAGTGGAGTACGGGAGCTGGTTTACCTATGTTAGAGAATGGGAACGGTTCATACACGACAACCCAAACTACCCAATACATCTGATGTTTTATGAGCAGTTAATTAAGGTAATATATATATATATATATATATATATATATATATATATATATATATATATATATATATATATATATAGGGGTCGATTTTGTTTTGAAGATCTTTATATTCGATTAGAACCATTAATAATGTGCTTATTTAAATGTATATCAGAAGGCTTCTACTAGCTCAGGTAGAGCGCTGGACTACATATTCGATGATCTCGATGGTGTATTCTTCCGCCTAAATAACTTGTGTTGGGAATGTTCATGAAATGCTGTCTACGGCTGTTCCGCCCTCCACCAGTCTTCAGTTGATTCAAGACGGGTAGTTGTCATTTACTGGTATTAGTACGCACTTAAATCCTCTCAAAAATTATACCAAACGCGGTCAATAACTTACATAAAGTCGATGAAGTTAATCGCGTCAATTTAGCTCTGAATTCAGTCTTCTGTACCGTCAGCAGTTCCTCTGACTTACTCTTCAGTCGGTTTAGGACTATGTGTAGCATTACTTTGCAGGGATGGCTAATTCGGCTGATGGTGCGGTAAAGCTCGCACAACTTGAGGTTGCCTTCTTTTCGGCAGATTGATGACCAGACACCAGGTTTACTGCAGTATTTGGTCCAGCTGTTCAGGACTTGGGTATTCTCGGTCAGGAGGTTCCAGTCAGCGTCTACTATAACACTGTTCATGGGCCGAATATTCGCGCGGTGCATTGAGTGCGCTGTATGCCTTATTACGGCGGAATTTGATCATATGTTTGTCAATCTTGATAAATTGCTCATCCATCCTAACATATGCGACTTCTTTCATCTTCTTCTTCGTCTTCCTGTTCGCTTTCTTGTAATCTGTTCTAGAGCCTTGCCGTGTTTGGCACACTGCTCATAACTCATATCTCTTTTTTTGTCGCAGTGGTCAATGATCTCCGTCTCACGCATTGATTGTTCTTGCTTCTCTCTCCTAAGAACTTCATCGGCCGACGTCAGGAGGTCTTCATGGATTTTGTTTGTGATAGTGTAGATGTTATTGTATTGAATGTTCAGTGCTTCAAACTTGCCACATATCTGTGTTTGAAATGCCCCTCCTATATATGGATCTTCAGTTTTTCGTGATAAAATCTAATGCGAGGGTTCTCGGCGATACGCTTGTTCTTTGCAATTAATATTTCATGTTCAACATATTTTCGAATGTTACCGGTATTTGATTTTCGTTTAAACACTATTTATTTAGTTCAATAGAACGTACATATAAGCAATACAATACAAACATACATATTATTTTCGAACAATACACAAGGCAGGAGGAAAGTGCAGTATTGCTTAATATAAAGGCTGTCGGATACAATTTGACAGAATTGAGAAAAAAGCTCGATGCTTATGCTATGTCTCTCTTCTGTCTGTTAGAAGCGCTGCTGTTATGGTGTAAACAACCAAACGTGTAACAACAACTTATAAAAATGACAACATTTTGAAACATATAGTTCAGTGATGGTATTTGAATACCGTTTAGAAATGGAGAAAATATATATGTTGTAATACAAATCATATTACAGGGTAGTATAGATACCAAAAAATGTAATAAGTTGAGAAGGAAATGGAAGGAAGTGTAAGAGTAGAGTTCGAGTAAGAGAAGTTGCGATAAGAAAAGAAGTAGTTGCGGGACAGGGAATCGTTAGCAGAAATGGTTTGTTCCTGAGATGGAGTAGGATTAGAATCTATGACTATCTCGGATGAAAGACTGAACATGTTTGAAAATAAATGAATTTACTTCGTATGATCCGTCTTTAACACCAAAGAGAAGTAGTTGCAGAGTTATTGGTTGAAAACTGGGCAGATTGTCAAAAAGGATAACTCTTTTCACAGTATAAATGGGACAATTGAAGAAGAAATGATATGTTTCTTCAATCTCACCACAGTGACAATATGGACTTTGTACAATATTTTTTGCGTGCAAATGTTCATTTAAGCTGTTACAATGCCTTCGTAAAAGTGCATGTAGAATATTAGACTGCCGCTCTCCATTGTAGTAATGCTGGGGAATTATTTTGTTTATCTTTGTTTAGATTTGCTTTGAAAGCTGAGAGAGAGGGAGCTGTTCTTACAGATTCAGGTAAATTGTTCCAAGTTAATAGTTGATGGTAGGAAAGATCGTGAAAAAAGTTGTGACTTACATTGAATGCTGCGAATATTGTGAGAATTGCGAAGTGAATAAGCCGAACTGTCTCCAACGCTAGAGGGGATTAGGGTACACAAAAAGGGGGGGGGGGGGTGATAAAGAATTATACATTTTATAGAAATTGGTAAGTTAATGTTTTGTTCTCTTATTTTTTAATGGTTCGAGAGCCGTTTCATTATATAGATTCTGCAAAGATGCTGAACCTGTTCCTCCGCTGATTATTCTTGCTGCGTCGTGTTGAATCTTTTCAAGTTCAATTTCATCTTGTGTAGTAATGTTGGCCCACACTACATCAGCATATTCGAGAATTGGTCTGATAAATGTTGTTTATATCAATAGAAGGGACTTTCTTTCGAGCGTAAACTTGAACGTTCGCATTTAATTAATTCTCTGACATGCTTTCTTCTTGATTGATTCAATATGATCGTGCCAGGAACATGAATCTGAAAAAATTAAGCCGATATGTTTATGAGACGAAACCTCAGTGATTTGGCAGTCGTTGAGAAAAAGAGGGGGATGGATTGGGAGGTTGGCTTTTCTAGACATTACTAAGGATTCGGTTTTGGATGGATTGAAGGTAACCAACCACTTATCAGCTCAATAATGGATTTTTGCAAGATCAGAGTATTGATGGTTAGCTGCATCAATCGGGTTGTCGACGATTATATATAGCGCAGTATCGTCTGCAAATAGGCGAATTGGACAGTGAATATCTCGTACAATATCGTTGATGTATATAAGAAAGAGGAGGGGCCCTAATATAGACCCTTGAGAAACACCAGCATTTATGGGTAATGGGTCAGATTGGCAGCCGGAGATTACAACTCACTGGATCTTCTCCTGTAGGTAGTCTTTTAACCAAGATAGAGGATTTCCAGAGATACCACATAGTCGGAGCTTGTGAATAATTCCTTCGTGCCATACTCTATCATTTTCTGTATACTAGTGTGTGTTTTCTAGATGGTGCGCCAGTAACTTTGATAAACTATATGTTCTTCCCTATTCCGTGTTCACGTATTCTGTATACCACAGGACTATGAGTTGGAGCTGCGCCGTCTGGCGACCTTTTTGGGCCTGGACCTGGACAGTGGGCTTCTAGCAGAGATAGCGGACAAATGCCGCTTCCACAACATGCAAAAGGACAAGGCTCTACCTGCAGAACTACAAAAAACTTTAATAAAACAAAACTTTAGTTTCTTCAGGAAAGGTAATACGCCTATTACATAATTTCAGAATAAATTTTATCTATCATAACTTATTTCTAATATTAAGATATGTATTTACCCCAATACCTTTATATTTAATTTAATCGAAGACTTGTTTAATCATTTCGTTGATCGACGGTTAAATGCATATGTGAAATAAGCAACACGTAGCATTACAACTCCTGGCATGGTTTTACTGTTTTAGGTAAGATTGGCGACTGGAAGAACTGGTTCACCGTGGCCCAGAGCGAGGAGTTTGACCGCGTGTACGAAGAGAACATGAAAGCCTCCAGTCTCACGTTTCAGTACAACTGACTACTTATATTCAAAGTCACGGAACTTACATGTATCTATTCATAACAATCACTACGCAGAGTCGTCTTGCCATGCTCTCACGTACAATTTGATCCAGCTTCGCTGGTTCAATTCAAATCTTTGCGCGGAGGTTGTATTCATAATATTCGTAATAGTCATTGGAATGTAAACGGGTATTGTTTAACAGCTATTTGTAATAAATTGAATAACCTGTAGCATTCGTTGCGTTGTCAATATCAATGATGGAGTTTAACCCCACAAACAATGTTAAATGGTGGAAAACAATACACGTTCGTTGTGATGAAACACATCAAAGTCTGTAATTGAAGAAAGATTCATCAAAATGATATTCGCAAAAATATTAACTTAATAATCAACAGGTCGAGCACAGTTAAATCACTTATAATAGTATATGTTGCAATATGAGTATGTAAATTTGCCAGCTATAATAGATTGTGAATTGTTGTTAATAACCATGATAAGTTTAACTTAAATAAGCTTATTTTTTTATTCTTTTCTTTACAATTGCGAAATTCGTATATCGTTTGTTGAATCGACTACAGTAGAATAAATGAACTACATATGAACAATGCTGTAATATTTTGAAGTTATACGTCACCTCTACAAACAAAAAGAGTCGGCATAACTTATCAGTAATGGCAAACATCAAGATGACGCTTTGTGTGCCCCGCTAGAGTTGATTTCTGTCCACAGTGTCTCTCTATTCACACTAAAGCTACATTTTAATGTCTGCACATGTAATAGATTTCCAGAAATTTTGCTTTAAAACACAATGTCAAACTCGTGATTAAAAAAGCAACAACACATTTTGAGGTGTAAACAATTTTCTCTCGTATTTTCACCCTTAAAAATCCAAAGGTCGAAAATGCACTAATAAGGTTTATAACACGTATTAAAATTAAAGATATTCTCATAAATAATTTAATAATTAACGACATCTGAACTAACCATTAATAACGTATTCACGTGATTTCTGGATCGTCAAAAGATATGGTTATAATATGGTACACTATCTTGAGCATAATGATTATTTTGTCTATTTAAAAACAAATGATTCTCTGGAAAAAAACCCATCTACAACAACATTTAACAGATACGCGAGCAGTATATTGAAAAGAAGTCTCTACGCATTAATAGCGTAACAAACATTTGTCTTAAGTATTCGTCAAACAAACACTAAATCACAAATATATTTTTTTTTAATTTTAAGTACAAGTTTGCCTAAAAGCTATATTTAAAATGATATTGAACAGATCTCAACCTTTTCTGTGTTAAATACAGAAACCAGATGCTTATCTGTACTGACGTAATACAAGTAAAAGGTCTCAATTAAAACAGAGCGCATAATTGGATGCTTCAAAAGTAACTAGCCTTGTCCGCGTACTGGCTTGCATGTGCATTCAATAGCCTATGTGTACACACATTAACGGTTATTAAACCCTCACACAATGATACAAGATGGTGCGTCATGCACAATACCCTGATGGCTATTTGATCGGAGGTATATATAATTTAAATGGTAAAGTCCAACTTTGATCGTTTGAATCATAAACTTTAACAAGGGATAACTTGTCCCCCACAATGTGAAATATAGCAATTGAAGCGACTTTTCAAAACTTATATACCGTATATATTGAAATAACCATATATGTCGTTAAGTAAGGAATGTCATAACTACCAAGTTGTTTTAAGCATTTCGCAAATACCGACATGGTATCTATCAGTATGATATTTTGGCGACAAGTTGAGTGGTTTTGGTTGAGTTATTTAGGGTTTGTACATTAACCCATTGTAGTGAAAAACCGATTTTACTGGTGATATGAAGTGGCGACAAAAAAGTAGCGTATGCTAATCTTTACTGTTACATGGGAACTGTTGATAAAATCTTTACAGTCACATTGTTCAAGTAGTTATGCAAGATTTTCATATGTGTTAAATCGTAATTATATGTTAAAATAACACAAAATAGGCAAGAAAAAAAAATATATTGAATACGAATTTCATAAAATGCAGCAAAGTCATATTTGCGCCCCGAGCCGATTGTGACGAAGACGAAGATATTTCGTACATATTTTCCTACAATAACCGAAGCATTCGTCTTTTTATAAGGATCATAGGTAGTGTTTGTGTGTCGTATGAATATATATCGTTGCAGGAAATTGAAATAATCCGTATAACTAAATTTAGATTAACATCTAACATGCATGATATACATACTGGCGAATTCGACTGAACAGACATTTTCGATTTCAGAATAAAATATCTGGCTTATTTCGCATTTTTCGACACATGTTCTTCTTAACTTTTATTATGCCCCCCTTCGAAGAAGAGGGGGTATATTGATTTGCTCATGTCGGTCGGTCGGTCGGTCCGTCCACCAGGTAGTTTCCGGATGATAACTCAAGAACGCTTGGGGCTAGGATCATGAAACTTCATAGGTACATTGATCATGACTCGCAGATGACCCCTATTGATTTTGAGGTCACTAGGTCGAAGGTCACGGTCACGGTGACCCGAAATAGTAAAATGGTTTCCGGATGATAACTCAAGAATGCATACGCCTAGGATCATGAAACTTCATGGGTAGATTGATCAAGACTCGCAGATGACCCCTATTGATTTTGAGGTCACTAGGTCAAAGGTCAAGGTCACGGTGACCCGAAATAGTAAACTGGTTTTCGGATGATAACTCAAGAACGCATATGCCTATGATCATGAAACTTCATAGGTAGATTGATCATGACTCGCAGATGACCCCTATTGATTTTGAGGTCACAAGGTCAAAGGTCAAGGTCACGGTGACCCGAAATAGTAAAATGATTTTCGGATGATAACTCAAGAACGCTTTTGCCTAGGATCATGACACTTCATAGGTACATTGATCGTGACTCGCAGATGACCCCTATTGATTTTCAAGTCACTAGGTCAAAGGTCAAGGTCACAGTGACAAAAAACGTATTCACACAATGGCTGCCACTACAACGGACAGCCCATATGGGGGGGGGGGGAGGGGCATGCATGTTTTACAAACAGCCCTTGTTGAATTTATAATGAAATATATGTATAATAAGGTTTTTACACATGAATAAACATTCATAAATATTTGACAAAATCGTGCATACGTACTTCACTATCTTATAACTTCCATTAATTTTGTTTTGAATAATAATTTATCAATTTCATTAGTGAATTCATATATAACAAACAGTGAATTCATATATAACCAACAGTGTATTCATATTTAACAAACAGTGAATTCATATATAACCTACAGTGAATTCATATATAACCAACAATGAATTCATATATAACCAACAGTGAATTCATATTTAACCAACAGTGAATTCATATTTAACCAACAGTGAATTCATATTTAAACAACAGTAAATTCATATATAACCAACAGTGAATTCATATATAACCAACAGTGAATTCATATATAACCAACAGTGAATTCATATATAAACAACATTGAATTCATATATAACCAACAGTGAATTCATATATAACCAACAGTGAATTCATATATAAACAACCGTGAATTCATATTTAACCAACTGTGAATTCATATATAACCAACAGTGAATTCATATATAACCAACAGTGAATTCATATATAACCAACAGTGAATTCATATTTAACCAACAGTGAATTCATATTTAACCAACAGTGAATTCATATATAACCAACAGTGAATTCATATTTAACCAACAGTGAATTCATATTTAACTAACAGTGAATTCATATATAACCATCAGTGAATTCATATTTAACCAACAATGAATTCATATATAACCAACAGTGAGTTCATATTAAACCAACAGTGAATTCATATATAACCAACAGTGAATTCATATATAACAAACAGTGAATTCATATTTAACCAACAGTGAATTCATATTTAACCAAAAGTGAATTCATATTTAACCAACAGAGAATTTAAAGGTCACTGTTGATTGAACTTGTTAACAAATTAATTTTACTCTATATGTGAATATATTGATGCATAACATTTTTGAACGTGTTTTATTAATTTGATTGACCCTGCACTTGTCTATCAACAAAAATATAATCAACGTTAAAATTGCGTGTTGTCAAAATGTATTACAATGCCGGGAGCGTTGAAAAACTGTCCATTACTATTGCGTTCGTTGTATGGGGTAATGTGACATGCAGTGCTTTTTATTTAGCAAGCTGACACCAGGTGTTTTGTAGGACTTTCCTTATCCCAATGCCTCTGGTTTCCTCTACTTTTTGTTTACGCCAGAAAATATGAAACCCAAGGCTGGAGTATTTTCTTCTTATTCGGTTCTTTATGGCAATCTTCATGTGTTTGCAAAATTATATGCGTTGTACACGGAATCGACGTCCGTAACGACAATAGTTCCTATGATAGAATCATGGGAAAAACAAAAGTTCAAAATGTTCCATCTATCATTTGCGTCGGCCGCCTCCAGACATTATGGCCCAGTGAAGTCAGAACATTATCATTGCCGAGGTCTGTAAGAGAAGTTACATTTGGCGGGTCATGTTAGTCTTTAAAGGTTCAAACGTCTACTGAATCAATGAATATAAAGGAGGAAGTGTGTATATGAGGCACAACTTCTATCGTTTCGTTTGACTTGACCTATGACTCGCCTCAAAACAGATAAGAAGCGACTGGAAGTTGTACTCTCCCAAAAAGGTAAACATCCCAGCACAATTATGAAACGACAAATATGGTGTCTGAAACATCTGTGTTTCTGAGGACAGTTCCTGCCTGTGGCTTGCTCGATGCAGTTTAGAAGCAGTCTACAGAGGTGCTCGCTGTACATAGCAAGGATTAAGAAATACTGCAGAGCAGAAGACGCATATACTTGAGCCGTCTATGGATGCATAGGTTGGTATGGCATATAGCTCGCCTAAATGGAAAAAAAGCTGCAAGAAGGTATGCTTATCCTACAGGAAATATCTGTATGTGCCATTCAATGTGAGGACACCAGGATGTATGAGCCCAGTGATAAGGGGCAAAGTTCTAAAACATCTCAAGTGTACATAAAGATTTACAATGTGTGTGCAGTCGGTAACTTAATGCGCAGATTTATTCTGGTGCAGAAATAAAGATGTTTATATCAAGAACCATCCGACGCTTAAATAGGCTTCATTAAAGTTCTAGGATATTTTTACGCAGATAGCTCATGAACAAGACGATCTTTGAGGTTTAAAAACAGCACTTGTGGGTATAAAATTCGAAACACAGCTTCAAAGAGGAGGTCTACGGTGCTATTAGATGTACAGTTCAATAACAAAACGCTACTGAAAAATATGACATTTACGGTTCACTTTTAACGGCATGTCTTTGTTTGGTTAATCGTAATACTATTGAGTTACGTTTTTTTTTCATCAATATTAGTTGTTCGAACAACTTAAATTCATCCTGGGTGCTAACTTACAGCAAAAAAACAACATTTTGTATGTTTTTTATTATTTAAAAAAGTGCGTCATGAAACTAGATATATCCTTTAATATCCTTTAAACTGCGGTGATAAGAACTGTCAAGTGTACAATCTTTCATCATTGTTTCTTCATTTAACATGGTTATCTCGTTCCCTGTCAACACGTTTCCGCGTTCTTGCTCAAATACCCGTAAAACGCAGCGAGAAATAGCGAAAGTAACGATGCAACGTTACTAACACACGATGCAAGATGTGGATACGACAATGTGAGCTTGCGAGATTACTTTCAAATCAATTGTTCGGATTTTTCCGTCAGATATACAAAGAGAGAACGCGAAACACGATGTGAGGGTACGATATTACGATACAAGAACGCAAAGACTATTCGGAGGCACGGGATTTATGATTCGATATTCTGATGTTTTCCTCGACCTCTTCAATTGTCCTAGACACTGCCATGGTCTGTACGATAGTCTCATGTTCACTTCCAAAAGCAATATTGAGCACACTAATTAAAGAGTTTCAAAGTTTTAAGTGACTTTTTTTCAAAACGGATAGGGATGGGCATCTCAGTTTTTACATATGTTATTTCTTGATGTAACAATACACACAATTAAGAAAAAAGGCTTTATTTGTGTTTAGAAGTAATTGTAGTTGACTGTAAAAGATTCAAACGATCAAAAGATTGTTCATGTAGATTTAACAAGTTTTCTACGCATTTTTTTTATACATGCGTGCAGAAACGAAGATATGTAATATAGCACTATAGAAACAAATTACCCAGTGAATATATTTTAAAGTTTCTTCCGTGTGATGTTTGCTTTTTGGAGTAAACTTTGAGCTTCTAATTCCATGGCGTTGTTCAGAATTATAACAGTCGTATCCGTTTTATATTTGGAGTCTATTTGCGTATGTTTGTTTGAAGTGCCTGTGTTGTAATCGAGGTGTTAAAAGCGACTTGACAATAACGGAACACCGTAATGAACTGCTCCCTCACATTAAGCGAAGCGTATCGCTGATTGTTAAACACTCCGGTCTACATTTTTAAATAAGTGAATGGTAGTACACTGTGAACTCGCCTGTCGTTGAGATATGTATTAAAGGGGCCTTCTCACGTTTTGGTAAATTGAGAAAATTTAAAATGTTTAAGATTCGCAAATATTCGTTGTAGTTATGATAGTTGTGACGAAACAGTAATCCTGAACATTTACCATGCTCTAAAATATTCATTATATGCATCTTTTGTCGATTTAAAAGAATGCAAATTATAAAGCGTTTAATGCGACACGATTGAATCATTTGGTGAGTTCTGTTGTTGTCGTTATATTTTGTGATACTACGTTGATTGCTTATATAAAGTATAAAATACACCACGCATTGTATGAGCAGGAATTTCCGAATCGTGTAAGCGATTGATTTTTACTCCAGGTGTCAGTGCTTCGAGCTCAGTTTAGGGTTACTTTTTTTTCTTTCTTTCATTTTTTTCTATTTTTTACTAGAGCTCTTGTGACCCAATGTTTACATTTATCAATATATTTTAATGACAAACTTCAACACATGCAAAATCTGTGAATAGGCCCCTCTTAACAAGATGGACGCTGTACATTTTGTATATAGTAAGGTGACCGCTTCTGTACATTTTGTACACAGTAAGGTGACTGCTTCTGGGTTTTTAACGTGACTCGAGTTAGACAATCGTAGTGTTAATGTAAAGGTACATTTCGGGCTTTGATTTTCATTAAGTGCTTGTAAATTCAAATTGGCGTAATAGATTTAATACGTATATCTACAACTTCGGAAAAGCCTCCTCCAGTCCGTATGTACATGTACGTGTTACGCTGACCCAATTTTTGAACAAATAGCAGTTTCATTCAAATATTAACGCTTAATGTGGAATGTGAAAATATTTTTTCAACATCTAGCGCTTCCGGATGAAGCTTATTATTTGATAATCTACATGGCTTACGTACATACGGTTGAAGTATGTCACTGGTTGAGATTGCAGACGCAGCCGGAGAGACAGTTCATCTCGCTCAGACTAATGACAGTCGAACCTGCACCTTTGAAAGAGAACCTTCGGAGCAAGGGCGGCTCATGAGGAACATACCTAATTTTGAGTACAGACCGGGCGATATCTTCATACTAGCACCCGTTCCATCACTGTCGGTTTCATTTAGTTCATATCAGCGCATATGTCAAGTAAAAATATTGTAACTTATAACTAACAAATCTTCGAAACTCCTCAATTTCCTTCTGGACACATGCTGTACACATACAGATTTATACCTAGATATTAAAAGTACAGTAGATATATGTGCATGTCATTGAAAAATTGTAAACGCTTTTTATGAACAAGACTGAACTAAAATATGAGTTATAAAGCTTTAACAGGGTTTCATTATAAATATAACAAACACTGCCCAGCGCCCTGGCAGCAAAATTTTATAGACAAGAACCAGCCGAGACCTTATGAGATTAAATTGTCTTTCATACAGATTTAACTAATACTGTGACTTCTAGAATGTTAATAAAGTTAAATTAATGTTAATCTACCCTGCTTTTTATGGCAATCTTTTGGACCCAAACATTTTCAAAATTGGAAAAGGTATCTTTAGAACAAAATTGTCTCGGAGATTGAACTAAAATACGGCTAAAATCAACAATAGTAAGACCGGTGTGACACAATGAGGCCATGATGGAACTGCACGATAAAACCCGTCGCGAGTTGTAGTCGTACGTAACATACGGACGAATATAGCTTGGGAGCGGTGTCTACATATTGACAATCATAATTGAACACGAAAGACCTAAACGATCAGATAGGTAGGGCAGTGTACCTTATAATTACATGTATATCCATTTAATTAATCAAAGGATACATGTTTCCGTATGATGCCAGATGTCCAGTACATGCATCTCGGCCTATGTTATAATGCTTACCCCAAGACATGACAGATCACTAGTGTTATGAGGTAGGATAGGTTTTTGTTATGTTATTTTATAAGTCTTTTGAAATTATTAATAACTTGAGATTGTAAATTATAAAAATTCCTGTACGTCAGTTATCAGATAGGGTAAGCGCATGTTGTTAGGATAACTGTTATTATAAACACTAGTAGATCACTAAACATGTTTATTTCATTATGATCTTTTAATGTTTTGGGGTTTAAAGATTTTTTTAAAATGTTTTTTGTTTTAGTTAGTTCTTCTCATGATCGTTCAGGCCATGCAGTATAAAATTTTCCTATAAAACTAATGTGATTTTTCACATCATCAAATGTAAAAAATCTAATTATTGCGGGTGAGGTATGTCGCATAGCAAGATTGATTATAAAGTTATCAAAGTAAATATAATAATATATAAATATATATCAATTTCTTTGTAAAACAAAGCATATCCGAAGTTATCAGTTAACAGATCTGTACCATCGCATCAAAACATACGTTAATAATGCCAAAGATTCGTTTAAAGTCTAGTTATATTTAATTGTAACGCTTAACAAAAGATATTAGCAACGTCCAGTGCATATGTTCGTACACTATATAATGATTTTAATTGGGGCATCGTATGCAAAAGCTATTGAAACATATCTCAACAAAAGGAATCATAATCGCTTTAATTTTGTGGCAGAAGAAAAACACGATGTGAAATGGCCTTTAGACACCAATAAATGGATGCGCAATGGACAGATTCGCTATAAAAACCTCCGGTGACGTTTTGAAGTCCTACATGTTTAGCAATGGTGGCGGCTATAATGCTTTTACTTGCGCATATGACTATTGATAAAAAAAAAATGAATATCGACTGTAACTTTTGAAAAACCGGCAGTCCCTGAGCTTTGCGATCATCATGGTATTGAATACCGAGGCCGTTAGGATCCGGGAGGTTGTATTTCCCATTTGTGGCATTGCTTTAATCAAAGTGCATACTTGTTTTTTTCATGAGGTGTATCTTAGGTAAAACAAATAAATACGAATAAATTAATACATCTGTAAACACAAATAACCTTTATTTTCTAAAAGTATTGAATAACTTATTACACGAATATACCCAATACGTTTTACTGTCATTGAGTTTCATACGGGAATTTATATTACGTGTTCTTGCACTTCTCCGCATAAGAGTAAAAATATCTGAAACCAAAAACACTTGATCCTTTCGCAAAATTATCTACATACTGCAGTTCAGTCACTAAGTTTCTTAACATAATATGTTTGTATTCATCGTGTTACCGTATCGTATCTTGTCTAAATAGTTGCTCGTCGTGTATGTTCAAATAGTGGCTCATCCAGTATGTCCATTACATGCAGAGTTTCTTAGTTGTAAACACGCCTACGCATTCACTCGCATTTCTTTAATTGAAATGTCAGCAAGGCAAGTGAACGGACAATACTAGCCAGAAGTGTTATGTATATGTTAACGAAAGATATTCGCTTTTTCCACGGCATAATTGTAAGTCTACCAATATTAATTATAGTTAACAAAAACAAATATGTTTAATTTACCTAATTATAGGCCTAGTTATATTTGGTAATGCTATAATAAACATACCGATTTCTTTATTACGTAGTTGCAAGCCGTCAGCAATAATAAAGCATTATTGTTATTAGAAACCTGACATTTATGTTGAAACACAATCAAATTAATGTAATCTTTGAATCTTCCTCTTCTCTTTTCGATTTTCTCGAACCAAAATAAAAGTACAACAAATGTCTGGGTCCAATAGAAACCATACGTAGCTCAGCATCGTTATGAAACGAATACAATTGTCATTGGCATATATTTATGAAAATCATGCGTCGATCTTCGTCATACGCATTTAGTTTAAACCTCCTTATTCGAGCTCGATTGCATAGAAAACCTCAAGCTTATTTCAAACACTCACATATTTTTTTTATATTTCAACCATATCATGTTGAAATAATTGAATCAAATGTATCCTGGTAAAAATTGTGTAATAAAATGAAATTAACAATTATGCTCGTTACTTTAACAACATCCATAACAAGACAAACATTTTACTAATTCCTTCTTGTTTTGTCGAGTCTACAACAAACAAATAATCATCGATAAAGTTAAGTTTCTAACAAATCAATAATAACGTTAAATATCATATAAATTTACATAAAACAACGTCAATAAGGTGTTAACAACTTGCTCCAGAAAGTTATGGCACAGTCCTTCATTTCTTCATTTCGGTTTTGGAAGAGTAAGGTCAAGTGAAGCTTGAGTCTTTTTTCTTTCTAAGTACTTCTTCAGCAAAGGCGCTATTTGCTTGGGCTTAATAGCCATTTCATGCGAAGCACTTTCAGAATATTTTCGCGGATTACTAATATAACTTTGCGTCTCTTCACCAGATAAGCTTATGGGCGTATGTCGCGTCTTCTTTTCATCGGGCATTTCAACACTAGCCGTCGACGTGTTTGAAAACGACTGATTAGGCCTTTTGCTTATAGCGGAATCAATAGGCGGCAACACTGACATCTTCCTCCCCGGGAAGCTTGCGAAACTAGATGTTAGCGAACCAATCAGACTGTTCGTGGACTTGGTAGTGTAAATCGTCAACAAGTCATCATCGTAGGTTCGTTTGAAGATGTCAGGAAGTTCAGTTTGCAGAATACGACGCCGCTCCTCCAGGCGGTTTCGAGTTCGAATCTTTTCTCGCGTCATCTCCTTGCGCTCTGTTCTGATGTGATTTTTAACGCCGCTCATGAGGATTCTGATTCAGATATGAGACCATTTACTTACTATATTTACAGAAATATATTTTAACCTTTAACATGTGAGGACGAACAGTATAAAAACGACAGTAAAATAACTTCAAAAGATGACAGTGCTGATTTTAAAGAAAATTCTGTTGGAGAGCATGATGACGAACATGATAATGATGATGATCATGGTGAAGATGATGATCATCATGATGATGATCATCATCATGATGATGAGATTAATATTATAGCAGTAATTGCAGTAGCGGTATTAGTTGATGTGATAGCAGCTAGTGCTGGTAGTAGTATTGGTAGTGGTATTGGTTATGATATTGATAACTAAGAAGTATTGGAAGTAGTAGTAGTAGTAGTAGTAGTAGTAGTAGTAGTAGTAGTAGTAGTAGAAGTAGTAGAAGTAGTAGAAGAAGTAGTAGTAGTAGTAGAAGTAGTAGAAGTAGTAGAAGAAGTAGTAGAAGTAGTAGAAGGAGTAGAAGTAGTAGAAGTAGTAGAAGTAGTAGTAGTAGTAGTAGTAGTAGTAGTAGTAGTAGTAGTAGTAGTAGTAGTAGTAGTAGTAGAAGTAGTAGTAGTAGTAGTAGTAGTAGTAGTAGTAGTAGTAGTAGTAGTAGTAGTAGTAGTAGTAGTAGTAGCAGTAGTAGTAGTAGTAGTAGTAGTAGAAGTAGTAGTAGAAGTAGTAGTAAGAAGTAGTAGTAGTAATAGTAGTAGTAGTAGAAGTAGTAGAAGTACTCGTAGACGTTTTCGTTGTGTGTTTTTTTTATTTTAATGGTAGAAGTGGTAATGGTAGTAGTGGTAGAAATGGAAGTAGTTTTGGGGTAATTAATGGTGTACGTTGTAGTGTTTACGGTAGTGATACTAGTAACAGTAGCAGTTTTAGAAATTAAAATGCAACTGAGCATAAGCTGTATGCTGCTGGAAGGTTACCCGTAGTTGATGTATCCTTTCTTGTATTTATCGAGCCGGCTGGCCACATTGATCAGCACTTTCTCTGGAAGAGGGACCCCTAACTTCTACAAAGAGATTGGGATTTTGAATTATTATCAATTGTGTCATGTGATCATTATCAATGACAACTGCTCACTCTCTGAGTAAACTGCTCGCTCTCTGTATGTCGATCTTATAAAAATGTAATTAATTAAAAGAGTCTTCACGTTAAGATTGGATTACAACCAATAGCAGTAGGCCTTGTGAAAACCTTCCAGCACGCCAATCAGATCCTTTCATTTATTGTCTTGAAAGTTAAGGTGAAAGTAGCTGGGACAGATAAAAAAAAACATGCTATTACCGAGTAGATTACCGAGTAGATTTACTATTTTAGCCACGACGTTCGATTGTTTATATAAACAAAATACAGTCAATAGATTTTATTGTGCTTTCATGTGCTATTGATGACAAAAATAAACCCTGGTCAACTCAGAAATTGATCGACATTGTTAAATCGTGAAAATAAAATGTTAAGTTTTGGAGCAAAGTTACACATCAAACTGTTTGTAAATTGTTGGATTTTTTAAAAATTAGTTATCTTAGATAAAGCATGTTCATGTGTAATCATACAATATATGCAATGAATCATTTCGCTCTGTAGTCATTTTTACTGAGGGTATACGGGAACTTATAATGCAGATTTTTGCTGTTTAAGGAACCGGATTACTCGGTAATCGCAATGGTATGCATGTCATGGTACACTTAAAAAAAAGCAATGTACCAATATATTTTTAAAATATCAGGGAAGTCAAGCGAAAGCAAAGCATTTGTTTGCAAATCATGTACATTTTTTATTTTCAAAATCGCAATCCGCTGTTACGGCGAGGCACGCAGAGACAAGTCATGTTGTTAATAGTGGTCCATAATACATTTGGTGTCTATGTCGTAGATGTTCATGCTAATTACAGAATAAAAAAAAACTGCATTGCCCTAGCTGTTATGTGCTTCAAATCAAGCTGTTTCAAAAAAAAAGGTTCATCAATAAGTGACGCTTGCGGTTATAAACTGTAATATCGTTGTTCATGTGCACCTAGCTATTAACTCTGCGTTCTCGTGGTATCCTTTCCTTCAGACTCAATGTGAAGCTGCGATCGAGAAGAAGAAGAACAAGGTCAGGAAACACTTCTAGGATCTCTTTAGGATCCAATAATCACATTTATCAATATAAAGCATTTAATGACAAACTTCAAAATATGCCAAAATCTGTGAAAAGGCCCCTTTAAGAAACGTTTCTCTTTAAACGAAAAATAAAAACTGCACAGGCTAAACTAGGGTGATGCTCTAGGCTTATGCATTAAAGCGGGACCGCACGATTTTGTCAAATATTTATGAATTTATATAAAATGTGTAAAAAGTTTATTATTCATATATTTCAATATAAATTAAAATAAAACTTAAGAAGAACATGTGTCGAAAAATGCGAAAAAAAGCCAGACAATTAATTATGATATCGAAATTAACTGTACAGTCGAATTCGCCAGCATGTATATCATGCATGTACGATGTGAATCTAAATTGAGTGTTACGGATCAGTTTAATTTCCTACACCGATTTCTCATACGACACACGAGCACTTACTCCGATCCTAATAAAAAGACGAATGCTTCGGTTATTGTAGGAAAATATGTACGAAACATTTTCGTAACAATCGGCTCGAGGCGCTTATTTGTCTTTGTTGCATTTATTAAAATGTATAATTTTAATTTTTCTTGTCCCGCTTTAAGCCCAGTTTTCCAAGAGCGCGTCTCATATCAATTTTGAAATTTGCATTTGCGTTTGCGTTGCAGAATGCAAATCAGAAGCAAGTTCGCTTTCTATATTTCCTTCTCAAACGACATATTGATGAAACCCGGATAAGTGTCTTTCCAGTCTGTTCAATGAGGGAAACGGTTAATTAAAAGGTTTAGATTAAAAATTATTTCAGGAAAAGATATCTGTTGCAGATTTCATTAATTACATGAAGAATCGTATAAGGCGATTAAACAGGATCATAAGGCCAATAGTTTAATTGTATACGGCCATCAGATCATGTTTGCGAATGATTGGTTGTTTTTAGCCGACTATATGAAAACAACGCAAATAATAAAGCGTCTGTTACCGATATATATTGAAAATGACATGTCGATTATTTAACACAATATTATTTATCTATTACACTAAAATCGATTTCGTTCTTCAGAAAAATACACCGATCACCACATTGGTCCAGATAGTTGAGATTTTCAAAGAAAACTTGCAGACATTTTTTAAACTGCCATGAATGCTTTCTTGTATACAAGTTATAGTAATTAGTAAGTAAAAACACTTGGGTTTATAAGGTTAAGATTTAAATAAATGTCTTTCAATGTTTTCTTGAAGCAGAGGTAGGGAGAGAACGGTCGTGGAAAGGATTTCACGGATAATACCAACACAAGTTATGTGGTCGGGTAGGGGATTAAAAATTGTAGAACTGTGTTGAAGTATATGGCTTTACTATTAAATCCACATAAATACTATAAAAACGAATATTTCGTTAAATATTTCGCTAAAATAAAGATAAACCGAAAACAAATGGGTTCATTACAGCAAATGCCAGTGTTCTTTGTGTGACAATATATTCAATGTAAATTTCTCGCGATGTTATCCGAACATTTACGAGCGAACGCGAGATTGGCTTCGGGCAGCTCATGACAGCTAAGTCGTGCACCCGACGCTCCCCGAAGCCAATCTCACATTGGATCGTAAATGTTCGGAGGGTGATGTAAATGATGGAAAATTCACATGAATTATATTGTGACACAAAAAATAAAAACGAGCATTTTCGATAGAAGAACAAAAAGAACGTGTATCGAGTTAAAAATGGAAAAAACTAACTCTTTTTTTGTAAATTGTATACAAACAGTTAACATTGACTAATTAATGCGTTGACCTAAACGTTTCGTAGACATTGAACGATTACAATAAATCGTGATATGCCAGTTTCACAAACCATGTTAACGTAATGGATTTGTATTTGAAACTATCAGAAAGGTTAAGGGTACATGAGCTTCGTTTTAGATTCGATGTATATTGAACAAATAGTTTTATACAATATGTCCATTTAACAAATGCTGTATGCCATAGCAGTATTTCAGGGACCTATACAAACAGGTCCCTGAGTATTTGCAACGTTTATAAGTATAAAATGACATGATTTATTGTTACAAATCACACGTATTCCTAAAAGTTTGATACACTTTTCGAAATCATTTTGACTTTTATTTAGACTTCAAGTTGAAAAAGCAGTTAATACATATACCAATAATTTTGTCGAGTCAATAATCCGTTACTTACTTTCAAACCTCGAATGAACTCCCTCCTAGTCACGTGACCGTCGTTGTCAAGGTCGAACATCCGAAACAGATCGATTATCCGGATACCAACAGCTGCTAGGTAACGGACTACCAAGGTGATCGGGTCTTCCGGTTTTTCTGAAGAAAGAATAACACAATCAGAAGCGCATTGATGTTTACATTTTAATTTTCAAAATCATTAAAACGATATATGTCGTGTTGTGCATTACTTGTTTGTTTTTATTAAGTAGAACGTCACTCTTGAACAAGGAACAAAACATGATATATATTGTTAATGACAACGTGCATACGTGTAATGTTCTGTGATTTTAAAAGTTTTTAAAATATCCTAAATATGTTTATCCGAATGAAAAACTACAAATGTTCACCCAAGAACCAAACATTCACGCATACATGTCACAAAAGTGATTATTTTCAGCAACACTATTCCAGTAATATTCAAGCACCACGATTAGCATTTTACACACATTAATATCTTTCAGTATTTGGTAAATTTTCTTAAATTTAACCGATTGCATTTAGCCTCTTTATAAACGATGATATAATATACTAATAATAAGGTCGTATTGTCTATTTGAACAGTGTTTTTGAAAGTGCTATAAACGTTTAGATGATTTGCATGCATATAAAGCTCAAATTCGGGCAACATATTTCTGTATGGTTCAAAGTTCGATGTAAACACGTGTTCACATCTTTTCACAACAAGGCTTACATCAGAAGAAATTTTAAAAAACACAAGCACACGTGTTGAAAAAACAGTTTTTTGTCAAGGAGGTAGTGGATATAACATTATAGTACCCTATAAACTAATGCACTCATAAGTTTGTTGTTAAAGCATGTTTCACAGAACTATTTTGAAACCGATAATCGTTGTGTTTGGCGTGGCTGATTGACTAACGCTTCACGAATACTAACAAAGCAGACCACAACATATACGTTAATATATGTATATAGTTGACACCTCTTCGTATTCCGACCACATCGCGCGTGTCCAAGATACCCCCGTGGATCATCGAGAACTGGCGGCATTTCCGTATCTCCGTGGCTACCGTTAGAACAGCGCCGTTAACAGGAATATTCTGAAACGAACGGCAATCAAAGCACATTACCTAGCACAGAGTTATATTCTAAACCGAACGGCAACAGGCACTTGCGCAACGCTTTTGCGCAGATGGGGATGTTGGGCATAAGCCAATAATGCATATGAGCCGTGCTCGGTGAAAAGGGAGTTTAGTTAATGTGCGTAAAGTGTCGTCCCAGTCAAGCCTATGCAGGCCGCACATGCTAATCAGGGACAACACTTTCCGCCTTAACTGGATTTTCTGCTAAGAAGATACTTTCTACTTTAAACAGAAAATATCATAAATGCGAAAAGTGTCGTCCCTGATTAGCACGTGCGGACCGCACAGGCTAATCTGGGATGACACTTTACGCACATGCATTTAACCCCCTTTTCACAGAGCCAGATTCATATATATGATGTAGGAGGTACGAGCTTAAACACAAATTGCCACCGCTGGTATCTGCCACACTGAGATGGATATGCTCACTTATTTATCTGTACACATTCGTGCATCATAATTATTAGATGAAATTATTCAGCTAAGAACCGGTGCTAGCTTAACAGATTTTCAGATAATATTTATAGTATAAATGATTCAATATTTTAATAGCAACTTCTTCTGGTTAAAAATTACCATGCAATGGTGCAATATTCTTTTTTGATCACGGTAATATTTTACCATTCTTTTATTAGTTTTTCGTTTAAAAAGAGCCAAATAAAATGTATTTTTAATGGTGTTTCTGTGTTATTCCAATGCAAGTATGGCCGACAAACAAACTACATCCATTTATTTCAAAGAACGATTCTTTTGTAAGTTGAGGTCAATGGTTTCGATAATTTGTAGAACGTCTGATACATAATTGTGATACATGATTATACGTCAGCGAAGATCTGACGAGGGTCTTGTTTATATCAGAACTGTATACTACAATTAAAAGTAAACATCTGAAGTAGATCTTAAGCAAAGCTTTACATGTTGTTCTTATGAAACATTAAATACACAGCGGTACATTGGTCTCCGATGATCCCATTTAAAGCTTGTATACAGCTATATGTTTTGCATTTGAACATCGTGTGAATTCCTTACGCATAGCTATATATTGAGTCTTTGAACATGTGTAGAACACCTGAAGCATGGCTTTACCTTACTTCCAGTCTGAAGATTTGCCAAAAAACATGACGTAGCTATACTTAAGTCTGAGCCAGTATCGGAATATCTTACAAATACCTACAGATATATAGTGTACAGTTTGAACATTGTCGAACAACTCCTAAATCGATAAAATTTAATATTTGAATATTTTCAGAAAACTTGGTGCATACATATCAATCTTTATATTAACATCTTTAAAGATCTTACGGATAGCTGTATATTTTATTTAATTGAACATCTTTTGAACATCGCACAATTAATATCTATACTTTTTGTCTTTAACCAATTTTTGTAGGCATACTGCATACGTGTTGTCTTTAAACATTTGTGGAACACTGATGCATAGCTTTACTGTTTTCTGTGAAAATCTGAGGAAACCATGGTGAATTACTAGAGATTTTCAAGTGAACACCTGATGAGATAAAACATTTAATAGCATTGAATAACTTTCCATACCTCGACGGGGTGCGATGCCTGGTTTTTAATGTGATGAAGTAAAACGTTATTCACAAATTGGTGACGTTTTATTTTTTATTTTTAATGTTAGAAAATATTGGTAGATTTAAGAGTTTACTGGATTAAGTTCGGAAATATGCAATATTATAATTCACTCCCGCTGAACTACGTTACAATGGGAGGTGCGTCTGTACGACAACGCGATACGGCCTCATAACTACAACGGTTACGGTTTCTTTACACAGTTTGTTGACGATACGGGATTTTGTTAAAATAAATGGTAAATTACGGTAAGTTTGAATAGTTTTTGTATGTGTAAGCCAATGTTTATTTAAATACGGATACTGTGCATCTCTTTCATAGCTTGCCATGTAATTTATTGCTATATTATCGATAAAATGGAAGTTTTAAAGACCTGTATAGACAACTCATAAAATAATTGGAATATAATTCAAAGTCTGACATTAAACAGAAGAAAATGCAAACACACGTATAAGCAAGAAAGAATATTGAATCAATCTTATCAAGATCTGTCTCAAAATTAACTGCATGTAAGTGTAACGAGAGAAATTTTGATGAATTAAAATGTTACGGCGTCTTACAGAGAGTGTTACAGTGCATTTACTACAACATTTTTAAGGTTACGGTATAGTATCGACATTCAATTTAGTTTAATGCTATTAACAAATGTTCAAAGTCTTGTAAAATATTGTAGTACTGATTTATTTTAAAACAAAACATAAACAAATATGAATGAATTTGCGATTCTAAGATTAATTCAGTCTTTATTTAAATATTTTTACTATTATTTTATCTAAAAATAATTGAACCAAATCTTAAAAAAAATGTATTACTGATTGACTATAAAAATGCCATAAAGATATACAAATAAATATTACCCAAATGAAGTCTTGGTTTTAAATGACCTTAATATGTTATTGAATTCCTCACTTAAGATGTGTGAAATATTTTCTACATTCCTGTTAAATTATTTACAGTAATTGAGGTAATTAATAACTGAATAATTATGTTAATGATTTACTCAATTTACTCAATTGAAGGAATGCACTTTTTACAAATTGTGCATGAAAGAAAATAAACCCATGATATTTTTTATTCTTTTATTTTATTTATATTTATACATATATACATTTACATATTTTACAACATGCACCATATAACAGTGAAGAAACATTTCAATAATATAAGTCAGTCACATAACAATATTATAAATTTAATATAATATTTGCATGTCATAAACATTTACATAATTTGTAATACATACATTTAGCACAATACAAGCACATTTTAAACATAAAAGTACATGCAGAAAATTATCACATTATTCACTGTCACACATATATAATTAAGTTCAATATCATTTAACAGTTCATTCGTCGTCGTCAAACATATGGCGCATCGCAGTTGAGGGTCCCAGGGCGTTGATGTGACTGATGATGAGCATGGCCTTGAAGGATCTTTGCTGTGCATACTGCAGGAAGATTGCCGAAACGCACAGCCAGGCTATACACCATTGTTTATCAGAACATCCGACCCGAAAAGTGGCATTTATCGTCGATGTAAGCACTTCGTTGCTGTTGAAGTCAATCACGACCTCAATGCTCTCGTCCAAAATGCTTGAATCGAGGAAGGAAATCTCCATGCTTGTAATTTTGCCTTCCTGCAGGCGCTGTAACGCTGTAAAGAAGACACCGTAACATGCCTTAGTCGTAAGAGAAGATACCGTAACATGTACACAGGAGTTGACATGCTACAACTATTTTGCAAAATCTGATTGAAATCACCAATAATAGTATACACATGGGCATCACATGTTTGTAAAAGAGTGAACTTGATACAAATCATTGACAATAATCATCGTGACAGATACTGCAAGCCTGAAACAACGAATTAATTGGAGTTTCTATGTTTTGAACTTTAACTTCTTTCTTTTATTATGATTTCACGCTAGAAAATGCCTCGATAGCTTAGGCAGCGAGTTAAGAAACATTACTAAATGGAAATAAATGCCATATCCCTTTTTACGTGTAAGTTTAAACAAAGACTTTACCTTGTCAACGCGTGTGTATGCCTATAAATGTCAATATAAAGAAGTGACACGTCAAGACGCCGTAACCGTTGTAGTTATGACGCCGTATCGTGTTGTCGTTCAGGCGCACCTCTCATTGTAACGTAGTTCAGCGGGAGTGTAATTATTCAGTCTGTAACTTTGTATTACAATGGGTCAATTAAAAGTTAATTACATTTTTTTTATTACAATACGTTTTGTGGATTGTTCTAAGGCGTTTTTTATCATTATTTTACTTCCTACTTGCAAACAATAGCCATGCAAAGTAAGGATACAATAATTTGACTGACACGTGATTATGTTATCATGAGTCTTCATCAGGGTATTAACCCTTTGCATGCTGGGAAATTTGTCGTCTGCTAAAATGTCTTCTGCTGAATTGCTAAAATTAGCATTTTCTTCGATTTTTTTTTTCAAAGAATACTATCAGAATAGCAAACAGTTTGGATCCTGATGAGACGCCACGTCTGGATCCAAACTGTTTGCAAAGGCCTTCAAAATTCGGTTCCAGCACTGAAAGAGTTAATTATCAAATTAGCCACACAAATTGCACCGATGCTCAAGAAAACATGTTATGGAAATGACTTTTTATTTATTTTGTAACATTTTTAGATTCAATGATAACAAAAAATTATTATTAACTGGTCCATTCTGCTGCGTGGCTGTCTCTAAAAGCGATGCCTAGTCATTCTCGATAGTTTTTCCTAACTAGTGTACAAGTTAAAAAATCATTCGAGTGAGACTAGCCATATAGGATAAGCAATGGTGTGTGTTTTAAACTTGCACGCATTTATTTTGATAAAAAAATTCATAAGCGGCGAATATTTGCCCTATATATATTTCCAATTGGTGTATCGTTGCCCACCTCCAAGCCAACGTGCAGCACGCAACTCCTTCTGGATGACACTGCCTTCAGCAACTCGTAGCATCCCTCCATGTTGATGGGATTGCTGCCAATCTAGGGCGGAGAAACAAATTCATACAATGTTCCAAAGTCATGATCTTAGGTAGGATTTCAATGCGTGAACGAGGTGTATACTATTATAGTGACTCGTTCACAGTTTCGCACAATTACAGTTAAACAAATTGTTAAAGGTAAAAGACAGAATGTATGTGATATCAAATAAGAAAAAAATATTTAAAAAAATAGTTTAGCTTATTGATCACCACTAATTTAAACTGAACCAATAATAAAGCGGATGTATTGCTTTTCATCGATTATTCAGCAAAAACATGTATTACATATATAGATAGCGTTTAAAATACCATGCAAATTCGAAGGCATGTATTTTGTAGCGGTAGCTTGTTACCTTGTGCTTCTATGGGTCCCGAATTAGAACCCCATGGAGGGTACATTTTTACTTTATTTTAGCTTTTATATTGTTATTATAACTTTTTAAATCATTTCAAATATATCAAAGAAAGGAAATGTATTGAACAACTTTAAATGAAAACATCTGTGAACAATTCGCTTAAAAATGTGATTTAATGTCTAATTAAGTTGCACAATAAATTGAAGCACTTCTTAAAGCGCAGTCAATCAAATTTCATTTTGTAGTCGTTGAATAAAGAAAGCGGAATCGATAAATTGAAACGGACATAATCGGTTAAATTTTCAGCGATTTTCGAATTTTTAACCAGACGATGAGTATACAAAAATAGGCAACTGATTTCATAAAATAAGAAAAATACACAACTTTAAACCCCTCTAATTCGAACAAAGTTTTTTCTAACCACAAGTATTGGCAAAACGCCTAGCATTCACATACATCATCTGTATCATCGGCTAGCATTCACATACATCATCTGTATCATCGGCTAGCATTCACATACATCATATGTATCATCGGCCAAAATAGACTCATAGTAATGAATTATCATAAAATGACAAATAGAGCACATTTTATCTTGTTACGCATGATATGTTAACTTCAAAATTGTTGACCAGAAGCTTGACCACTATGAAAATCTGAAGATGAACACGCTCTCTCAACACTAAACACGCTCTCTCAACACTGTCCCGCTCTGAAGCAAAGTGAAATTGACTATACGAATTCAGAATAAAACCAGAACAGGTTGTATGCTGTTTGCTGTTCGTCAGTTTTTAAGGGTTTGATATGAACCCTTAAAGCTTGAATCTAGTAAAAGAATTGCTACATTATATGTGGGACTGCAAACGTGTTAAAATGCCTTTCTTAGAGGTTTTATTCTAAAAAAAATACCACCTTAATCATGTGCAGAGCGGTGTTCTTCTTGAGTCCCTTAGCTACGAAGGTGACGCCCTCCCAATTGATGCGGTTGTTGGAGACATCCAGGAAACGCAGGTGACCGTTTTCCTGGAGTGTTTCCTCCAGCTGAAGGCTGCCCTCGAACCCCAGACCGTTCATGGCGAGGTTTAAGTACACCAAGGAGCTGTTGATCTGTCAAGTTCAGAAAAGTAGTGCGAAGCAATAGTCGCAAAAAGGTCAGTTTTTGTTGCAAGTTTATTTACATTTTTAGCTGATTTGTCTTTTGAAAACGTTTTTTAGAGCGAAAAATGATAGTTTTCGACTGTTGACGCATGCCTTTGGATTAAGTATGTTAAGTCAGAAATTGGCTTGAGGGGACTACTTTTTTAGTTTTCAGGCAACGAGCCAGTTAAATCGACGAGTCAATGCGCTTTGATCCTGGCGAAATGAGGTTTTCTCTTATCTATTATAAGAAAGTACAACACGAACAAACCTTTATTTATGATCTTAAGATAAACAAGTACCTCCCTATTAGTTTTAGTGTTGGTGTTAACGTTAGTGTTGTTTGTTTGTGTAGTTGTTGTTTTTTACAAAGGTATTTCTTTTGCTCAAGAAAGGAGCTAAAAAGGCATTCTCGACGTTTTAATTAAAAAGCATAAAAGGCAGTAAGATGTACAATACACGTACTGATGTAATCTACAGTAAGCTCCAAATTGTTCGAAGTCGCGGGGACCGATAGGAGACTACGAGTCATCAGAATTTTGAATCAAACGATTTCTACTATAATGCGTGTACTTAATTACCAAAACTTTGATATTTTAATTGGACGGTGATTCGAGCATTGGATTGGACAAAGGACTGACCATTTAATTGAGAACACTTTACTTATTCAAAATGAAAGGGAAAATTAGAGTGATAACGGTGGCTTACCTTTAGCCCTTTCAGAAGTCCCACGGCGCCAGCTAAGCGGATGTGGTTCCAGCTGGCATCCAGCGACTCCAGCGTCGTTGTGGATCCTGCGTGAAAGTTTAAGTGAGATAACAAAGTTAAAACTGAATGCGCTTACGTTCCCGGAGTGTTTCGGGAAAGCAGTATAGAGTAAGATTAAGTTTTATCGGAGCTAAATAAAATAATATTCTATGCAAACTAATTAAAAACAAGAGCTGTGTTCGTGAAACACAATGCCCTCTACTGCGCCGCTTTGAAGCCATATATTTTACCTTTGACCTTGAAGGATGACCTTGAACTTTCACCACTCAAAATGTGCAGCTTCATGAGATACGCATGCATGCCAAATATCGAGTTGCTATCTTTAATATTGCAAAATTTGACCCTTGACCTTGAAGGATGACCTTGACCTTTCACCACTCAAAATGTGCAGCTCCATAAGATAATTGATCATATAAAATATATTTTTTTCTATGATCACTCGTGAATTTAAATCGATAATACACCGAATCCAACAAATATCCTTTCTGTATTAAATAGAGAATAATAGGTAAGTGTTGATTATAGATCAGGTTTATCATGCGAGGCTTAGAAAACAAAAAGCACGAGCCTTGGCGAGTGCTTTTTCGTTTTCGTGCCGAGCATGATAAACCTGATCTATAATCAACACTAACCTATTATTCTATTTATCCCATTATTTATCCCATGAATATTTTTATTCCGTAAACTTTTTATTTAAACAAAATTAGTTTTCATGAGTGTTTGTCGTACTTTGATAATGGCTGTAGTGTAACCAACGTCAGTGTATTACTCCGCGTTCCAAACATAACCGCTGATCAAATAATCATTTTTTAAACCAGAATATCGTTCTGTAACAAAGAGTCGAGCGTTATTAATTACAATTTTAATCATATTGAATTGCAAGTCTTAAAGTTGTATAATATCAATATGACATTAAGTTGTTATATACAAGGAACTACATTCTTTTACAACGTAGCCTAACACCACACACAATTCACTTTCGATATCAAACTATCAAGTCGATCACAAGGTGCACAAAATTTGCTTATTTGTATATGTGGTTATTTCGTGACGAAATAACAAAGATTACTTGGATTTAAGCTAATTATATACATTAACATTTTGAATGTGGAAAGTGGTACCAAAGAATTGTGAGGCAAAGTTGTTCGAACTAGAGAAAGACATTTGCTGGTGAAGTGACTGGGTGGGGCGAACATCAAGATCAACTTGTTGAAGTTGTTCGACGGTAGACAGTGGTTGTCAAGGCTGCATTTCGGCCATAGTTTCAGTGCATGAAGGTGAACAAGAGGAATCTGTTGGATTGTTACATTTACTGGACTGATCAAGAACACTTTTGCTGCTGTTCAACAGATATGTTGCAATAATTGGTTATGGACTGGACATTTGTGTGCCATATTATGGCCATGGTTTCAGTGGGTTGAATGTTTGCATTTCGATGTTTTTGGACCAGGAATTTGCGAACTGAGTGGTTCGTTATTCTCTTGTGCTTTGGAAAGCCGGCGTCTTTTGCCCTGGCCTTCAGCATCTGACCTAGCTTGTTGACACCCAATTGTTGACGCAAGAACCACTGGGATGCTGTGTCATTTGTGCGTATTGCCAGGTAGAAATAGTGCTAACTTGAAGAAAAATCAGATGGACGCATATCCGAGTACAGCTTGTAAATTAACGCAGGATTTCTTGGTCCAGACGATTGTTTTCTACGGTCAAAGGGGAGCAACTCGAACTGACTTCTTCAAAGGGGAGCAACAACAACAGAACCTATTTGCAACATAGTGTTAAATTTACCTAATACTAGAGGTTTTAATGACAATAAATGACAACAAACACGTTTTTTACTACTTTTCTTTGTTTTAAGGTCATTAAGATTGATAAACATTTGAGATTGTTTTTATTATTGATGCACTTGGCAAATACAGGTGACGAGGTGCGTGGGAAAAAGTAGTCCCGGTTCGGCAGTTGATGACGTCATTTCGTGCCGTTGATTATAGCCTTGCCGTTGATTATAGATGAAATTTAATAAACACGGCTTTAATCAACCGAATTCGCTGTATAAGTGGGATAAACAAAATTGAGCATTACGTTATTTCACTCCTGGAGCGTAAGTCATGTTTTAAATCACCTATCACAGTGTGCTGTTTTATGGCTGTACTCGCCAATACTAGTGCCAATCTAGTTATCTTAACTCGTCAATAACAGAATCCACCTTTATATTTTAACACACCTATAGCAGCCCCTAACTCCATACCCAACTCATCTACCGAATGGACCAGCTATTGACTGAACTCATCTATAACTGACCCTAGCTTTATAGATGAACTCGTCAATAGCAGTGTATAGCTTTACAGTTGATCTGAACTAGCTCTATACCTGACGTGACCTTTAGCATAGCCTCGTTTTGAAGATAAGCTCACATATAGACAATCACAGCTTTATAGCTGAACTCACCAATAGCTGTGTCTAGCTATTCAGTTAAATTTACCAATTGCTATACGAAGCTCTGTAGCTGAAATTTTCAAAAGCAGTTTCCAGCTTAACTCGTCAAAAGCAGCGCATTAATACAAAGCTTAACTTACCAATAGCAGTGCCCAGCTTTTTGCCGCCCTCCACCGAGATTTCATTGTGACTGATGTTCAGCCAGCGAACTGTGTTATTCAGCTTCGAAAAAAATCATTAACAAGTTACGTTTGTGAAAATAGTTTTAATGACAATCCCTAATTAAAAAGTCTAGTCCTAACTTAAGATCGGTATTTACTATTGTTGATTTAAATTAGTCTAAGTGCAAAACAGTCATTACATAACATTGCTTCGCTATACTACAATATCTCGCTTTTGCATCGGGGGAATTTTACTTGATACTTGGACACAAGAAAACCGCGTCTAATTGTAGTCTCTCAAGTTGCGAATTCTAAGAGTATGTTTGGATTACAAATTAAAACGATGTAAAGCATATAATGTAAGATGATTGCGCCTGTAAACAGATATATTAATTGTTCTAGAATGGGGACCAGTCTGCCTGATTAATATACCATTATTAACCGATTTATGCCTAGCGTCTAGAAAAAATACCTTGGCAAACAGCGTAGACCCAGATGAGACGCCGCATGATGCGGCGTCTCATCTGGGTCTTCGCTGTTTGCTTAAAGGATTTTATGTAAGAAATATTCTAAATATAGAAATAAATATACTAGACATCCCTCATTTTTGAAATAAATTGATCCAATTGAGATGGATGGGAGAGTCCACGAGGCATAAATGGGTTATGTTCAGACCTAATTAGTAACGACCCTACCAATCAAAGGTGTATATATGATAGAAACACCATCCTCGACAAACGTTATTACCTTACAGAAAATTCAGATATATTTTATGGATGCAAATACATTGTTCCCAATACAATTGATTTGTCTTGGGAGCCAATGTTTCTACTGATTGGTGTACACTCTCAAAGACTACGCAGCATATATTAGGTTTCTTCATGTTAATTTACTTCGTACGTTTTGAACAGTTCTGATATTCAACGTTAAAAATATTGTTATCTTTAAGGAATATTATCATCAGTTTAATCATTGGTTACTAATGATGTTATACGCAATCGTATAGGCTCAATTTAAACGCTAAAATATCATGAAGACAACACGCTTTTTACACTTTTAATAAGGATCGTTTGGCATTATGTTTAGCTTTTTTACCTCGATTAATAAATGAAAATTTCATTTTATAAAGTATTCGCTATATCCTGAAAACATACAATATGAGTTGATTACACCTTTTTATTGTAATCGACTTTATTGACAAAAAATATCATGCCTTGTTTTCGGTTTATCCGTAATTAATCAGTACACTACACTGTTTGTTTTAATAAATAAGTCTATTAATTTAAATAATGGTATTCCAAAAACTACAATATAAGTCTAAATTATGCGGTTTTTAAAAGCTTTTTGTTCCATAGCTTATGCGTACAAACTATATCTTGTATATCGGTGTGTATGGCAAAATTTTCGAAAATTCTAATTTGGCAATCGTCAGGCAGACTTAAAAGAACAATTTTACATCCCAATTCCTACCTGTAGGCCGGTAGCCACGTGTTCGATCTCTCTTTCACCGAGCCGGGTACCTGAAAACGGTTACAGAAGAGTTTAACTCTATTACAACGTCTAGACATGGCACTATATGTAAAAAATGTTTTAAGCGTTGTTGAAAATACGTTTGAATTCATTCAAGAAAAAAATACATGAAAGAAATGCATGAGTACAACAAGAGGGCCATGATGGCCCTGCATCGCTCCACTGTTTTTTCTTTGCGAAAAAAACGTGTAATGCGCATGGGTTGAAATGTACTCAAGCAAATTGTGACTTTCTCTTTCTATCCCTCGTCCCACTGGGCGCTTAAAGTTGGAAGGATGAGCATTTTTATATATGGAAAAAGTTACTACCGTGTTAACTAAACAGACAAAAAAGCCTGGGAACTGTTGCACAGGTCCTTTGCTTATAACGTAGGTACATTTATCTCTCCAAAATATATTGTCGTTCTTTCTATTTCACATATTTTAGATGCTGAAGATCAAATCTACGCATTTGATTTGAAACAGGTTCACAAGACCCATAGGAATCAAAATTCTTTAACCCTTTACCAAACAACACAATTTGGACTTTCCCAATTTGAAAGAGGTTGCAGACGTCAATTGAATTAAATGGAATATGAAGGAAATGATCAGGTAGGGTAGAAATAATTGTGATAAAAGGAGAAATTGCTCATCAACCCACACATCCCTAAGACCAACAAGCCTGAGAATAGTATGATAATCTAAAGATTATTTCTTTATATTTATAAATGTATTTAATTAAGTAATACATTTGACTTCTAAGATCAATTCATAACTAATATTAAGAAAATTATAAAATGGTCAGAAATATATATGCATTGTTGAGCAATTGACAATCATTTCAACAATTCATGATCAGTCACGATTCACAAATGGAACAATGAATCATTAGTTATTAAAAAGCAGCATATACGATAGTTAAGACATTGCACTTCATTAATTTCAACACCTTCTTTTCGATACAAAGTTTGAGTTTACCGTGCAGTATCATATATTGACTTTCCTTGAAATAATTATGTTCATGGAAGCTGTGTTTTTAAAATCAATAATATATTATTTAACTGGTTTTAACACTATACAAAAGACATGAAATTAACATGTCATCCAAAATATTATCATCCGGATATATGGTCACTTTCGACATATTTAAATAAAACCCGACTTTTTTCAGTTTATAAGAAAAACATTCATAACACATGTTCTTACTTCAATGCCTTTGTAAGCAGTCACCATCTAACCTAAAATGGCACTAAATGACAGGGTTTTATCTCATGTTTACAAGATGTTGATGTTGTTGTTGGTCACAGCCAAACAGCCGCAGTAATCTCCACTGGTAAACGTCATATGTTCAGTTTTGTGACCCCCGGGGCCGGGTCAAATTTGAGCCAAAGGGGGAATAATTTGAACAAATTTGGTAGAGGACTATAAGATATCACTACATACCAAATTTAGTAGCCCTAAGCTCCATAATAAAGAACAAGAAGATTTTTAAAGTTTGCACAAAAAAGGCCTTATTTAAGCATATGTTCATTTTTGTGACCCCTGGGACAAGGTCAAATTTGCTCCTAGGGGCATAATTTGAACAAACTAAGTAGAGAACTATTAGATGTCACTACCTACCGAATTTGGTAGAAATAGGCCCAATGGTTATGGAAAAGAAGATTTTTATAGTTTGCACAAAATGGGCCCGATATAAGCATATGTTCAATTTTGTGACCCCTGGGGAACGGTCAAATTTGATCCCAGGGGCTTAATTTGAACAAACTTGGTAGAGGACTATAAGATGTCAGTACATACAAAATTTGGTAGCCCTATGCCATACGGTTATGGACAAGAAGATTTTTAAAGTTTGCACAAAATAGGCCTTATATAAGCAAATTTTTGATTTTTTGACCCCCCCCCCCCCCCCCAGGGCAGAGTCAAATTTGACCCCAGGGGCATAATTTGAACAAACTTGGTAGAGGACTATTAGATGCCACTACATACCAAAGTTGGTAGCCCTAGGCCCAATGGTAATGGACGAGAAGATTTTTAAAGTTTTCACAAAATAGGCCTTATATAAGCAAATTTTCAATTTTTTGACCCCCCGGGGCAGGGTCAAATTTGACCCCAGGGGCATAATTTGAACAAACTTGGTAGAGGACTATAGGATGTCACTACATACCAAATTTGGTAGCCCTTGGCCCAATGGTTATGGACAAGAAGATTTTTTAAGTTTTCACAAAATAGGCCTTATATAAGCAAATTTTTGATTTTTTGACCCCCGGGGCAGGGTCAAATTTGACCCCAGGGGCATAATTTGAACAAACTTGATATAGGACTATAAGATGTCACTACATACAAAATTTGGTAGCCCTAGGCCCAATGGTTATGGACAAGAAGATTTTTAAAGTTTGCACAAAATAGGCCTTATATAAGCAAATTTTCAATTTTTTAAACCCCCGGGGCAGGGTCAAATTTGATCCCAGGGGCATAATTTGAACAAACTTGGTAGAGGACTATAAGATGTCACTATATAGCAAATTTGGTAGCCCTAGACCAATTGGTTATTGACAAGAAGATTTTTAAAGTTTACACAAAATAGGCCTTATATAAGCAAATTTTCAATTTTTTAACCCCCCGGGGCAGGGTCAAATGTAACCCCAGGGGCATAATTTGAAAAAACTTGGTAGAGGACTATAAGATGTCACTACATGGCAAATTTGGTAGCCCTAGACCCAATGGTAATGGACAAGAAGATTTTTAAAGTTTGCAGAAAATAGGCCTTACATAAGCAAATTTTCAATTTTTTAACCCCCCGGGGCAGGGTCAAATTTGACACCAGGGGCATAATTTGAACAAACTTGGTAGAGGACAATAAGATGTCACTACATACCAAATTTGGTAGCCCTATGCCATACGGTTATGGACAAGAAGATTTTTAAAGTTTGCACAAAATAGGCCTTATATAAGCAAATTTTCAATGTTTTGACCCCCCGGGGCAGGGTCAAATTTAACCCCAGGGGCATAATTTGAACAAACTTGGTACAGGACTATAAGATGTCACTACATAGCAAATTTTAAATATTACAAATACATGTTCGGAATGATTTAGGAATTTAGTGTCGATATGTGTCTTGTTCTGAGAAAACTGGGCTTAATGTATGTGCGTAAATTGTCGTCCCAGTCCGCACAGGCTAATCAGGGACGACACTTTCCGCTGTTATGGTATTTTTAGTTTCAAAGAAGTCCCTCCTTACCGAAAATCCAGTAAAGGCGGAAAGTGTCGTCCTTGATTAGCATGTGCGTACTGCACAGGCTAATCTGTGATGACACTTTACGCACTTGCATTAAGCTCAGTTTTCTCAGAACAAGGCTCATATCATTTTCAACGCTGGCGCCCCCTACCGGCGAGATTGAGATGAGTGAGGCACGTGGTGTCCCGGAGAAGATCTTGCAGGGCCAGGCAAGACACAGAATCCAGAGAGTTCTCACTCAGGCTCTGAAATAGCATATCATCTCAGTAGTTGTAGTAGTTGTAGAAGTATGTTTAGTATCGTAGTATTCAAGTTTATTTTTTGATACATCGACAGAGAGAGAAAATCAGTTGAAGTACTCAGTATGTTTTGGATTTTTTAGATATCGCGCCTTACTGAAATTTACTTGAAAGTTACTGCCCATGTATAAGTAATGAAACAGCATGAACATACATGCGAAAAGTCAGAGAGTCATTAATTAATATTTAAGTAGACTATTTATTCTTATCTAAAAAAATATACAAAGGACATATATATTATCACAGATGCCAACAAAATATGTTTTTCTTCAAATTGACTTATCGCCTCTTTATTCATATAGATATGAGCCTCGCTCTGGGAAAACGGGGCTTAATGCATGTGCATAAAGTGTCGTCTCAGACCGCACAGGCTAACCTGGAACGACACTTTACACACATGCATTAACCCTTTGTATGCTGGGAAATTTGTCGTCTGCTAAAATGTCGTCTGCAGAATTTCTAAAATTAGCATTTTCTTCGATTTTTTTTCAAAGAATACTATCAGAAAAACAAACAGTTTGGATCCTGATGAGACGCCACGTTATGTGGCGTCTCATCTGGATCCAAACTGTTTGCAAAGGCCTTCAAAATTCGGTTCCAGCACTGAAAGAATTAAGCCAATTTTCCCAAAGCGCGACTCATATTTATCTGTAGCGTCCAATATATTACCCTGATCCCACTTCTGAACTAGTTAAGCGTATTACCCCTTTTTTTCATAGAGCTTCGATTCGACAACAAGAAAATAACTCGGTTAAGTGGTTGCCGTGAATCGTGTACCATATAGGGGAAGTAACTACTGCGGTGGTATGGAATTTTCGCAGAACTTTCGCAGCGGTTATTTACTCCTTGTGTTTTTTTGAATAATACTGTTAATCGTTGCAAGGAGGAATCGTTTTTAACCTATGTTTGCCTAGTGGACTCTCCCATCCTTCTAAATTGGATCAATTTATTTCCAAAATTATGGATGTCTAGTATATTTATGTCTATATTTAGAATATGTTTTACTGAAATTCCTTTAAGCAAACAGCGCAGACCCAGATGAGACGCCGCATAATGCGGCGAGTCATCTGGGTCTACGCTATTTGCCAAGGCCTTTTTCTGGACGCTAGGCATAAATGGGTTTAAATCTAGAATTTTAACAAGATTTAATATTTTCACGAGAGATGCAGTAAATTGCAAAATTTAAGTAACTGCTAGTTTCCTATAAACAACAGGACAGCACAAAATGCAATCTTTACATAAATATATATGTTCAATATCTATTTATAAACCGTATGTGATATACATTCATTTTCTCAGTTTTACAGCAGAAAACAAAAACGTGCCTTTTAACTCAAAAGCACTTCTAATGCAACACATACATGTTTCACAATATCTCGATTTTCGAGAAACGGATTGCTTCAACATTTGGAAAACCAATAAATTATAGAAAAATATTACCTATAATTTTATTTTGAATTTATATACAATTTGATGAATTATATCTGAACGAGCAATGAAAATTCATAAATTCTAAGTCTCAAGAAGAGTACATCTAAACATATTTATTTCCATTAAAATCCAAAACATTCATTTCAATCGAACATGCATTCAAACAGGTATGTATTAGTACAAATACCTGATTAAAATAAGCATCCAATCCTGGTTGCTCAGTATCATATATGTAAAAGCGTTGCCAACTCATTTCGCTGTAGACAGATTTACACATTTATTTCATCAAGAACCCAAAATATCAGGTTAATACCAATGACTGCTCCTACATTCTCGAATACGGGTCAATTCCAGTAGTTTCCGTACGGTCCGAAGTTTAAATGGTCGTGTCTTGACACACGTGCTCGAGTCGTTATAAACATGTTTAACTTTTGTCATATTTGGATGGGTTGATTTTGGTAGCAGAGAAAACGCTCGTTATCTGAGATGAGATACTTGTGAGATATATGAGTTTCAACTACAATATTCATCATCATCACTCGTGTTTCATATTCGACCCTTGATATATACTGTGTAAATGTGCTATCTGTACAAATATCTCTTACCAAACTGGTGATGTTCTCGCTATTTCTCGTCACGTGGATGACACTGACGAGACCATCACGTGACATCCCGGCGTCCTCCAGGTCTAAGCACGTGATGCACGTGTTGTGCTTCAAGCAGAGAAATAGAGGTTAAAGGCATACTTATACAGTAGAATTGCAATAACTCGAGCTGGCGATTTCTCGAAAACCGGCGATTACTCGAGCATTAAAGAAAGTCCCTAGCATTTTCCTTTAATTTCTATATAAAAATACCCGCGATAACTCAAACATGTGCTTTTCGATAACTCGAGGTCGTGTGCCGATCCCTGAAAGGCATTTCACACCTAATTAACTGGCAATTATTCGAGGACGCTTTCTCGTCTGGTCGGTGCTAAAAATATTCGAGTTGTGAAAACAGCGCAATCAAGCAGACAAAAGACGCTCGTTTAGGTGTGAAGTTGGTTGCAGTTTAAAACACTGCACATTGTCATCCTTTGAGAAGCAGATCAAAGCTACACAGTTTTAATGATAATTAAATAATTACCAGCAATCGATAATTATCGCGAAACGTCTTCCGCCATCAGTTCCGGGAAGCTAATGGGTTGCGACAATCTTTAATCCTTGACTTTGCGCAACACAAGTCTGACTAATGTTCATAAAATGCAAAGTGTGTAGTGATTATGTTGTTTTTAGTGTTTTTTTTTCATGCGCATGTACGTACATGGTGTGCTTTTTAAAAATAATTATGCTACATGTACAGTGAATATTGATGAGTTATTTTTGATTTTATATATGTATTGTGTGTATGTTGAAATAATCAAATGAATTTACGATCATCTTAATTGTTTTGTTTATTATACTGTAACCTTAAGCGATTTTTACAAAGCCTTTTCTTTCTCTAGCACCGTCTTAAATGTAAATAAAGCTTTTGCGGTCAGAATTTAGCATTATCAACCGAGACAGTTAAAACAAATAATACCATGGATTACTCGAAACCTGCGATTACTCGAGAATCGATGTCGGTCCCGTGCTTCCTCGAGTTATCGCAGTTTTACTGTACTACATGTTTGGCGTGATTCGGCTTTTAAGTATTCGGATGGCTAAACAAACACGCGGAAACAATCGTGTAAAAAATGTAAATCAATGTTTTATTTAGTGTGTTATGGTGTGTTAACTAACATATGGTGTTCTATACCAAGGATGTGTTAAGGTAATACTGTACTGATTTTTAGCAACGCTATTCAGTGTGTGTTTATATAGATGTCGTTTACCTTACGCGTCGCATCCAATTCATACACGTTAAATAATCATTCACATTATTATTTATTTTATTTTATTAATTTTAAGAATTTAAAAAAAAAATATATATTGTTATAACTGTTCTTGATATTGATATCATTCAACACACCTCTTTATGTTCAATATTATTTACTACATTAAATGACTCTTAAAATACGGAACTCTTTGAAAACTTCCCTTATAATAGATTATACATTAAATTACCCATAATGCACACGCGAGTGCCTTGCAATGCTCGTCGTTGAGACCCACGTGTTGCAGACACAGACACCTCCCCTGAAGTTGCTCCATGAGTTTGCGCACTGGCACCAGACCGGATATCCGGCACATGTCCTCGTAAGTGATGAGGCCGATTCCGGCATCCGCTTCCTTTCGCGATTTCTGCCGCTCTGTATCCTGTTGAGCAATGGCCTCTTCTGTAAAAAAAAATAACGTTCGAGTCCGCTTGTTTTCAAAACATTGCGATGGATAGGAAAGGCACTTGGAAAAGTTTAAGGTCAAATACAGTTTTACTCGTCTGATAGCTTAACGACTTCTTTCACACACACGCATAGAAAAGATAGACGCGATCTCGTACAATGATCGGAATAACTATTCCGATATTGTCTTAATTGCATAAGAACAAAGTGTAAGGTACAATAGTCTGAGGAAATATGTGTCTTGTTCTGATAAAACTGGGCTTAATTCATGTGCGTAAAGTGCCGTCCCAGATTAGCCTGTGCAGTCCGCACAGGCTAATCAGGGACGACACTTTCCGCCTAAACTTGATTTTCGGTAAGGAGGGACTTCCTTGAAACTAAAAATACCATTAAAACGGAAAGTGTCGTCCCTGATTAGCCTGTGCGGACTGCACAGGCTAATCTGGGACGACACTTTACGCACATGAATTAAGCCCAGTTTTATCAGAACAAGACACATATATGAAAAAACAACCGAAGTCACATAATGGACGGCAACACGTTGAAAATAAGTCTGACGTACACAGTTAGGTACATCGAATTAAAATATCTGTCTCATCATTTGATGATAAGTGGTGATGAAAATGATTTCATTGCCCTATAGTTTTTAACAAAATAATCTTGGATCACAATTTGCTTACAGATAGTTAAAAGCAATTATTGATTCAGGTTTTTTTGTGTTCTATGGAATAGAAAAGTACATCTTTAAAGGGTGCAATTTAAAGTAACGTTAAGAAATCACATATTACATTATTCTAGAAACTCAAACCTTAATGGTAGCCGTGTAAGTAATTATTATTAAATATGTGCAGTTTACCGTCTTGTTCCAGGTCCGTGTCATAATCTGAGCTCCCGTCTGAATCCGAAACCGGAAGTTCATTTACTTCCGTTAAGGCATGCCCCTTCACGTCGCCGTTACTCAGACTGTTAACGCATGACCTTATACGCATTTTTTTAACTACGCGACATATCTTATAAATACCAGAAGAACGATCATTTTGTGTAATGTCTTAATTTTTATAAACACTCACAAGTAATAACTTTATTCCATGAAAGTGTACATAATTGATTTTTTTATGCCTACAACCTACAACAATTTCCGGAGATTGACTTATTTTGATCTTACAATTTTGCCTATCCCTACTGTTAACTTACATTTCTATGTTAAAATCCATTTTCATAAACCTTTACAAAACACAACATTTTGCATTTGTTTAAATAAGTACGTTTATCATTAAATTTATTTGTTATGTACACGTTGTTTAAGTAGAACCAGAACCGTTCTGTGCATTCTACCGTTTACTTTTCCTGGAATAACTTTCAAAGTCGAAAGTTATTGTGTTACTGATGTAAACCCTTAGACATTTAACAGGCTTTGTCTGTAATCATTAATATTGCATGGTCACCGTGGGCAGATAATAAGCCGAAACAGATTTATAGCGTAACATGGTGAATAATTTACTGTCAGTTTCTAGAGGGCTGCCACTTTAATAATTCACGGCATCGCGTGACTTGCTTTTCAAAATTTACTTTCGGTGTTGGGTGTACAAAGAAATGCTTTTCAACAACTATTCAAAAGTAGGTTTTTCGTGACACGTAATATAATGAAAGTTCAGTAATTTAAAATAGAAATAAGATATATTGCCATTAAATATATTACTTTGTCGTTCATTTTTCTTTTTTTGCATCAGCACATTCGATTCTAAATGTAAAAGCCATGTACGAAAAATGCTAGTCAATAAAAAGAATTGTTCTTTACCAAAAGCATTGAAACTGTCATATTAATTATAGAATACATGTATTAGGTATTGTTCATTTTTTGCACGTACCGTAGCAATATGTTAAAGCTATAAAACGTGATTATACAAAATTGAAACAAGAGATGTGTTTGTCAGAAATACAATGCCCCCTACTGCGCCGCTTTGATACACAGGTGGTTAGCGTGTGGCTATGATATTAATTAGTGAAAACATCATTTTGAATGATAAATAATCATATTATAACGAAAAATTAACTTTTCTGAAAAAAAAAAATTTCACTATCAAATATATATATAACAAGGTATGCAACTCAAAATCACCCCATAACGGGGTGCATCGCTTTGAACAGCCATATCTTCATCAATTGTGCAGCGATTTTCACGATCTCGGTCTTATTCAACGCAGAAATGAATTTCCTTTCTGGAAATGTATATGTCTTGCAATATTTTTACAAATGCTGGGTCAACTTTTAAGAAATAACACGATACACAACACGCATGACCCAGTTGACAGTGATCATGTATTCTTTATGAATGAAATCTCCAGTTGTAAAGACACACCTCCGCATTGGACCAATGAAATCACTCGTATGTTTAAAATGTCAGTTAGTTGAAATGTATGTAAACAAAGGTTTCAAACGGCGCTGGACAGTTAGTCTTGATGCAGAATGTAACGACAAGAACGGTAATAATGTTTTTTCATACGTTTTATTGAATTATGGTATCGAACTACATGAACTTTGTAGGGAAGTTGCCCTTTACTCCGTGAAGATTTCAGTCTTAAAGACAGCATGATCACTGTCAACTGGGTCATGCGTGTTGTGTATCGTGTTATTTCTTAAAAGTTGACCCAGCATTTGTAAAAATATTGCAAGACATATACATTTCCAGAAAGGAAATTCATTTCTGCGTTGAATAAGACCGAGATCGTGAAAATCGCTGCAAAATTGATGAAGATATGGCTGTTCAAAGCGATGCACCCCGTTTTGGGCTGATTTTGAGTTGCATACCTTGTTATATATATATTTGATAGTGAAATATTTTTTTTCAGAAAAGTTAATTTTTCGTTATAATATGATTATTTATCATTCAAAATGATGTTTTCACTAATTAATATCATAGCCACACGCTAACCACCTGTGCTTTGATACATGTTTTTTACCTTTGACCTTGAAGGATGACCGTGACCTTCACCTTTCACCACTCAAAATGTGCAGCTTCATAAGATACACATGCATGCCAAATATCAAGTTGCTATGTGAAGGGACATAGAAGTTATGAGCATTTTTCGAAACCTTAACGCGAAACCTAAACGCAAAGTGTGACGGAAGGACGGACGGACGGTCCGATCACTATATGCCCTCCTTCGGGGGCATAAAAATGCATAATATTAATTGTAACTTACCGTAAATATCGTGTATGCATTTACTGTTTTTAACATTGAAGCAATATTTTCTTTAACTTTTTTTTCATGACTCTTACACGATTTTCGAATTTTTTGAAATTGTCTAATGCGTTTTCATTTAGACACCTAAAAACGATGTGGGGACGCTTAAACTATGAACATGTGTGGTATAGACTTAACACAGTCGAACTATATCATGTACGAAACAAGGCAGGTGCGCATAATTGCAAAGATTCTTGTTCAAACTCTCTGAATGTTATTTATTTGTAATGTGGTTGCTTTTTACATAACTTTTCACACTACAATAGTTAAGACAACAAAGCGAAACTTATTATTGTTACCAAGGAAAAATTGGAAACAATGTAAATTTTACAGTTTCGCCACAATAGGAAAAATGTGTAATCTGTATACAACATCGCTAACATGTAAACACAACGAATAATGCGTACCAGATGCAAACATTTCATGATTGACTTATATTATCAAGTTTGAAAAATTGAAAGCATGTTCATTGTTAGTGTTGATAACAGCAGCACATGTAATTAAATATTGAAAAGAAACCCAAAGTTACGCATTCTCAGCGTTTTCTTGGTTTATTCATTGCATACGTAATCAGTTATTTGCGTGATTCTTACTTCACGTCGATTTTATTTGGACAATGTCCCACAAGGGAATCGTAGCTGTGATACGATTCTCACCCTAAGTCACATCATAATAGTGTATCAACACCGTTCAACGCTGGCTATCGCCCTTGTTGTGAGATAACATACGGACACTATCAAGGAATTTCGATAAAAAACGAAATGATTTAACATGAACAAAAACTTCGACACCAGTTGTGGACGAATTCTTGTGGATGTGGCAATGGTAATCTCTTCTATCTTGCAATTGCGCTCTTGAGAAAACATCTGATAACTTAAAGCACCTTCAGCTTCCACTTTTGTTAAGGTATTTAAAGGCCTCTTAGTTTTCCATTTATTTCTAGGCAGTTTTCAAGCACTATCTTCGCGAATGCACAGCTTTGAAATGAAAATTTTATGGATTGGCCATATCAACAAAACAAAATAAACCATCACGTGTATTGTTCCACCATTAATGTTTTAATGTTAATAAACAGCAACCCATACCCCTACCACACAGACTCACCGATATATATTAGTCTACCATAAACAATTGTATCATATAATGATGTACCTCACTATTTTTAATATAAATGTCGGAGAATGAAATAATATATTTGTCATGTGAGCAGATGTTCCTCTCATAAGCCAGACTTCTATAATTCTGGAATGTATCCTGGGATGATCTAAAGCGATAACGTGACGTTAGAAACGCTCGGCGTATCTTACGGTGCCAATGTCGTCGACGTATGTGTCTAGTAAACTACGTCCAAAAACATCGTGGTTTCCTGCGAGATTCCTAAACAGAAAACATAATTATGAGGTGCAAATTTACTTGAATATAATTTCTTTCAATAGAATATTATTATCAAGACTATTGCCAAGCAATACATGTCCCCTTCCGGCTCCACCGTTGTCAGATTTTTTTTATATTTGTTGCCATTGCAACCAGAATTCTTGACGTAGGAACAAAATGAAAAGACGTGCATAATCTCCATATTGCCATCTGAACACGTTTTAATTTTCATACAAAAATACGATGAACGTTAAAGTTATCGCAGGATCAGAAAGTGTGACAGACAGACAGACAGACAGACAGACAGACAGACAGACAGATAGACAGACAGACTCACAGACAGACGCACAGACAGACGCACAGAGCGCAAACCATGACGCACAGAGCGGAAACCATAAGTCCCCTCCGGTGAAACCGGTAGGGAACAATAAATGTGTGCGCATTTGAAAGAGTAAATCTAAAAAAGGCTCTTTGAAAAAGGGTCATGCCCCTCTTTATATTAAAACCACTTTCTCGCTATAAACATGTGTTATTTGTAAAATAGATTTGCCCCTCTAAGTTACAAGCAATTATGATACAAATTGTCAAATTTTATGATACAACGTAAATGAAACTTTTAGATAGGAAACCATTTTTTTACATTGAAAATGAAAGTAAAATTCCATAAATATAATGGGTTAAAACACAAATGAGCCGCGCTCTTTGAAAATGTGGTTACTGCATGTGCATAAAGTATTGTCCCAGATTAGCCTGGGCAGTCCGCACACGCGTATCAGGGAAGACACTTTCCGCCTAAACTGGATTTTTGCTAAGAGACTCTTTAAACGTAAATTATATCATAAAAGCGGACAGTGTCGATCCTGATTAGGCTGTGCGTACTGCACAGGCTTATCTTGGACGACACTTTACGCACATGCGTTAAACCCTCTTTTCACAGAGCCCGACACAAATACATTATAACAAAGATTTTGGTGTTACTCCTAACCTGACCTACATACAATTCCCACATATACTTTTATGACGTGTGGTAAAAGCTTCTTTAACATTAAGAAACCAATAGATGTTTGTGAAACATTTATCGCCCCATCCACTACAAAAATGTGTGTAACTTAAAATAATTAAAATGATGTCAATGGCTTCAGTTATAAATTAGACAGCAATAAAAATCGATGTATGGTTCAATGAACTGACTGTAACAGAGTTTTGTCAATAGTCGATATAAAAGCATTACGGTTTAATTCTTGAGCGTTTTTTTTTACTGCTGCAAGTACCTCAATCATCCAATATATATTGAAATCATTGTCCAATGTTCAAATGCTGTTTCATCCCAATTGAACATCTTCAAATGGGATGCTTCTGATGGAAACCAATCGATAGTCTTCAAAATGGATATTTCTGATGGACACCAACATATAGTCTTTAAAATGGATGTTTCAGATGGATACGAATTATACTTAAAATGAGTATTGCTCATTTAATGTCATGTTACGAGCCCTTGCGACATTGACCTTTGACCTGTGACCTTATAATCAATATGAGTCTTCCTTAACCCAACGCAACCACCATACCAATTCCATGGTTTTCGGTCGAAGCGTTTTTAAGATAATCATATGGAAAAGGGTGGGCTACGGATCAACCGAATTACCTTACTTCAAATGCAAATGAGGATTCTTTGTGGCGTCTTTGTACAGGTGCGCGGGACATGCGTAGCTGTTGCCACGGTTTTGTGGGAGGGGGCGAGGCGGGGCGCGCCTGAGGAACGCTTCCAGGGTGGGACCTGTCCGTCCCAGGGGATCCTCGGGTACCATGAACTGGTCCCGTACAAACGCGTACATGAGCAGTCTGAAAGCGGTACAGAAATTATAAACATCGTGAAACTTCTGCTGATAAAAACATTATTAAAGTACGTGGGACTATATTTTTGGCAAGCAACACTTTCAAAACACTGTGACAAGACATATAAGATATAAACCATTTAGAAGTAACTCAACTTCTGAAAAAGTGAATCAAAATGCTCATGAACGTTTAGTCATATAGTGGTAAATAAACAGGTGAAAGCATTGTTTGTATTATCTTAATTCTTAGAATTACGTATACACACGCAGTCCGAAATTCGGTGAACAACAGGGAAGCAACACTTATATTTAACAAGGACGTTTGAATGAATTAATATGTGAATATGTGTTGCATTAACTAAATACATACAGATAAGGGCTCTCTAAAAAGAGGTGTAACCAAAAATGGCATTGATTAATGAGGTTCAGCCATAGTGATGAATATACCGTTGACAAATAGTCGTTGCATTACCATAATTCTAAGGAACACGTGTACATGAGCAATTTGAAAGTGGGGTGAAAATAAATGGAACCAAACGTTTTTTGAACAAAGATGTTACGTAAAACACGGTAGTGGTGAATTCAAAAGTGAATAATACTGTTGAATTGCTTTTAATTAAATAGGTCTGTGGATAATGAACAGTAAAAAAGTGGATATAGCGCTAGAGAAAAAAGACCTGTGTGGCTCAATGATGTTAAATTTAAAGTTGTATAATTATATTAAGCTGTATACGTTCATGTACAAGAAGATTCTTGAATGGGATGAAGAGTGTAAAATAGCATCTTTTACTGTTATGTTGGATTCTTAGGGGTGAATTTGAAAGCTAAAGGAGACTGAATGTAGAATATTTTAATTTAATATATTAAATACTCTGTACAAAAACTACTAGATTACCGACTAAGAACCGGTATTATAAAAAGTTATCATCTAGTTATTACTTGTTGTCATTTCCAGTCATCCACAGGAATGTGTTCGTTGGCAAAAATGCAGCCAACTGAGCCGACCTTACGGACGCCGGCGAACATACCTTTCCTCTATGACCTTTCTCCATGACCTCTTCTCCTTCTGCAAGTCCCTGTACTGGTCATTGCTCACAATCACGCCCTCCTCACGTTCCGCAAGCTCCACAATGAACCTGGGAAAACATAGTTTAAATAGGACTGTATGAAAGGGTTTATACCTTGACAAATTGAATCCATTTCATTTTGCATGTCGAAGCACGCAAACCCCGTCGATTTGAAGTTTATTTGCAGTCCCGTAAATGCAACCTTCACCTCACTGTGAAATCCCAGCATAAAACCTCCAATTACCTGTCATCATAGCAGGCGACGAGCTTGTTGCCAATCTTGCGCGAGGGCGTATACACGAGTAGCCCCTCCTTTTCCAGTGCGTCCAACTCATACCGATGAGTGACGGAGGCGCTCCCGACCGGCCGGCACTTCCGCCAGTGCGGCAGGAAGACGGTGATCAGGCGGTGACCGCGCCGCTTAAAGAACTCCACGCAGAGGCGAATGCCACGACAAGAGAACACGTCCGAGTTACCGCTGTGGCTGCAAGGAGATACAAAACAAGGAAGGTTTAAAAGAATATTCACGAAATGTAACAACTATACAAAGTAAGAAAAATAAGAATAAAATGCAGAATCCTTAGAGCAGAAAAGACAAATCGCATCAGAATACATATTTAAAATATCCGACCGTGAATATAACGAAGAGATATTTTGTTAGTTAATATTTGAGTCAAACGTGTCTGATAGTAAGTAATGCAATTCGACCGCGCTTGCTGAGTAACTTGCTGAAGTATTGGATTATCAAAATAGACTGCAACAAGATATGAAATTAACGGAGTTAAAATGAATAAACTAAACAATGCAAGCTAAGAGGATTCTCGGACTGTTATATTTAAACCGCGGTGGTAATGCATTACACAAGAATTTGAAAGCAGCGATTTTCCTCCTTCTTTATAAAGTACCGGTAAACGGTACTTTCCCAATCGAGCGAAAATTCCCAAATTCCCAATCGGCATCTGACAAATCCCAATCGGCGTCCGATTTTTTTCTCAAAACAATCGAAAGTTTCGTAACAAAACCCAACTTTCGGCGAGTGAACAAAGAAAATCGTATAGTTGTGTGTAACCACGCACTCGATTAATTTCGGGTTTTATTATTCAGCGCGTTCAATCAATAGAGTCGGTACTGTTTCCGGTTCTTTTGTCAGGCAGCCAGCGAACTGTTTTACGTCGGTTTGTAACCTTATCGTAGTTTGAAATGAGTCATAATAGCAAATATTATGCAAAAAAACTAAAAAAGAGTCATCAGGCATGTGGATACCGTTTACTGACGCAGTTTGGTTTCAAGATTTCAAACAATCTTTGCAAGACCAATCGGAACCGTCTATCACAGGACACATTGACAGCATTAATGATGCTGTGCAGAGAGGGATGCCAGCAACTGAGTGATGATCAAACATCAAAGATTGTTGAAATTTTCAAAAAAATGAAAGAGAAAGACATTGCTTTATAAGAGATTAAAACAACTAGTAATTGATTTTGTGTGTTCTTTATAATACTTTGTTATTTATAATATATAATAAGACCCAATCTTCACGACGCGATTTTCCCAATTTTGAGGTTTTCACGACTCAATTTTTCCCAATTGGACCGGTACGGGTACTTTTCCCAATTTGACAAGGAAAATCGCTGGAAAGACATATGCCTTTTAGCTTTGAATGAATGCAATACGCTTGAAATATTTTTGCTGTTGGGTATGGCGCTTCGTAACAAACAGGGAACTATACAAACAACGCGTTAGCTTGTTCTTCGGTTCATTTGAGTTTCGTATCCCTTTGTTTGTATAGGTCCCTGTCACAAATAATTTTCGTTATCAACATATGTTTTAATAAGGTATCAGAGAAAGGGTTATCTGATTTTAACTGTTCCCCAACCACGCATTTTTTTTTAGCCGCCCCCTGGTAAAACCGGAATAATTACACGTAGTGTTGTTCCAGCTAAGCTTGTGCAGCATTTTCGTGTAGATGAGACTTAATTGAAACCAAAAAATTCAATAACAAGAGATGTGTTTGTCAGAAACACAATGCCCCCTATTGCGCCGCTTTGAAGCCATAAATTTGAAGCCATAAATTTGACCTTTGACCTTGAACGATGACCGTGACCTTGACCTTTAGCCACTCAAAATGTGCAGCTCCATGAGATACACATGCATGCCAAATATCAAGTTGCTATCTTCAATATTTAAAAAGTTATGACCAAACTTTAACGAAGGTTAAAGTTTTAGGAACGAAAAATACAATGATATTTGACCTTTGACCTTGAAGGATGACCTTGACTTTTCACCACTCAAAATGTGCAGCTCCATGAGATACACATTTGCCAAATATGAAGTTGCTATCTTCAATATTGCAAAAGTTATAAAACTTTATCCAAGGTTAAAGTTTTGTGACACACACATACAATGACTGACAGACTGACAGGCCAAAAACAATATACACCCGATCTTTCAATCGGGGGCATAAAAAAGGAAGTTGTTGAACCAGATTTGCCTGTGCTGACTTGGATGACACTTTACGCACATTAATGAAGTCTGTTTATCTCACAGCACGGCTCATTTGTAAATGTAAAATACTGACCACATAGCCACATTGCTGCCGTCGATGACGATGTAGCGCAAGGAGCTGCCTTTTGATGCCGCGGCAGGCGGGGGCTGAGGGGGCAGCAGAAGGGTAGCCGCCGGAGCTTTCGGCTCTTCGTGTAGCTGGTTCGAGTTTCCATTTAGACTGTCTTGTGAGCCCGTAACGAGCGGGTCCTTCGTTGGCAGCAGACGAGATATAAACTGAACTTCCGGTTCGATGTTTCCTTCATGGGAGCCTCCGGCTAAACTGTCTTTCGATGTCGCGCTATGTATGGTTCTTAAGCGTTCCACACGAGACTCTACCTGATCTTTTAAGTTAATAGCCTTCTGGCTAAATCTGTCAGGTCTCTCTGACCGATCTAAACTCACTGATCGAGAATCATTTCTTACGGATATTATTATCGGCGATTTCTTAGTAACTATAGAAGCACGATTGTCTGTCGTCTGCGATCCGAATTTAAAGTTCTCTAATTTCATTTCAAAATTAATCTTCTGTTCCGCATAGCTGTTTGGTGTGAGGTCCCACCTGCTTAACCTAACAGTTTGCGAAATATTTTCCTTCTCATTTAAAGATCGCTTTGCGACTATGAGTGGTGGCTGCTCCTCACACGACTCTGGTTTCAAATCCCGCCTGCTACGCAGGAGTCCTTTCTCCTTACTTATATCAGACGGATCCTCTGCATTGTCTTTATCCATTGCTGGCTTGGGCTTGCGCTTCTTTTTATTCTTCTTGGTCTTCTTGCTCTTTTTCTTTCCGGGGTCCGCTTCTGCCGATTCACGTTCAACAATTCCGGAATCGCTCGCGACCGACACGGAACTCCGAATTCTGCGACGCTTGTTTCGCTTCTTGGTTCTCTGCATGTGATCTCTGTGCGTCATAATCTCAACCGCAGCTGAGCTGTCTACCGATAACTTTCTTTTACTTGTTTCATGTCTCACTTTATCGGCGCCTTTCTTATGTCCATCCAGATGATCGTTTTTAGGTTTAAAGTCACTAGATGTGTTAGCAATAGCTCGTTCTGTTTCTGACATACCTTCGCCGAACTTTGCCGTTTCCTTCGACGATACAGAAGCGCACTCTGAAAAAATCAAAGGCCTTACAGCGGCGCTTGGTCTAGCATTGGTGGCTTTAGGATTGCCATAGGAAGGTGTCCTCATTCTTTTGAGTTCGTTTGTCACAACTTCAACGCCCTGGTCAATATCCGGACTTTCACTATCGTCTTCACTAAAAAATAACGATGTCTTAGACACTGGTACCCTCGGTGTTTCAATAATAATGACATCATCATCGATGTTATCACCAGCAAAGTCATCTTCAAGAACAGTCTCATCCAAACATACCCATTCCTTGATATTTTCCTCTTCGCTATCATCGTCGATCAAAATGTATTCTGTCTTCTCATCTTGATCTTCTGATATAATTATGCAGCTGGCTATCGCCCTCTTCACTGCATCGGACGCTTTACCATAATAGCCACACTTGTGGTTCGTTTTCGTGAGCGTCTGCTCCAATGCCGTCGAAAGCCTCCGGGACGCGGCCTTTGATTTTGGGGTTTGGGGCTCATTTCGGGTAGCGATTTCTTCTAACAGAGTAATAGCAACGGTCAGATACAGCCTAGGTCCCCTCAAGGAAAACGCATCTCCTTGCCCGTGTTCAAGGACGCATCCAGTTTGCGCTTCGATACGTTCTAATGCCTCTAGGTCGCAGTCCCGGGGATACACAGTCTTCTCGACAAATTCGCCTTCTCTTGCAAGAGCCTGGATATAACTCTGAAAAGTGCACAACGAATACTTATTACAAATGTACTTGCATAACTAGAGCTTCGTCACACAAAACAGCACACCCTGACTGATTTGTGTTGATGGGCTTGGTACAGGATTAAACAAGTTTTATTAATTCGGCTTAAAGCGGGTATATACGATTTTTTATATGTGTTTAATTGTAATATATTGATAAAATATGTTACAATAACACAAAATAGGCAAGAAAAATTATACATTAAAGCCGAATTTCATAAAATGCAGCAAAGACAAATAAGCGCCCCGAGCCGATTGTGACGTACATATTTTCCTACAATAACCGAAGCATTCGTCTTTGTATTAGGATCGGAGTTAGTGTTCGTGTGTCGTATGAATAGATATCGTTGCAGGAATTCATATAAACCGTTAAGCTAAGTTTAGATTCACATCGTACATGTATGGTATACATGCTGGCGAATTCGGTTGTACAGCCGTTTTCAATTTAAGAATTAAATATCTGGCTTATTTCGCATTTTTCGACACATGTTCTTCTTAACTTTTATTTTAATTTATATTGAAATATATATGTAATAAGTTTTTTTTTACACATTTTATATTAATTCATAAATATTTGACAAAATCGTATATATCCGCTTTAATAAAGTACTTTTAGTTAAGGAACGAAGTAGCTTTACTTTTCTGATTTTCTGTAATCATATTTTTGCCTCACAAAAACTGAAATAAAGGATAGATATCACGTGACGTGTCGAGTTGATGCACTTTTGTTAGTTCAACGATATTTTGGCTTTTTGTCTGCACATTGATTACACCACGTGCCCATATGTTGACGAAGTTCCATAAACCATTTTAAAGTCGGCCCAGCAAGTTATAATGATTGGGCGATAAAAGACAACCGATCCGACTAAAAGCGACCATGATGGTTTTAACGTAAACCACACAGACGGTGAGACCGTTACCAATTTCAAAGCAGTCGAAATATCATCTTTAGAAAATTTATCTAAGCAAGTTTCAATTAAATTGTACCAAAATTGTGTCTTATCAACGGCACAAAAGGTTTCACTAATACCAAAATGTATTTTATTGAAATGATAATTCAGTATGAAGAATGACTTCCAAGTCTGTTTTAAGTTTAAAACATGTCATACACCATAGCAAATGTGACACGGTCAGCTATGTCAGAGATGAAAGGTCTATTAAAGAGATGACGGGTCAATATCATACAACAAAGAAAATGTGACACGGTCAGCTATGTCCGAGATGAACGGTCTATTAAAGAGATGACGGGTCAATATCATACAACACAGAAAATGTGACACGGTCAGCTATGTCAGAGATGAAAGGTCAATGTCATACACTATATAAAATATGTCACATGATCGACTATGTCACATATGACAGGTCAATCTCATACAGCATAGAAAATGTGACACATGGTAAGCCATATCAAATGACAATTAAATATCATACGACATCAAAATGTGAATTAACTTATGACCAGCTATGTCACACATGACAGGTAAATGTGATACACCACCGAAAATGTGCCACATTGTCAGCTACGTTACAGATGACACGTCAATCTCAAACGTATGAGACACGTATGATGGGTTAATGTAATACAACATAAAAAATGTAACCTATGGTAAGCTTTTAGTGATTTTTTTTGCCCAAAATGCACAGCCTCTTACAGACTATTTCCCAATTCCAAAAAGTTAAAAAAAAACACTTTCCCAATGGCAATAAATAACTTTTTTTTTCAAAACATCTAGCCAAACTGTCCCCAAAAATATGCTACAACTTTCAAGTAAACTCAAAAATCACTTTATTGTGTTGATTATACAGCAAGTTAAATCCCTAGAACTTTTGAATATAATTTCAGAAAGCAGTTAAAAGCACATAAACCCTCAAAATCAACGAAAATTTCGTACAATATTTCGAAAAAATAAAGTAAACACATGACAAAAAATATCGTTAAAATATATATACGGCGTTGATTGTGGTCGGTGTTGATAAACTATAAAAGTTATATCTTTGAGATCAAAGAAAGCGAATGCCTTTTTCTGCGCAATTCTTAGCTACATCACACGCAAATCACCAGTTTCACAATACTAGCACTGTTGCTATTTTTAGATATCACGTGACGCATCGAATTTCAGAACGAGGCTGAACGTGTAACTTTCTTTAGTGGAGAATATCGACGATTAAGCATTAGGAAGTTTCATGAGCACTGACACTGGTTACAATAGCGTCAAACATATACCTACTGGCATGTGTTAAGTAAATACATTTATAAACAATTATAATTTAAACATTCTAACATCTAAATAATGATTTAACGACATAGGATTTATACCATTAGTGTATCTTTATAAATTTTATTTCATCTTTATAACAAGAAATGTGTTTGTCAGAAACACAATGCCCCCTATTGCGCCGCTTTGATTTTTTTGGTGACCTTTGACCTTGAAGGATGACCTTGACCTTTCACCACTCAAAATGTGCAGCTTCGTGAGATACACATGCATGCCAAATATCAAGTTGCTATGTTCAATATTTCAAAAGTTATCTCAAAACTTTAACCAAGGTTAAAGTTTTGGGACACACACAATGAATTACAGACAGACAGACAGGCCAAAACAATATGCCCCCGATCTTTCGATCCATCCGGGGTCAAAAAAATACGAGTTACCCATGACCATCAAAGTAAAGGTGGTCTGAAGACTCAGCATCGACAATTAAAAAAATCAAAGATAAACAAAAGCTGTCTCATTCAATACATAGCATGATATAACTTTAATTATCAAATATATTGGTGTGTTGATGTGTGGTATGTTTCATGAACGATCGAACGTGTAAGAGGTATGTTGAATAACTAAAAGACAAAGCACTATAGAAGGCGAAGTGCATGACTCTAGTTAAATGTTATGTTAATTTTGTTTTTAATTGACACGGTGTCTATACCACGTGACTTTATAAGATCTGTGTTGGGAGAATAAAGCGCGATCCAGTTAACATTTTTAATGATGTCTTTTTAAATAGTTCACCATTTTAAAGCCACACACCTTATTTGGAATAGTAAATTTAAGTATAATTAAGAAGCATATTTTATCTATGCCAATTAGAATATATATGGAAGAAATCCGTCATTTTTTCGCTTTAAAACTTACAAATAATCGCGTTTGTCGAAATGGACGTATACGTCTACAAAGCCTTCTTTCGGCTTTAAAAGCGGTACCATTTAAAAAATAATAAATTACTTGCTAACTAGGCTATATATTTAATTTTATTTATGCCAAATATAATATTGTAACCAGGGGCAAGTTATGAAAGTATATTTAATATGTTTTATGATGCTCATTAGTTTATATTTCATGTATGTTGGTAATTAAGTAAGTTGTCTTTCATTATATTGGTGTGGTAATACCAGAGACCCTGAGATATCATCAAAGAGAATTCAGGGACACCTATAGAGAAGTAGTTCCACCAGGTTAAGGGGTAGACGGTTACACATGTGTGAAATAGTAGGGGGTAATAGTTATGTAAAAGGTTGTGAGTGACAGTTGGATGGGTGAAAGATATGAATGTGACCAATGACTGAAAGATGCATATTAAGATAATTAGATTTGATTGGAAGAAAGGAATTAGGGCTGTGTCAGAATGCTAAGAGAAGGGAGTTAGGGATTGAGATTATAGTCAGTGAGGGTTTAGGAAGGTTAAGAACTGGATGCGTGAAAACGAGTAGCAATTAATAGATTTTTAGTAATGTGGACACATACAAGATTAGTTGAGTACATTGGAAATAAAATATAAAAAAAGAACTTTGATTTAATTGTTATTACACCACTTCAACAATAGCATAAATGGCGTCCTGTGACATAATGGTGGAGAATACGGGTAGTATTTCGACTGTTAAGTGGGTAGAATTTCGTATAATTATTTCATGGTCTGAGCAGCCAAATCAAGAGACGTGTGTTGATGAAGGAGCCCAAATCAATGGAAGAGCTTATTAACATTGCGAAGATGGCGGAGGGTGCGCATTCTGGAGATCAACGCGAGACAAGCCAGGGACACCAAATCAAGACTCAAAATAAACTTAGTTATAGTGACAGACAATGTGACGGAAATAATTCTAGAAGTAATTTTGATTACCGGAATGATTTTAAAAATGTGAAAACATATCAATTGGGAAAGGAAAATAATTTGGTGGATATTAGGCTTGGAAAGTTTTCTACAGCTGCAATGATAGACAGTGGGGCATCTATGTCATGCATTACATATGACCTTTTTAAGAAAAGTGGGTTATGTAAGGAATTTCATTTAGAAGCATAAAGTATACCTTTTGCACAGACTGTTGATGGAACAAAAATGAAAATTATGGGCAAGGTCGTACTTCCTATGGATGTTTGCAGGTTAACATTGACACAAGAATTTCAAGTGTTCAAGAAATTGAATACTCCTATCATTTTAGGAAATGACTTCTTAACGGAGCAAAAGGCATCAATAGACTTTGGAAATGGTATACTTGAGATACAGAATGGTCTTGTTGCTACCCAGATGTTTTCTTCCCCTCGCAAGTCTAGTCTGGCTCGATTAGTAAACAGAATAAGTATTCCACCGCAATCTGTAACCGTAGTCAAGGTAGAAGTTAAAGGGCGAAATAATGGTGGTTTGTCAATGATTGAACTAATCAGAACTCTTCCCAACAAAAGTCATGTTATAGGAGCTAGGGCAGGCGTTAGGGTAGACAATAGTTGCATGCAGATCATGAATCCAACAGATGAGTGGGTTCATTTAAATAGAAATGAGCCCGTAGCTAGGGTTGAAAGTATACCTCCTGACCATATTATGAGAGAAGTGGATGAAAAGTGGGATAGCAGTAAGACAGAAGACAGAAATTGCTAGGTCGATAGGTATGGACGTGACGAATGCAAATTTAAGTGAAGATCAAAAGGTCAAATTAATGGTGTTTTTGGGTAAGAACCGAGATGTTTTTGCCACTGACACATCAGAACTTGGGCACACTACAATGTTTCCCCACAGAGTTGACACGGGTGATGCACAACCTGTCCGTAGACGTCCATATAGGTAAACGCCTGAGCAAAGACTTAAAATTGAGCAAATGACAGACGAGTATGAAAGGCAAGGGATCATTAGTAAGTCCACTACCTTATGGCAAAGTCCAGTTGTCCTTGTTAAGAAAAAGCAAGTTGATGATTACAGATTTGCTGTTGACTTTAGGGGAGAGAATAAGGTTACACGTCCTTTAAGCTTTCCAATCACCCACTTTCAGGATGTTGTTGATTCATTAGGTCAGTCAAAACCTAGTTTGTTCTCTGTGCTGGACATGGCACAAGTTTTTTTTCCAAATTGGCATGGACCCAGAGACCAAAAACAGAACTGGATTTGTAACGCACCAAGGTGTGTACGAATTCAATCGTTTGCCATTTGGATTGATGAACAGTAGTTCTGCTTTTAGCATGGTGATGAATGAGGATGACGGGGTATAAACTACAAGTATGCACTTGTTTATGTCGACGACTGTTTGATTTACAGTCATGACTTTAGCGAGCACTTACGACACCTGTCCGAGGTTTTCAACAGATTTCGTCAAGCAAATTTGCGTCTGAAACCCAGCAAATGTACCTTTGCAGCAAAAGAAGTAAAATTCTTAGGACACATTTTCAATGAGCAAGGGTTAAGTGTTGATCCTGAGAAGGTATCGGCAGTCACAAATTATTCTCGTCCCAAGAATCAAACTCAAGTAAGATCGTATTTAGGTTTGGCAAATTACTACCGAAAGTTCATCAGAAATTTTGCGCATGTAGCTAAGCCTTTGAACGATCTGTTACGCAAGGATGTTGTGTTTGAGTGGACAGAATCGTGTGAGAAAGCTTTTAAAACGCTAAATCAAACCTTGACTGAAGCACCGATATTAGTGTTCCCAGATTTTGAGAAAGAATTCATCCTGTACACTGATGCTAGTCAGCAAGCAATTTCGTATATTTTGGGTCAGAAGGATGAGCAAGGTAGAGAGAGAGTGATAGCGTATGGAGGGCGTGCTTTGAGACCGGCAGAGAGAAACTGGGGAATTAGTGACCTAGAAGGGCTAGCTCTGGTAGAAGGGATTGGACAATATCATGTGTACGTAAGTAGCAGAAAGTTTACAGTAGTTACGGACCATGTAGCATTGAGTACACTAAAAGAAAACAAGATGAATGGTAGATTAGGTAGATGGGCAGTGTTTCTACAGGGTTATCAGTATGAGGTAGTTTACAAGGCAGGTAAGCTGCATTCAAATGCAGATTCATTGTCAAGAAAAGAGTACGAGTCAGAACACTCAGTTGAGACTGATATGGATGATTTACCCATTGACCCCCAAGCATGTTCAGTTAGGTCAGAACCATCAATCGTGATGGAATACACCTTAGAGTACACAGAAAATGAGACACATGTAGTTAACTCATTGTCAGGTAGGGGTGAAAAAGATAAGTTGTCTGAGATGATATATGCTATGGCAGCCTATGAACAATTAGACCCTGCTAGGCATATAAATATGTAGTTTGACTCCTGAAAAGTTAAGGGAAGCACACATGTCTGATAAGGATTTGGCTCCAATGTTTGAGTATAAGGAACAGGGAATCTTACCAGAGGACCGAAATAGGGCAAATACAATCATGCATGAGGCACAGTATTATGAGGTTGATGACGGTATTTTATATCATTCGTATCAGCCTAGGTCAAAAGGTCACAGATGGACTGACGTTATGAAGCAGTTAGCAGTTCCCTTTAAATTTAAGGATGCTGTCCTAAAATCATTTCATGATGCATTGAGTGGTGGTCACTATGGTATTGAAAAGACCTATGAAGCTATAAGAGTTAAGTTCTTTTGGCCGTCAATGTACATGGACATAGATTTATTGTCAATCTTGTGAGCCATGTCAAGAATCAAAAAGGTACATTCGTCATAAAAGGGCATTACTTCAGCCTTTACCAATAGCTGACATTCTTTCCCGAATTCATGTCGACATATTGGGCCCATTAACTCGTACAGATGATGGTTATCGTGATGTGTTGTTGGTAGTAGACTCATTTTCAAAATGGTGTGAAGCTTTACCATTAGTTACGATGGAAGCAAGAGAAGTAGCATGGAAGTTGTACGATGAGATAATATGTTTGTACGGTTGTCCTGTATTCATATTGACTGATAGGGGTACTAACTCCATGTCAAACTTGATCAAAATCAGTAAGATCAATACAAGCAGTTATCATCCTGCTACAAATGCTGCAGCTGAGCGAATGAACAGTGCCATTTTGCAAAAGTTAAGAATCTTCTGCAACAACAAGCAAACCAATTGGGCTCAGTTGTTACCCAGTATCATGCTTAGCTACCGTATCAGCCCAAATGATTCTACTGGTTACTCTCCTTACTATGTAATGTTTGGCCGTGATTGTCGGATGCCACTTGATACCGCATTGATTCCAACAGCTACGGCTGGTACAAGTCAAGAAGAGCATTTAAGGCGTATCATAGAGAATCAAACAGTATGTAGGGAGTTGGTTAAGAGAATATTGCAAAAGCCCAAGATAGGTACAAAAAAAACTTTGACAAAAATGCCAAAACGACTAATTATCAAGTACATGACAATGTTTGGTTATTCAATCCTAGAACTGAACCAGGGTTATCTCCCAAACTCACGAAAAGATGGATTGGTCCATTATACGTGTCAGAGAAGTTAGGTCAGGTCAACTACAGGCTCTGAGATTTAATAACTCACAAAGTCATTAAGAATGTAGTCCATGCAAACAGGTTAAAGCGATACTATAATCCCAATCTGAGACCTAAAAACATTCCCACAGAATTAGTAAATAGACATGTTGTTGAATTGCAGTTTGAGAGAAATGATGTGGAATGTGAACAAGATGAAGTTCCAAGTAGCTCAGAGGGCAGAAACAGTGTAGAACCTGTAGAGCATAGTGTAGATATTGAAGGGTTGGAGTTAGAGAAAATAGTAGAGGCGGCGCATTATAGAGGGCGCATAGTTTACAGGGCAAGGTACAGAGATGAGAATGGAAAAAGTAAGACAATATGGGTAGGTGGAGATGATTTACCCGAGAGTGTGAGAAAGGATTTTCACATAAAGTACACCTTCAAAGGTAGGGTCCGTAAGCGACCACATGCATAGCCATTCAGATAAGATGGTTGGATATAAAGTTGTAAATAGTTGGTTGTTTTCGTATAATGTGTTATTGAAGGGTATGATAGCAGTATTGGAGTAGTATTAGGCAACACATATAGTATAAGACATATAGTATAAATCGTCATGCTGAGATTGGTGACAAACAGAAACATAGTAGCCTTATACTGCAATAACGTATGGTAGGGTGTTAAATGGTCAAGTTGGGACGTAACCATTTAAATGTATCTGTATCATAAATTCTAAATTGCAGTCTGCATGCAGCTTTTTGATTCATTATAGGGGGTGGGAGAGGATACATGCATTTACAATTACTTATATTCCACCTTATTATTTTGAACTTTATTTTCTATGTTATGAGCATTTATGTGGGATTCGAGTAATAATAGCATATCTACAAGAAATTGAAGGATGAAGTTATAAACTGTTCAAAAAGGGATTGATCACAAGGGTATAGCATATGTGAAGCAATAATATCGATTTGCTTGATAGAACATAATATTATTACATAACTTTGATTTAATTGTTATTACACCACTTCAACAATAGCATAAATGGCGTCCTGTGACAATATATCTGGTGGTTACAAGATAGAAATCCGTCTTTTTGCGGTTTAAAACTTGAAAATAATCGCGTTTGTCGAAATGGACGTATAGGTATAGAAATCATACTTTCGGTTTTAAAATTTAAACAAGAGCACCGCCTTGCGGGTGCAGACCGCTCATCTATTTTCTTTTTAAAGGTGAAGGGACTCTCATTTTCAATCACAAAGGAGGGAGGGGTGGGGTGAAGAGGGGTGTATAGTGTGGGGGCGTGGACATTTATTACATTATCTTCCAAAAATGCGAAAAAAAAATGAAAAAAAAAATCGGGGGGTGGGGGGGGTGGGGGGATTCTTGGGTGCGATGGTTGGACGGTATTTCAAACATAAAATAATAAAAATAAATATTTGTGTTTTTTAACCGTTTCAAAAAAAAATTGAGGGGTGGGGGGATTCGGGGGGGGTGTATAGTATAGTGTGAGGGTGTGGTGGTCATTTGTTAGATGATCTTAAAAAAAATAGGGGGGAATTCGGGGGGGGGGGGGGTATTCTTGGGTGCGATGGTTGGACGGTATTTCAAACATAAAATAATAAAAATAAATAATTGTGTTTTTAACCGTTTCCAAAAAAAAACAATTTGGAGGGTGGGGTGGGGGGTATAGTATAGTGTGAGGGTGTGGTGGTCATTTGTGAGATGATCTTAAAAGAAATCGGGGGGGATTCGGGGAGGGAGGGGGGAGGGCACGGGGGATGGTTTGGGTGAAGTCTATTGTGGTATGTCAGGTAAGAGTAGTTTTGTCAAAGTATCAATCAAATCTAATCATAAATAAAGAAGTTATGGCATTTTTAGCAAAATTTAATAATTTGACCTTGAGAGTCAATGTCATTCAAAGGTCAAGGTAAAATTCAACTTGCCAGGTACAGTAACCTCATGATAGCATGAAAGTATTTGAAGTTTGAAAGCAATAGCCTTGATACTTTAGAAGTAAAGTGGATCGAAACACAACATTTAACCATATATTCAAAGTTACTAAGTCAAAAAAGGGCCATAATTCCGTAAAAATGACAACCAAAGTTATGCAACTTGTCCTTTTACTGTCCCCTTATGATAGTTTGCGAGTGTTCCATGAAAGCAATATCTATGATACTTTAGGGGTAAAGTGGACCAAAACACAAAAGTTAACAAAATTTTCAATTTTCTAAGTATAAAGGGCCCATAATTCCGTCCAAATGCCAGTCAGAGTTACATAACTTTGCCTGCACAGCCCCCTCATGATAGTTAATAAGTGTTGCAAGTATGAAAGCAATAGCTTTGATACTGTAGGAATAAAGTGGACCTAAACACAAAACTTAACCAAATTTTCAATTTTTTAAGTATAAAAAGGGCACATAATTCTGTCAAAATGCACGCCAGAGTTATCTAACTTTGCCTGCCCAGTCCCCTCATGATAGTTAGTAAGTGTAACAAGTTTGAATGCAATAGCATTGATACTTTCTGAGAAAAGTGGACCTAAACGCAAAACTTAACCGGACGCCGACGCCAAGGTGATGACAATAGCTCATAATTTAAAAAAAATAAATAGATGAGCTAAAAAATAATAAATTACTTTCTTACTAGGCTATAGATTTAATTTTATCTATACCAATTAGAATATATCAAGTGGTTACAAAGTAGAAATCCGTCCATTTTGAGCTTTCAAACTTAAAAATAATCGCGTTTGTCGAAATGGACGTAAACGTATAGAAATCCTACTTTCGGTTTTAAATTCTAAAAAAATTATAAAATTACTTGTTAAATAGGCTATAGATTTAATGACAATTTTGCACACTTTCAAATTGAATCTATATGTATTGATTAAAATGTATTTCATTTCAAGGTGTGTGTCTTTAATGGGATAAAGTGGAGAGCCCTCTCGTTCGTGAGAGTTTTCGATAGGTATCATGATCTTTTAACACAAATCAGTATTTTTTCAGTAAAGTGCAACCGCGCATTTGTAATATGAAGTCCCCACACTGATCCGACATTTTTCTAACCGTTTAAACGCGCGGTTGCACTTTACTAAAAAAAATCATTACTTGTTTAAAAAGATCATGATACCTATAGAAAACTCGTCCGAATGAGCGGGCTCTCCACTTTATCCTATTAAAAATGGTGAAATATTTAAAAAGATATCCTTAAAAATGTTAACTGGGTCGAGCTTTATTCTCCCAACACAGATCTGAAACAAGAGCTGTCACCATAGGATGACTTATGCCCCCTATAAACGCTTGATAGAAGTTATGGGCTTTTTTCGAAACCTAAACGCAGATTTCGAAACCTAAACGCGGACCCTAAGTTCAAGGTCAAGGTCATAGGGGTCAACATTTGTGTGGGTATGGAAAGGCATTGTACATATACACATGCATGCCAAATATAAAATTGCTATCTGAAGCGACATAGAAGTTATAAGCATTTTTCGAAACCTAAACGCAAAGTGTGACGGACAGACGGACGGACGGACGGACGGACAGTCCGATCACTATATGCCCTCCTTCGGAGGCATAAAAGTCACGTGGTATAGGCACCGTCATTGAATAAATTTTATTTTACAGTGATTGACAATATTGAAGAATTATATAGACAAGCATCGTCGGATACCCACGATTAATTCATTGCGTTAATCTCCAGCATTACATGGAGAGTAGCGGAATGGGTCGAACGTGGGTATCCGACGATGATAGACAAGTGAAAAAAAACGGACGTGTGCAGACTGAACTGTCTGTGCATGCATATTGATAACTCTTTATACGTGATTATAAGTGACAAATAAATAAAGTAAATCTCTAATCTTCGTATTTTTCGAAAACATTATTTAACCCCGTTGTGATCAACGATAACTAACATATAATTCCGTGCACTAACATACACACTTTAAAGGGACTGTCAACCAAGACGACGAAGAAAAGAGAAGTTGTAAAATATCGTATTTTTTTTACAATTATTAGTTTATATTGATTAAAATATCCCGACTGGTATATTACATTACTTGAAAAAAAGTTGTTAAGTTTTTATATTTTCAGTATATTTGGTAATAAATTTTACCGGGTATGTCTACCAGGTAACTACCAGTTAACTATAAATAACGCCAGTAGATTGGTCATCATCGTCACGTGGTAAACCCAGGAATGCAAATTGTGCATGCGTAGTGAATCGTATATATTTTATATATAAAATGACCAATCTACTTGCGTTATTTATAGTGTGTATATCGTTATGTCACCTATTTTCGCGATGTACTTTCGATTTCACATCGCTAAATTTTATTACCGAATATACTAAAAATATGAATTTTTTTCAAGTAATGTAATATACCAGTCGTGATATTTTAATCAATATAAACTAATGCTTGTAAAAAATACGGTATTTTAGAACTTTTCTTTTTTCGTCATTCGTGGTTGACAGTCCCTTTAAAGGACTAGGCCCTTTTTAATGACGGAATTTTCTTGTACCGGTACCCGCTTAATACTAGTCAGTTAAATATTAAGCATTACAATTAAAAAAAATAAAAATAAAACGCATTGTTATAAAGCACTTGAACAGGTATCCGGACTTTCGTTCACACGGACAATCGATCGTACGCTAGTTTTTACAAAGCAGACATTCGTTCCAACGTTATTTTGACAACCAGGACAATTGTTTTTACATTATTTTGACAGTCCGAATTTTCGTTCCTACGTAATTTTCACGACCCGGATATTCGCTTCTACATATTTTTTACATTCGGACATTGGTTCCTACAGTTATAGCAATACCTTTAATGTGAAATATATGTACATGCATATATAGTAAAGAGCCATTCATTCAAATTCAAATCCAACATGGAACTTCTAACGAACGAACGCGATCAGCCTGTGTCACTCGCACGCCAAGAAACACACGTGTAAGTCTACAATACGGTGACCATGCAGTTACAGTCTCTCCGATTTCCGCAAGGTTTCGCATGTTACATATATCAATTTAAGTCGATATATTCGAATAATTTTTAATGTTAGCATACAACTAGTAATGCTCGTGAAATATTTTATAAATCTGGATAAAAAAAATGATAAAAATATTAATAAAAGAACACTATTTCAATAATGAAACATTAAAAATACCGGTTGAAAATTGTCCAGAATGTAATATTCATTTGGATAAAATGTGATTATAATTACCATGATAGCAATAAAGTAAAAACCAGATTCAGGGTTGTTAAAATAATTTAGGAATTATTGGCCGGATTGTCAAAATAACGAACGAACGATTCTCCCTGTTGTCAAAACAACGTAGGAAAGAGGGTCCATCTGTGTCAAAATTAGCGTGGGAACGAATGTCCGACATTCACTTTTAAATTATGATTAAACTTGCCAATATATACACAGTATTTAGTTTAATTCTAACCATCTATTTGGACAAATTACTTTTATATTTCAGTATTTGGCGTCAAATTAGTCCCAGAAATGACTACGCAATACTTCTACCAGGAGAAGACATGTAGGTATCATACATTTTGTTTATTGACCAGACATTAGCTACGCGTGCTTTATGACAACTTGTTGTTATTTTGTATATGAGGGCATAGTATCTGATCAAAACGAGATAGTGGTTTTGTGCTGAATACAGTGGCAATTAAACCACAGATCTATCAATAAACAAGATTATTGATCGATAATTGATTAAACACCGCGATAAAAATGCTCAAACGAAGAGTATCAAACTATGTGCAAACAATTGAATAAAACAAGAACTTTAAATAAGAACATTTATGTAATGCATAAACACTTATAATGCGAATAATTTATTAGTGCTTATTTTGATAATGTCATTTTGTGTTGCCAATATTCTTTCGTCGCCGAATGTTTTAAAGAATGGGTGATTGAAATCAGAGGCGGCTTTCCGTGGCACTATTTGCTATGGCTACACGTTCAGCCTCGTTCTGGAATTCTGCGAGTCACGTGACTTCGCCCTCTTATCAATGTTGGCTGATTGTGAAAAGGGTCGATTACAGGGTGTTGCGCCAGATTTTTTTTAGCTTATTTAGCTTTATTAGATATTATAACATAGAACAAGGGACAAAATTGTCACAAAACCAGGTTTTCATTGTGAAAAAAAATCTGATAAAGGGAAACAACTCAAACTGAACTTTTGAAATGAACAAACAAAATTAACCCCCTTTGTAAGTTTGTTTTAAAATAAATCTATTTTTAGTCGTGGCGACCTTGACATTGGAGATATTGACGTGATGTTTTTGTGCGACACACCGTCCCATGATGGTGAACAAATGTGCCAAATGATTTTAAAATCTCATAATGAATGACATAGTTATAGCCCAGACAAGCTCATTTATGGCTATTTTTTACCTTTGAACTCAAAGTGTGACTCAAAGTGTGACCTTGACCTTGGAGATATTGACGTAATTTTTTCGCGCGACACACCGTCTAATGATGGTTAACAAATGTGCCAAATGATTTTAAAATCTCACAATGAACGACAAAGTTATGGTCCGGACAAGCTTGTTCCGCCCGCCCGCCAGCCCGCCAGCCCGCCAGCCAGCCCGCCAGCCAGCCAGCCAGCCCGTCCGCATTCGCCAATCTAATAACCAGTTTTTTCCTTCGGAAAACCTGGTTAAAAACAATGACGAATTGAAATAAATGAAAGCATACAGGCAACACATGAATCATCCGTAATCATCAGTACATATTTGAAATATTAATCACGCGTTCTTCGAACAGACCAGTTTTAGTGGTTTGCCGGACATTGCTATTTGATTCGATTGTTAATGTCTTATTGATCATGCGCTCATGCTTAATAAATCTGTCTATATGGCGGAATATGTCTAATTAAATTAACAGGAAATATTTATTCACGCGTTCTTCGAACAGACCTGTTTTAGTGGTTTGTCGGACATTGCTATTTGATTCGATTGTTAATGTCTTGTTGATCATGCGCTCATGCTTAATAAATCTGTCTATATGGTGGAATATGTCTATTTAAATTAACAGAAAATTATCCTTATCGTGTAATTGACATCTCGCCAACTTGTCAGATTCTTATCTAACTGCCGATCGACCAATCAGCGATCGATAAATCGTGCGCACCGTTTGCTAACCGACCTGTCCGCCATTTTCTAGACAAGCCGAATGCTTAGTTTTCATGTATTCAACGAGTTTCGTTTGTTTTTCGAAAAAAATGGAAATTAAATATAAAGAAACGATGCAAATAAGGTTCAGGTTTATGTAACTCGGACAGTCGGTATACAGATAGATATGTTCAAGAAAATTAATGTATACTATTTCCAACGCGGAACTGTGCTCTTGACAAGTACGAGTGTAAGCTTCAATGTGTATCATTACCAAACTTACCAAAATCCCCCTTAAAGAAAAGGTAATTTCCTTAAATACCATTTTATTCACTTCTGATATATCAACAATACACTCCCATAAACAAAACAAGACTTATACAATTTTTCAATACATTTTCACTATTTGGTAAAGAATCTGGAGAATCTACTGTCTGCATAAAACACAACACAAATCAATAATGATATAATAATTCAACAAATACATATGAACATTAATGTTATCTACATGAAAAAAAACATTTCATGCATACACACATACAATATCCACCTTTTTTGTTTTTCATCAAAAACAAACAATAACTTTAACTTTATCTTTACAGTTCGACTGTCCAAAGCTGAATGACGAAAAACCGCCAAACACAATCAATTTTCTCGTGCACACTTTCAGTGCGACACAGCGTTCATTATATTGCATTATGGGAAAATAATTGTCTTCATATTCGTAAACTCAAACGACGAAAATTATATTTATTTCAGAAACTTAAAATGTCATATAAGCAATGTATCATTAAGTATGAATTGTATCACGTGTATACGTAAACTAATAGGGAATATTGGAATTTGCGTATAAACGTGACGAAATCAACGTTATAAATAGTTTTACATGTCAGAAACGAATGAGAGCTAATTTATGTTACTATTTAATCAAGAGGGCCATTGGCCCTAAGGCGCTCACCTGAAACCCAAAGGAACTAAACTAATCTGGGAAGGTGGAGTTCAAAATAATAAAAATACTTCATGAAACATAAATATTATCATAAGGTTCACAAGAAGAAATTCGCTCGCCCCTGGAAACCATGCTCTTCAGAGCACCGGAGCCATTTTAAAAGTAAATCAAGATATTATAGGAACATATGTTCTAAGCATGTTTCATTAAGATTGAACTAAAATGTGCCTTATAGAGAGTTCACAATGTTTCACTATAGCAATAAAAAGAAATCTGCCACCCACCTCAGGGCCTTGCTTTTAAACAAACTGGAACAATTTTCAGACTCACCTTGCAATGATATTTCCAATTAAAACAACAATCAATCCTGTTTAAAACACAAATCTTTGATAATCTCACTAAAACTACCGACCTACATCCATTTAACTGTGTGCCATAACAATTTGTGTTCCACTCTTATCAGTCTGAAGGTCTTTGATGTGAGTTCCCAGCTGGGGCCTATTTCTGGGGACTAAGGGCTTTTAAGCTGCAAGCCTGTTACATCACATTAACAATTTAGACACAGTCAATAGAGAATTAATTAGTTGCTGATAAGCAGGTAGATGAATGAGATCATTGGAGAAATAAGAGTGCATTCCTGACAAGCCATACATTTATGATTGGAGGTCAAACACAATTCAAATTATATACAGTTTTTTCTCCCCTAAGTAAAAATTACTTAGAAATCAATATTTCTACTTAAAATTTTGAGAATATTTGATAAGGGTTTGCAGATGGCAAATATATGTTTGTTGCACTTCATCCCAACCAATCATCAACATAATAATCCTCTTCAGAAATAAGCACAAATAAATAATAAAAAAATTGGCAATTTAACTGTATATCTTATCGGCAGAATTAATATTCAGATGAATGCATGGAGATCATGAATATCATAATATGCATAAATTTCATTCAACGTGTATATTGGTAATTTCTTAGTAGAGTGTAAACAAGGTTACACTATAAAGCCATTTAAAGCCATGTTTTTCAACAGACCACAACCATAAAGGAACTCTGCCTAGATATCATTACAAGATATCCATTAAACCAATGTTTTGACCAAGTTTCATGATGATTGGACAATAAATGTGACTTCTAGAATGTTCACAAGCTTTTTTTTACTATATAAGTATAAGGAAAAAGACCCTCCCCCCTGGTGGCCATGTTTTTTTTACCGATCCGAACCATTTTTGAACTCATCCGTTGTATCAAGGAAACAAATGTGCTGACCAAATTTCATAAAGATTGGGCAAAAAATGTGTCTTATAGACTATTCACATGTTTTCACTATATACATATAGAGAAAACTGGCCAACCCCCTGGCGGCCACGTTTTTCAAATGATCACAACCATTTTCGAACTCGTCCGAGATATCAACATAACCAATGTTTTTTACCAATTACATGATGATTAGGCAAAAATGTGACTTCTATAGTGTTTCCAAGCTTTTTTACTATATAAATATAAGGAAAAAGACCCCGCCCCCTGGACGCCATGTTTTTTAACCGATCCAAACCATTTTCGAACTCAACAGTCGTATCCAGTAAACATATGTTCTGACCAAATTTCTTGACGATTGGACCAAAAATGTGACTTCTAGAGTGTTTACATGTTTTCACTATACACATATAGAGAAAACTGCCCCGCCCCTGGCGGCCATGTTTTTTCACCGATTTGGACCATCTTCAAACACATCCGAGATATCAATGAAACCAATCTTTATACCAAGTTTCATGATGATTGGGCAAAAATTGTGACTTCTAGAGTGTTCACAATGTTTATCTAAAGCCATATAAGGAATACTGCCCCGCCCCCTGGCGGCCATGTTTTTCAACGGACCGTAACAAATTTTTAACTCAACCAACATATCATTAAGACAAACATTTTGACAAAGTTACATGAAGATTGGGCATCAAATGTGACTTCTACAGTGTTCACGAGGTTTTTCTTTTTTTGACCTAGTGACCTAGTTTTTGACCCAGCATGACCCAGTTTCGAACTCAGTCGAGGTATCATTAGGACAAATGTTCTGACCAAGTTTCATGAAGATCACACAAGAAATGTGGCCTCTAGAGTGTTCACAAGGCAAAATGTTGACGACGCACGCACGACGGACGCACGACGGACGACGGACAAAAGGCGATCCCAAAAGCTCACCATGAGCACGTTGTGCTCGGGTGAGCTAATAAAAACGTATCGATGCCACCGTTGTGTTGTTCTGCACTTTAATTATAATGTTTGATAAATGTCCCATAAGCAATGTTTAATATTATTAATATTACTTAAATTCTTTTATACGTTATAACATGGGTGATTTCGGTACCCGCTGGGCGTCAGAAAGGGTGTTTAACTTTTAAAAGCGAAATTCGAGTTATAAAGCGCTATTCGAGTCAAATACATGTGGATAAAATGTTTCGTTAGTATTTTCGTAAATAACATGGTTAAATAGCAGTGAAGAGCTGTTAATTTATTACTAATACCACCATTACACGTATTAACAGGTTAGATTTCGGTTAGTGATCAAGCGTTTTGTAGCGTTTTTAAAGTGCCTGATGTGGGGAAATAGGGTTATTACTCCCATAAAACTAAGAATCGTGTTCTCGATCTGTTACATGCTAGCCATCCGGGAATTGTAAAGATGAAAGGACTAGCTCGGAGCTATGGTTGGTGGCCGGGCATTAACGCCGACATTGAAAGTCTGGCCAAACGTTGTAATGGTTGCTCAATGCAGCAGAAGTTACCTGAGCATGTCCAGTTGCATCCGCGGGAATGGCCAAGCTCTAGCTGGGAGCGGATACACGTAGATTTCGCGGGCCCGTATCTAGGACGAATTTTCTTAGTCATGGTTGATGCTCACTCTAAGTGGCCTGAGGTCATTGAAATGAATACAACGACCACAGAAAGAACTATTCAAGTCATGCGAACCGTATTTGCAAGATATGGTTTACCGAAGCAAATTGTTTCTGACAATGGAAGTACGTTCACATCTGAAAGCTTCCAACTGTTCATGAAAAGAAACGAAATTCTCCATATAAGGACTTCGGTTGCTAAGCCACCCACAAATGGCCTTGTGGAGCGCTTCAATGCTTCTTTAAAATCTAGCATTCGCGCAATGAACAGCGAAATGGATAACCTTAACCAGAAACTGAATTTCTTTTTGCATACATATCGTAACACGCCGCATTCTACAACCGGCGGAACACCAGCTAAAATGTTCCTAGATCGTGTTTTGCGAAGTAGGCTAGATGTGCTTAAAACTGATACTAAGCAGCACGTGAATGACCGGCAAATGAAAATGTCAGTTTCGGACTGTCAGTACGGGACAGAAATAAATTTCGCGAACTAGATTTAGGTCAGAGTGTCCTTGCCCGAGATGTAAGGCCTAACTCTAAGGAAAATGGATAAAAGGCACTATTGTTTCACGCGACGGACCACTTATGTACAAAGTGGACATCGGTAATACAGTGTGGAGAAGGCACATTGATCAGCTTCACGCTACGGACGTGCAAAACGTTTCAAATCAAAATGAAACAAACCCATTACCGTGCGAACCGCTGTCTATTACCAAGACTCCGTGTAATAGCCCATTGATGTCAGACCACACGGTACTATTTGAGAACAAAGATACAAATGAAAATGATTCTCAAAATGATTCTCTATGATCAAATGAGCAATTACTAGTAATTAAGGAGCGTCGGTATCCATTGAGAAACAGGCGGCAGCCTGAACGACTGTCTTTAATATATCAGTAGTAATTTGTAACTGATGCTGCAGTACTTTTCATCGGACATTTTGGTACTTGTGAATGCTAATGAGCTCTGAGGAATGTATAACATTGTGTGGTAGCGATATGTAATTTATATGAACAATTAATGCGTTATTTCACAGTAAATCAGATAAGAACACTGATTGAGTTGATTTTTGAACAAGAAATGTTATGTTTGAAAATGATAATTCACATTACTTTTGAAATGTATTATGAATTGATTTTTGATGAATAATTATATGATAAACATATTTAAAAGGGGAGAATTGTTATGTATACTGATAAAAAAAGATAGTTCGACTATGTATATAGATATTGACATCTGTATACATAGTCGAACTATCTTTTTTTTAAAGAAGACGTTTTGTCGGACGATTTTTATTGATTTAGTATGTGTATGTATTATAATAAACAACGGCGGCCAATTGTATAAATCTGGATAACTCTTATCCAGCGGATAACTTTTGGTTGTCTTCAATTTTATGATAAGATAACCACAAGTTATCCGCTGGTTAAGAGTTATCAAGCAGGGGTTTTTTTTACTAAGAAAGTGACACCGATATTCGGCGTCTTCCCCTACCAGAATTTTTCCCCTTAAAATACAATTTCCCCACCAAAAATATCATTTTTCACCAAAATATAATATTTTCTCTCAAAGAAATGTTTATTTTTCCTTGGGGCATTCGACAATTATCCAATTTGCACCATGTACAACGAATTCGCGCTCTCTCTCTCCAGACGAACACACAACATCTGGGAATCCCAGTTATTCTAAATATAGCTCTTAAATAACGTCATGTAAACTGGGCAACTAATCGTAATTATCATGTGACTATTTTACTGGATACCGGTCTTGCGCGAGAAGGGTGTTTCGTCAATTAATTACCGGAAACCAGTCGAATTTTCATCCGGGCTATGTGCAAGCCGAGGTATAAACGTGAAAACAGAAAAAAATGTCTCACAATTAGCGTTCTTACACAAACAAAATAAAACATTCGAACTCAAAAGATACTGAACGCATCGAGGCATTTTTTAAGTAAGAATCATCGAAAACCGTTATAACCCAGCAGGATTCTGAGGTAATCAACATCGAACATTGTGAAAGTGAAAGTAGACAATCGGCAGCTGCCGCTCCTTTCCCTTCCAATACTGTAGCAAATCAAGATCGTCAACCCATTCATCATGAAATTGAAATCACAAAATTGACATCGTCCCCCGGCCCCAGTACAAAAATATAGTTGAAAACATTTCCCATTATTAGATCTACACCTGCAACTTTATTAAGGACTTTGACTTTAATACCTGTTAAATGTGTTTAAGAACAAAAAGGACAGAGACAAGTCTCTTTTGATGAGTTATAGACATTGAAATGAACAGTTTTTATTTTTTCCCTTAATATCTCTCTTTCGCACTCTTTTTTTCCCCTTTCACCCAGCGTCCAGCGTCTTCCCCTTTCTCTAAAAAAAACCCCTGTCAAGATTTATACAATTAGCTACGGGGCACTAAAATTGAACTAAAATTGCGTCACAACGGATAGTCGATCATTGAGTCATTGCCATCGAGCGCCTGTGCTCCACTGCTGGAACGACGTCTCGTTTTGAGCTTTATACATTAACAAGTACAACGGTCAATTTCGAAAACAACTTAAAATATAAAATATAAGCGAAAAAATCACTAACTTTGTAACAGATGACATGATCCTGAAATGCGACATAGAAGTTTTGACGCAAGTCGGCTATGTGTCAGATGTCGAGTCAATGTCATATAACACGTCATTCAGAACATCAGAGAAAGTGTGACGCACGGTCAGCTGTCAAACACGACATATTCATTTTTCAAACACAATTTAAAATCTGACGCATGTTTACACATTCACAAATGCAAGATCTATTATAGATTACTATATTACTAATAATTAGTAAGCTTTTGACATAAGACACAGATAAACAGCCGCGATGATAGTTCTGCCATACAAATGCTTCATTCAGCAAGACATTTTCCTCACAAACAATACTTTAGTACTTACCTTTGCTCGGTTTCGATCAATTCTGTCCCCTGTAAGCCTGTAGGTCGCGTCCGAATCAGATTTTCCGCAGACTTCTATCTCCAGTGAAACACAGAATATTCGCTCAATCTTGCGCCTTGCATTGTCCACCACCTTGGATCTTATTGCAGATCCCCAAAACACAAGAGACATGCTGAATGTGTTTTTATTTAGTTTGAAGTTACACTTAATGTATGTGTTTACTGCTGAACACGCAAAACTGAGTATGACAAATCCTGCTGTGTAGACATATACACAATGTGTCGCGTTTAACCTATCGTCAACATGTGCGGCATATTATATGGTGTCGTGTCTATGTCATCTTCATTGTGTAATGAAGACGGATAAATACATTTGTATATGTCTGGTAATCAGCGAACCGTATGCCACAACCACCCAATAGCTCAATTAATGAGCGTCGTTCATATTATATATAATACTGTGCATGCCTCTATGCAATCTGCAACAAAACGGTTATAGTTCATTCACAGCGTTCTATTGAACGACGTTAACATTACATGTAAATTGTGTATATGAGAGCATGGAACGACAACTCTGCACGGAGATTGGTACGAGTAGAGCAAAGAGAAGGTAAACTGCACTAATTTGTTCACCATTGACTGTCACCATATTGTCTGGCAGTAGGTCTTATGCTTGCAGTTGAAAGTTTATTGAGTATTACAATGTTGTTTGAATTAGGACTAGGGCGTATCCTTAAGACTGTTTGAGCAATCAAACAATCGGATAAAGGGCATGTTTCATTATCAAACAGAATAATATCTACGTTTGCAATTCAAACAAGTTGTCATAAAATTAAAAGTACACTTTGGGGTTGAATTAACTTTTACTATTTTACATAGTGTTTTGGGGGATGGAAATGCTTTAATCATCAATGGAGAAAAACACATTTTCGGTATACATGTAAATGTATAAATTCGTTTTTAGTTAACATATGGCAAATATGTTCGAGTATACTAATTATTTAGTATATACATAGCTAATGGTGCATCAATATAAGCACGCAAAGTAAAGAAACGGGGAAAAATAAAATAAAAAAGAACAACAAGAAAAAGTAAAGAAATTAATAATATTCTTATGGAAAAAAACACATAAAGCTAACATACAAATATATATATTTCCCTTTTACTGAACCAGTTAAGTAAAAGCGATAAAGGAAGCACGATCGAGGGATACCGGGGTTGTCCGGTTTAGAGGGGTTCTACTGTACATGTATATTTGATAGTGATTTTTTTTTCCCAGAAAAGTTGATTTTTCGTTATAATTTGATAATTTATCATTCATAATGATGTTTTCACTAATTAATACCATAGCCACACGCTAACCACCTGTGACAAATATCTATGCTTGTGTGAAAATTACAAATCAATTGTATAAACAAACAACCATTAACAATTTTATCCGAACATACCCACGTTCGTGCATCATATTTAATCCCATCTTATCTCAAAATTCTGACCTGCAATCAAACGGTGTCCCAGTATGACATAATTGGGGTGTGGGTTTTCAGACCGCCACGACAAGTCGCACTTCCAATAAAACAGGTTGCCGGGATCATCGTTCTCGTTAACAGCGTCATGGCGGATCATGTCAACGATGATTTGTTAAAAGCAATTCCTTTCTTTGACGGTAATTCATGTTTCGGGACTTGCTTCAGCTCCACTCCAGCTGGTAGGCTCTGTAGCTCCACGCAGTCTATATAAAACCATACACCGCTCTGGAAAAGTAGATTGCAGCACCCATTATCGGTGTGTCGGTTCGTTTCCTTTTGCAGATGCAGTTAATGCTCTCAACGTATTGCGTTCTCAAAGCCGCTGAGCAGAACCATGTGTCCGACAGGAAGTCATCTGTAAGGCCTACACACTTAAGGTGGAAAAACATGTTGGGACCGGTCTCGTTCCCACACCGTGACATCGGCTCGTCCTCCCTCACTTTGTTGATGCCTAAGAAAGTATAATCTTTAATTAAGAATATTAAAACAATATCCACATATAGGATAGACGTGTTTTACTACACACGTATTGGCAGTTGAAGGGATGAGATTTAGTCCCAACCGTTAATCAAAATACATTTTAAAAACGTTTTTTTAACGAATTAAATCCTATATTATTTCCTAGTAGATAATTATTATATGTGAATAGTGAGATATGTATTTTTATTTATGGTAAAAATGTGCATGTAAACATTTAAATACAGTTCTATTAATTGATTTGATTAAACGCTGTTTGCATCAAGAAACTTCAAGTTAAGCAAATTATTGTGTTTTTTATAAATTCATTAATACTCAATCGGTTTACAAAGATATACTGTATGTTTTGGACTTTGTAAATCGGTACGGAATGCCATCGTGGTTACACATTAAAATTCAGAGGGCGACAATGCGATAGTGCGACAGTACGATGGCGACAATGCGATAGTATGATGGCGACAATGCGATAGTACGATGGCGACAATGCGACAACGCGATAGTACGATGACGACAATGCGACAGTACGACAATACGATGGCGACAGTGCGATAATACGATGGCGACAATGCGATAGTCATATCGTACTGTCGCCATCGTATCATCGCATTATCGCCATCGTACTATCGCGTTATCGTACTGTCGTCATCGTATTATCGCATTGTCGCCATCGTTCTATCGCACTGTCGCCATCGTATTGTCGCACTGTCGTCATCGTATTATCGCATTGTCGCCATCGTACTATCGCATTGTCGCCATCGTACTATCGCACTGTCGCCATCATATTGTCGCACTAATGTCATCGTATTATCGCACTGTCGCCATCGTACTAACGCACTGTCGCCATTGTATTGTCGCACTGTCATCATCGTAATTTCGCATTGACGCCATCGTACTATCGCGTTACATTGTACTGTCGTCATCGTATTATCGCATTGTCGCCATCGTACTATCGCACTGTCGCCATCGTATTGTCGCACTGTCGTCATCGTACTATCGCATTGTCGCCATCGTAATATCGCATTGTCGCCCTCTGGATTTTAATGTGTAACCACGATGGCCCTAACGGTATTCAGTAAATCGGTGCCATTCATCGAAACATGCATTTGAAGTGTTGCATGATGCGTATTATCCCGGTGACAGTTAAAGAGTTTTCTTCAAGTTAAACGATCTTGAACTGGAATAAACAACACCATTTATAAAAGGTTTACCAAGACACAATTAAGTGTAATGAGGTGTTACCTTATTGAATATACACACTTACTAACTTAGTGTATCGCGTGATGACAATAAAAAACAAACGCATATTATTAAAGAACAAGATAAGTATTGATGCAAAGCATCAAAGGGCATCGGGAATTTCAGTGTCAAAGGCACTCAATGAAGTTACATGGAACGATTTTTTTTCTACTGTAAATATTAATATATTGGCCGATTATTTTAAACAAAATAGAAAAGATACTGGTATAACCATTATCTATGATTGTGTGTTATAACCCCCAAAAAACCATTATCTATGATGTTGTGTTATAACCCCAAAATAACCATTATCTGTGATTTTGTGTTGTAACCCCCAAATATTCCATAGTTCATTTTATTTACATTGGTTTCCTTTTTTACTGGCATCCGTGTGCAGTTTTCATTAATGGAACAGAACTGTGTATGTTTTAAAAAATCTGCTTCATCTTGTAAGCGTAATTTCATATTTTTCTCAACTTCAAGGGGAGATGATTCATAACTTATTCTTACGTTGCTCATTTACGATAGGGGTTGAGTACTCATTGATATGAAAACACTGTTAAAGTTTTAATGTGTTTACGAACCTCCCCCCCCCCCCACCCTCTCACACATATATTTCATGGGCATAATAAAAACAAACAAGAGCACCGCCTTGCGGGTGCAGACCGCTCATCTATTTTCTTTTTAAAGGTGAAGGGACTCTCATTTTCATTGTGCATTGTGTGGGGGTGTGGACATTTATTACATTATCTTCCAAAAATGCGAAAAAAAGGGAAAAAAAATCGGGGGTGGGGGGGGGGGGGTGGGGATTCTTGGGTGCGATGGTTGGACAGTATTTCAAACATAAAATAATAAAAATAAATATTTGTGTTTTTTAACCGTTTCAAAAAAAAAATTGGGGGTGAGGTGGGGGGGGGTATAGTGTGAGGGTGTGGTGGTAATTTGAGATGATCGTAGAAAAAAAAAATAAAAAAAAATAGGGGGGGGGGCGGATTCGGGTGGGGGGAGGGGGGTGGGGGGATTCTTGGATGCGATGGTTGGACGGTATTTCAAACATAAAATAATCAAAATAAATAGTTTTGTTTTTTAACCGTTTAAAAAAAAAATTGGGGAGGGGGTGGGGGGGGGGTATAGTGTGAGGGTGTGGTGGTCATTTGTGAGATGATCTTTAAAAAAAAAAAATCGGGGGGGGGGGCACGGGCGATGGTTTGGGTGGAGTCTATTGTGGTATGTCAGGTAAGAGTAGTTTTGTCAAAGTATCAATCAAATCTAATCATAAATAAAGAAGTTATGGCAATTTTAGCAAAATTTAATAATTTGACCTTGAGAGTCAAGGTCATTCAAAGGTCAAGGTAAAATTCAACTTGCCAGGTACAGTAACCTCATGATAGCATGAAAGTATTTGAAGTTTGAAAGCAATAGCCTTGATACTTAAGAAGTAAAGTGGATCAAAACACAAAATTTAACTATATATACAAAGTTACTAAGTCAAAAAAGGGCCATAATTCCGTAAAAATGACATCCAGAGTTATGCAACTTGTCCTTTTACTGTACCCTTATGATAGTTTGCGAGTGTTCCAAGTATGAAAGCAATATCTATGATACTTTAGGGGTAAAGTGGACCAAAACACAAAACTTAACCAAACTTTCAATTTTCTAAGTATAAAGGGCCCATAATTCCGTCCAAATGCCAGTCAGAGTTACATAACTTTGCCTGCACAGTCCCCTTACGATAGTTAATAAGTGTTGCAAGTATGAAAGCAATAGCTTTGATACTTAAGGAATGAAATGGACCTAAACACAAAACTTAACCAAAATTTTCAATTTTCTAAGTATAAAAAGGGCACATAATTCTGTCAAAATGCCAGTCAGAGTTACATTACTTTGCCTGCACAGTCCCCTTATGATAGTTAGTAAGTGTTGCAAGTATGAAAGCAATAGCTTTGATACTTAAGGAATGAAATGGACCTAAACACAAAACTTAACCAAAATTTTCAATTTTCTAAGTATAAAAAGGGCACATAATTCTGTCAAAATGCATGCCAGAGTTATCTAACTTTGCCTGTACAGTCCCCTCACGATAGTAAGTAAGTGTACCAAGTTTGAATGCAATAGCATTGATACTTTCTGAAAAAAGTGGACCTAAACGCAAAACTTAACCAAAATTTTCAATTTTTTAAGTATAAAAAGGGCACATAATTCAGTCAAAATGCACGCCAGAGTTATCTAACTTTGCCTGCCTAGTCCCCTCATGATAGTAAGTAAGTGTACCAAGTTTGAATGCAATAGCATTGATACTTTCTGAGAAAAGTGGACCTAAACGCAAAACTTAACCGGACGCCGACGCCGACGCAGACGCCGACGCAGACGCCGACGCCAAGGTGATGACAATAGCTCATATTTTTTTTTTCAAAAAATAGATGAGCTAAAAATGGTTAAAATAAAACAGCATATTTATTTAAACTAAAATGTCTACATCAAAACAAAAAGTTAACATAGAACACAAATAAAATAATTTGATTCTTCTGGGGCTCGAACCTTGTGCCTCTCACATGTGAAGCGAGCGTGTACCACTACACTACGGAACCGCTTGAAAAATTACCTATTAAATAAGATATTAATAAGCTATTAATAGTCGCTTTAATGTAAACCCGGAAGTTTAAACGCTGGATAGTGAGCGGGTTTAAAGGTCCAAACCAAAGGGTCCATACTACTGGCAAGATACGGGTCAGGCCTGCGGCCTTCTATATTTGGTTCTTAAAAAAAAACTGTAAGAGGACTTGATAGTAATGAGACTGGGGTGCTGTGAGGGTGCTCCTCATTGATAAGCGGCTGCTTCCTTTACCAAGACTCATTATTACAATTAATAATACGTGTCGCGCTTCGCGCTCTATAGCGCCTTTATTAGTAACTAGGTGGTTGCTAGGATAGTGGAACAAAGAAGGTTTTAATGTGTTTATGAACCCCCCCCCCCACCCTCTCACACATATATTTCATGGGCATTATAAAAACAAAAAATGGTTACAACAAAACAGCATATTTATTTAAACTAAAATGTCTACATCAAAACAAAAAGTTAACATAGAACACACATAAAATAATTTGATTCTACTGGGGCTCGAACCTTCGACATCTCACATGTGAAGCGAGCGTGTAACCACTACACTACGGAACCGCTTGAAAAATCACCTTCTAACTAAGATATTATGGTAGTGGGAGCCTAATGGGTACTTTTCCAGAAACACTTTTTGTTATTATTTCCGCATAGTAAATTGTATAAGACAACTAATTGCATTATTTTACAACTTTTACAACTTTTAACCAGCCGGTTAACTTTTTATACTTGGTTGAATACACCTACCCCTTGACTCGGTGTGGCATTTTCTATGGTTTTACCCTATAGCCAAAATATATAGTTTTTTGTAATGGGATATACATATATTTTGACAATTAACTTAATAAACGTACTCGACTGTATTTTGCTAGTAGATACAGAATTAAAAAAGTGTCATTGAAAAAGAATTGTGCCTTTGATGTCCAATAGTATATGCACTTATCTGGATAAAATGGCAAAAACGACAACAAATGGTTCAGTGACAAGAAACTTTAATTGCATTTTATGTAAACTGTAGTGTGATGAAATGCATATATTGTACATATTTATTTAACACAACATATTTTTGCTACACACTGAATGAATTTCAGGAAGTTTAACCGTTCCTTTCTCAAGAAATTTTACTTTGAGTATGCCTACCCCAATTCATTTTCACGCAATGAATTTAAGTATAAATTTCTATATCACTTCTTTTTGGGGGTTTTCTAGTTGCTTATTAAAAGCTACAGTTATAAACCATGACAGGTGAAGAAATTTAGCTAACTTTGAATTAATATTGATACAATAATACATTAACTAGAGCACCGCATAACAGGTGCCACGCTCGGCTGCGAAAGATTGTCATATTTTTTTTAGAGGTCACAGTGACCTTGACCTTTGACCTAGTGGCCCAAAATGGGTGCGGCGTGTAAAACTCATAAAGGTGCATCTACATATGAAGTTTCAAAGTTGTAGGTGGAAGTACTGTGATGTTAGAGACAAAGTTAAAGTTTAATATTATAGTCACAGTGACCTTGACCTTTGACCTAGTGACCAAAAATTGGGTGTGGTGTGTAGAACTCATCAAGGTGCATGTACATATGAAGTTGTAGGTGGAAGCACTATGATGTTAGAGGCAAAGTTAAAGTTTTATATTAGAGGTCACAGTGACCTTGACCTTTGACCTAGTGACCCAAAAATGGGAGTGGCGTGTAAAACTCATCAAGGTGCATGTAAATATGAAGTTTCAAAGTTGTAGGTGGAAGCACTATGATGTTAGAGGCAAAGTTAAAGTTTTATATTAGCACGACGGCGGACGTCGGACGACGAAGAGGCTATGACAATACCTCGGAGTTTTCTCCGAAAACAGCCGAGCTAATAATACAATCTTAAGGTCACCTAAAGTCAAAAGGCAACATATGAATACAGGCGCAGTTCACCACAAAATGTCAAAGTTGTCCCAATATTACGTTGCATAAAGATGTACAAGTTATCATGTTTCTTTAAACATGTAGCACACTAATATACAACTTATATTTTAATAAAAACAGCCAGATTAATGACAACTAGATGTACATAATTTAGTATCAGTATAAAGCCATTGCGTGATTTTGATTGGCCGCGTGTCATTTGAAAGCCATATTATCTCTTTCCGTCACTTTTCGTCACTGAAAAACTGACCGATTTTAGGGACCACTTCAGATAAAATATTTTTTTGCGTTTGTGACTTTGGGTAATCCCTCATTGTTTTTAGCAATGAAAGTATCCTTAAAGTCATCCTCTCCGGAACTAGAAAATATGGCTTTCAAATGACACAAGGCCAGTCCATACCCCGCAATGTTTTCAGCTGTTGGTCGCTTTAGAGTTCCTCTATGCAACAGCACGTCTAACAATCTAATGTTCTTTGCCTTTAAGGCTTTTCATGACTTAAACAAACTGAATTATGGATTGCAGTAACAGTAAAGATGTGGGCCACATTGTCAGTAATTTTACATGTTTTAAGCAAAGATCCCAGTGCTTCAACATCATCAGGAGCACTGTGGGCGTTGCAGGTTGCCTGGAGAACGCGTTCACTAGATCTTCCTGTTTGTGTGACTGTCCAGGATACGATTTTTGAAAACCGGCAAAGAGTCAACAAAACTGTTTACACAATTACAAAACGTTTCAAAACAGTGTGTGTTCAGCAATGCACTTACCAAAAACTGGAAAATCAAACCTGCGTCCATTATGAGCAACACAAATGGCTCTGGGAAACTTTGCAAGCCACATCATACAATCATGTAGAGAAGTTTTAATTGATACACTATCAACACTTCCACCATTTACACGCATTATGCCATGATCATCAACAGAGATGCCAATCATTTTCTGAGCTTCGGAAGAAATTGGCACTGTTGTCTTCACATATGTTGAGAACTTAAAACCCGTCTTCAAATGCACAGCAGCAATCTGAGTAGAATCAGACATTACTGTACCTCGAACTGAAATACAAAATTAAATTCACACAATGCTTATTTCATAAATTTTTTAATTCCCCTTAAAGTTTCATTCTGACGCTTTATATGATCGTTGGTTATGAGAAAAATCAATTTTCAGCACAACAAGCACATTACATATTTTACCAAACTATGAACACAGTGCCTTTAATAAAACAATTATGTTTCATGTTCATCTGGAATAGGAAATAAGAAGACAGTTGATGAGAAAAAATACTAAAATTTGGCACTAGAATAGTCAATAACATTGTATTAAAAGTTAGTTTTTACACTTACTCCATTTCTTTCTCATAAGCATCAATGGCAGCCTTGCTAGACGACGCAGTTGAGATTTTCTTGATGGCCTCCCCAGCACGAGCCTCCGTCTTCTTAAGATTTCTATTTGCAATAGGCGTTATGTTTAGAGAGGTTAGGAAGTGATTTACCTTCACCGGCCTTCCCAAACTGACTTTCATTGCTGAAAAGAGAATTGAAAATGATAAGAACATGAAAACGAAATAAGGCCGTAGTTACTTAATAATGACGTCACAATGTATTTTTTATAGAATCCATTCGTGTCATCATTACATTATTAAATAACATGAATGAGCAATCAATTGGATTTAACAACACAAATGCGAAACTAAATTTGAAAACTGAATATGATGGACACTGGAATGTTTCCTTACATATAACACGATAAAAAAATATTCACTGGAAATGACACTTGGAATTTTAAGGGGTCTGAAAATGTGTAAAAAGTCCAAAGATCAATGGCAATTGTACAATGATAAAACATTGATAGAAATGGCAGGTTGAAAAATGAAGACATGCATACCTGTTCCAAGGTTGGTGTTTACGTCAAAGCATGGCATTCCCCTGATCTTGAGATGGCGCTGCTTTCCATAAGCAACACGGTTGACTTTTCTAGTCAGGGTTTTCACAAACAACGAACAAATAACCACTGAGGCCATTTTTGACGATGCTGGAACAGCAGCGTCCAAGGTTTGATAACCAGTAAAAAAAATCTTCACAATGGCGCCCTATGTAAAAGACCGAGCCAGTCCGATTGAGATAACTCGATTTTTCAGTTACTTCCCTTGGCATTCGCCACTGCGTAGGAGATTGCTCGTTGATTTTCATTGATAACATTCTCCTAGCAGAGTTGTCGTTCGTGTTGATAAAGGCAAATATTAATAGAACAGCATATCTTGGGGAAACAGATTCAATAAGTGTATCAGAACGTTAATTTCAAATACATTATTTTACATCCATTTTATTTTTATGGACCAATGAAACAACTTTATATTTTCTCTATTTTGTTTGACATTTGTTCTCGATTTAGTAAATAAATTGCGAATAAAAACATGTAAAATTAACTTTTTACGTGATCACACAACTAAAGAATGCGAACGATTTCGAACCTGCAAATTGTAAACGCTGCATTGCTATGATATATATAGATAAAACAACAATTCTTTGTTAAATTGTCCGTCCCGCTAGCGCAGTGGTAAGGACGTTCGCTTTTTCACCTTTACGACACCGGTTCGATTCCCGCTACTACTTCCCCGTACCCCTAAACTTTTTTCGTACCAAAAATGTTTCGTACGCCAATTTTTTTCGTACCAAATTATTTTTCGTACCCAAAATTTTCGTACCCAAATTTTTTATCGTACACAAATGTTCGTATCAACATACACAATTGTGGTGATATAGATAAACTTAAATTGATGTTTTATATCCTCTTCAAAATCATCGTCACACCAGTACTGCCAGTACTTTGATTTAGTTCGCCAACAATGTCATATATTGTCAAAAGAATGGGACACAGATTACAAAACTGACCATACTGTAATTTGTTTAGCAAAACCTCCAGCTCAACGAGTCAATCAATCTTCTTCCATCCCCCACCCACTTCTGCTTACTCTTTTCACGCCATTTAAAATGTCAACAACCGTGACGTCATGAACATAAATATTTTATGAAACGAATTAATTTAATTTATATTTGTATTGTATAGTTATTAAATCTTAAAGAGATAAGCAAATTAAACTCTTAAATAAAAAATACAAATTTATTTCGTGTATTTAGTATAATTTCCGGACTTTACCGTAGATATCGCTTATAGCCAAAACGCTTTCCGAATACGGCGATATCGACCGACTATTCCCGATCTCACTAGGCACCTACTGCCTTAATAAGTGACTGTAGTGTAACGGTTATCAATAAAGCAATAAACCGTGTAATCGCTGTCGTCTTGTTAAATTGAAGAAAATACACGTTAACCAAAACTCGAACAGCAAAAGTCTGCGCTATTGTTAGAAAACCACAAAATAAATATATTTTTATTATGTTTTGTTTTTTTACAAAACCAGAAAGTTTCGCGTATTTGCCCAGTCCCTGTGATCTTTCCCCTGTGATCAGTTATTATTCAAAACAATTGGCTTTGCATTATTGGCAATAAATGTTGTAATGAATGTAATAGGCACAAAAGCAGTACTAATTTACACTAATTTACACAAAAAAATCACCACTATGAAAGATATTCTTAAAACAAAAATATATACATTGATCCGTAAAATAACTTCTCCCATAAGCGAAAAAAAACCGCATTACATACTAGTCGCCGCACTCCAGTGCGACGCCAATAAGTAAAAACTAACAAAGGTGAGCAGGCCGCGACAGGTGAGCGGGTTTTGACAGATGAGCTGGCCTTGACAGGTGAGCGAAGCGGGCATCGACAGCAGAGCGGGCATCGACAGGTCAGCGGGCATTGACAAGTGTACGGGCAATTACAGGTTAGCGGGCCTCTACAGGTGAACATCGACAGTTGACCGGGAATCGACAGGCGAGCGAGCATCGACAGGCGAGCGAGCATCGACAGGTGAGCGGGCATTGACAGGTAAGCGAGCATCGACAGGCGAGCGGGCATCGACAGGTGAGCGGGAATCGACATGTTAGCGGGCATCGACAGGTGGGCGGTCATCGACAGGTAAACGGACCTTTTCGTCTTAGGTTAACATTACATGTACTTGTGTAAGAAATAAAAGGCAGGGTACTTAATCACTATCAACATCACTCCATATTTAATCACATTCATACATTAAATTTTAAGAAGTCAATAAAGAACGATAATCTTTTCGTGTACAACTTTCAAAATTACAACCAGTACTCCTATATTGTTCGATAACTACATCAAAGCTTTCCGTCGCTTCTCTGTAAATACACGTTTATCATCAAAGCAATGCACTGTGTCAACTCAATTCGAACATTTGTTTTCATAAGCATATTAAACGGAATTATTCCGACTGCGAAAAAGGGGAAAGGAAAAAGTTCTCGTAATATGCATCAAAACTACCGAACTTTGGCCGAAATCTAGTTAATGAAAAATAACTATCGCTAATTTCCCACTTCAAAATCAACTTAAACGTCTACAATCAATACGCCACCTATATAAAGAAGCAAGGGGCGATCATAGATGTCCGACCAAGCTCCGTCGTGTGTTATCGTTTATAATACATATCCCATTAACCTATTGTTTTTTTCACTAAAAGTTATTACCGAACCGGATTTCCGTACTTTTTTCATTCGATTGATTACGAAATTTATGAAATACCCCAAGGAGCGTAATTTCTATGACAATACACACCAGTTCAAACAAAACTGTCCGGATTTAAGGGAACACAAGGAAGTGGTGCTCTATCAGTTAATGGTTTAAGCCTTGAAAAAAATATCGAAAACCTATTTCGGATCATGTGTAAGTCATGCATTATTGGAAACTACGATTGGAATAAAATCAATCGCTCCGACTAGTCATTCGATTTCGTATATCTTGTTTATGGTTAGCATTTGATACAAATGTTTCTAAACGAAGCAGTACGGTTACAAATAAACTTTAGATAAAGGAATGGAGCGGTATCATGCTCTTATTTTAGAGGTTGATTTTTTGTTGTTTAAAGATCATAATTATATACCTTTTCAACATTTGATGCAACCATGTAAGCGACACATTTTTGCAAAATGTCGCAATTTATTTTGAACACAATAGTGCGAGACGAAGTTACAGTCCCCACAAGATACTCTGTGTAAAAATAAATCGGTTGACCCGTTAGTGTAACTGGCTTTAGCGGTAAGGAGACTTTCACACTACACGACTTATAATATCTTGACATGCTGAATGCTAACCTTTTAGCTAAATTACCATAAATGAAGTGTGACATTCCCATTTGAGAAACGGACATAGACACTGCTGTTAGATCTACCATCCCGCTATCTTTACGTGATACATAAACATGTATTAGTTGTAATATTCTGGATTTGGAATTAACGAGTATTGCACGGAACACCACATAATCACACATGCATGAAGAATTTACCATCTGCAGGTCAAGAACCTGTTTATAGAATATAGTTTCATCCTAAGAATGTGTGTCTTACGCATAAATTCGGTCTTTAAGTAAAGAAATAATTAATAGCGTTGAAACATTTTCATCCTGAAGCTTTGCAATTAGAAACACAACAATAAAACACCATAATAAGAAATGTATAAAAGTCAGTGATAAACTGATATGTACAGATCGCTGAATCTCTGTTTACCTGTTTCCATTCACTGGCGCTGGTCGATACAGTGTATATTGATTCAAGAGGGCGGAAAAGATAGCATTTATATGCTACTTTAATATGAGAATATGTGATGACAAGTTTTGGTGAAATACCAATGGAATATTGCTGATTGCGGCTCATTAAATAGAGATTTTTAAAATTTATTCTTGAGATAATTAATAACACCTGTTGATATCGCGAAAAGCAACACATTTGGTATAAATTTGCTATTTGGTAGCTAGTTTTCTGATCAGGATCAAGTGTACAAACCTTCAAACACAGCTGCCAACAACATTGCCCCACTGTTCATGGTGGTTTTGAGATGACCATGATGAAATGAATTACGATAACTTTGAATAGTTTTTACATACAGGGAAGCAGAAAGACGTAAAATCAATTTTCTGTCAGGTTTGAGAAATTGTATTACACTTCATACCGGTATATTGCTTTTGTTCAATGAGAGAGTTTTAGTTCTACATTTAACAGTTATTCAGACTTTCTAACATGTAATATCAATATCAATAACGTAAAGGAATGTAGCATTTAGAGTTGACTTATACAGATGTATACATATAAACACAATTGATCCAATCTGATAAAAAGTGCATAATCTCTCTAGAAATTAGCAATTTCAAAAATTTGATGATACTGTAAATAATGTGTGTGTTAAACAACAAAGTTGTTGGATATAAAAACACACACAAATATGAGCAAAAATAATCGTTATTGCAATTTTCAGGTATGGTTGAACAAACATTAAGATATATATTTAAAAAAATAATTTAAAAACATGAAAGGGAAACGTATGCAAATTACTTTTTATGCCACAAAGAAGAGCAAAAACAGTAATTCTAGCAATTAAAATTCATTCTGCAAATGTTAATTTAATTCTCAAACTACAAAACATGTGCATGGCAAAGTCGAACATGCATTAAAAATGTTTTCGGTAAGTCAACAAACTTTTTTAAATACAAAGAGCTGGATTTTGATATGTGTACATGAAAGTCTGATACAAAAAGAGAATAAATATGCAAAAAAATATGTAAGGTAAAAACAAGGTATGTGCAAAACATTGGTCAAAGTCACAAACTCCATCTGAGATAACATCAAGTCCAGAACACAGGCTACTGTTTCGTCCTGGGCTATCAAACACACAGCATGGACTCTGTGAGCAATGCCGAGATTTTGTGCTGAAATAACAAAACATGCATTTTGGTTATGGTACACTTAATATTGACTTGTGAGTATCCTAAATTTGTTTGTACTGAAACAATTAGACAAACGCAATATTCTATCTGTGAAAATTGGTGTGATTTTTATTCTGAAATGGTCATAAAACAGACTCTGTGCAGAACTCCAGATAAATTTTCAGATTATGGGCGTTAAATAACTTTTTTAAACCATGTGCAAAATACAAACATTTTGTTTTTAAGAAGAAATGTATAATGCTCTATATTTATTACTCAATAACCATATGTAATACCACACCCAGACCTACATTTTTGTGTGCAAAGCAAATCCTTTCCTTAAAATACCTTAGTTCTAAAACTAAAGTTATGTACTTACAAGATTATATAATAAGCATACATTGGATTCCAAGGTCAATATTTATCATAATGTTAAGTAAGGCTTTACCCATCTTAGTACATGTGCATTTCGTCACTCATACAGTGAATTTATAATGTATATAACAACTTTTTTGTCTGTTTACTCATTGAATTCGTAATTCATGGGTATTTAGACATTTTTAAACAATACCACAACATCCGACTTTAAAAGAGCACTATAAGTGGACAAGGATAAGCCTCTTGAAAAAGATTTAATGGTGGACAATATTGTATCACATAACATATCGAGTTCTGTAAAGTTACCATTCCTTCCATCAGCCCATCAACGCGTGGTCATTCATTTCAACTGGGCCTCGATCGCCGCCACTATGCGGTCCACCTTTTTGTCTGAGTCCACATACCCGTCACTTCCCTGCAACAAAGGACAGCCATTTTGTCTAAATCAAGTAGTGCTAAAATCGCCACATCAAGTGATTCAACGACAAGATGCTTTCAAGCTTCCCAAGGAAAAGTCTGGCACACACAGTTTACACGGTTTAGCATAATCGGTCAATCAAGGAAATCCTAGCTTTGTGAAAACACCGTCAATCAATATATTGTAAGATTTATTGAGTACTTCAAATTGTACAGATATTTGTGTAATTTTGAGAAATCCGGGTCTTTTCCTGGCCATTATGGCAAAAATCAACCCATGCCAAAGAGGTTGGACCGTAGAAATTTCCTTTAAAATTTACTGAGGTCTAGTATGATTTCTGAAATTGTCAAACTTGTGTTTGACAAAAAAAATAAATGTAAAAATGTTTTGGTTAAAATGAAACAAAACTATGAATATGTAAAAAAAATACATAGAGTGGGTTTATGTTTATTTTACTTTAATCGATTATTTAACTTTAAAATAAAACTGATTTTACCAACCAGTCGAACATGCTATCTTTGCTGGCGACGTAACAAACTCCAAGTGCAATTCTTACATGTACATGTAGAACAAATCAAATATTGCACCTTGTTTTGTAATGAAGGGTACACAACACATTTTTGAACGGTTGAATTAAATTAAACTGGTTTCAATCCTTGTGATAATCGTAAATCAAAAGTGGGAAACCACACAATCGTTGCCTGTTCCATGTCAATATTTTATGTGAAAAACAGCAGTAGAAGCAGCTGTTTCAACAATCAAAAAACTTATATTAAATAAGGTACAAAGCTTTCTTCACTTTTAATTGAAAGTTTTATTGTATCTTTGAATAGAACACCTTTATATTGAGTGTATTTAAGAATGGTTTTACATTGTGAACGTCATTATAATAACAAGAGTGCTAAACTGTCACAAGATATGCCCGTTCGAAGGTTTTGGACACCATGCTCAATGCTTGAAATGCACTAAGTGACCTCAGGACCTAGTTATTGACCCGGCATGACCCATATTTGAACTTGACCTAGATATCATTAAGATGTAACATCTGCCTAAATTTGGTGAAGATCAGATGAAAACTACTTCAATTAGAGAGCGGACACCATGCTAAATGCTTGAAATGCACTATGTCACCTTGTTTTTGACCCGGCATGACCCATATTTGAACTTGACCTACATATCATCTAGACACAACTTCTGACCGAATGAGGTGAAGATCAGACGAAAACTACTTCAATTAGAGAGGGGACACCATGCTAAATGCTTGAAATGCACTAAGTGACCCCGTGACCTAGTTTTAACCCAGCATGACCCATATTCGAACTTGACCTAGATATTGTCTAGACACAACTTCTGACCAAGTTTGGTTAAGACCGGATGAAAACTATATGAATTAGAGAGTGGACACTGCTGTGGACGCCGCCCACCCCACGCCTGCCTGCCAAGGGTGAAACTATAATACGTCCCGTTTTTAAAAACAGGCGTATAAAAATGAACTTTTTAAAAGGTATTTTCTATGGTTTGGTTAGAGAAGAACAAGGTCTGGTAAAATCTGGTTAGGTCCGGTAAATTTTAAAAGTTGTCCGAGCTCATTTCCAGTAAGATTTTTTTTGTCTATTGGCTGGGGAAAACCAATTTAATAGTGCTCATAAGTCTTTGATTCACATCAAGAGAAAACAAGAGCACCGCATAACGGTAGCCACGCTCAGCTGCAGGTGCAGTTTTTAATAAATGAAAGCTTGTCAGATTTTTTTTGTAGAGGTCAGTGACCTTGACCTTTGACCTAGTGACCCAAAAATGGGTATGGCATTTAGAACTCATCAAGGTGCAGCTACATGTGAAGTTTCAAAGTTGTAGGTTGAAGCACTTTGATTTAAGAGCCAATGTTCAAAACCTTAACAAAATGTAAAGGTTTTAGCAGGACGTGGACAGCGGACGCCAGACAACGAGCTGGCTATGACAATACCTCGGGTTTTCTCGGAAAACAGCCGAGCTAAAAATCATATAAATTATAGTTATATACTTTGTTACATGTAATTGTCATGAAATTGAAATATAATAATCAGTATACAATAATTTCAGTTTTCCCTTTTTTGTAATTAGTTTTTCAAATGAGTATTTTTGTTTCCATTTCCCTTTGGGAAAGGGTTTCTAACAGACCCATAGATACACCAAGGAAAAGCCTACAATCTCATTAAATGAATTTTCCAACAAAACTGAGACATTTCGAATAGTTTTAAATTATCATAAGACACACAAATAAAGAAACAAGAACTGTCAGAGGACAGCACGCTGGACTATTCGAGTGCTTGACAGTATAACATTAGCCATCATGGGGAAATTGTTCATATTCAATAATATATAGACGATATTTCAAAAAAAAAATAAACTGCTGCGCCATGAGCGCATGATACGCCCGTCGTTCGCCAATGAAGTAGTAAGGTAATAAATAACCCTTTGAATCATTTTTTTACTTCAGTTTATTTAATGAAATCACGAAATTTTGACGAACAAAGTCGCATAACTCTGGAACGACAATTCAGAATTCCGTCAAAAATGAAAGGGGATCAGGGTTTATGAATATTAAGATTGTGTTAAAATTTGAAAAAAATCCATCGAAGGATATTTGAGCTACGGTAGGACATTCAATGAAATCACGAAATTTTGACGAACAAAGTCCCATAACTCTGGAACGACAATTCAGAATTCCGTCAAAAACGAAAGGGGATCAGGGTTTATCAATATTAAGATTGTGTTGAAATTTGAAAAAAATCCATCGAAGGATATTTGAGCTACAGTAGGACATTCAATGAAATCACGAAATTTTGACGAACAAAGTCCCATAACTCTGGAACGACAATTCAGAATTCCGTCAAAAACGAAAGGGGATCAGGGTTTATCAATATTAAGATTGTGTTAAAATTTGAAGAAAATCTGTCAAAGGATATTTGACGTAGCGTACGACATTAACAGACGGACGGACGGACGGACGGACGGACGGACGGACAGACGGACGGACAGACGGACGGACAGACGGACGCGGGGTATACCATAATACGTCCCGTCATAGACGGGCGTATAACAACAAGAGTTCCGCGGTCGGAGATGACCGCATTGAAGCCGGATTTTTGATTTAAATGACAGGAAAGTACCTTTCGTGTTTTTGTCAATGCAATACTTAAATTACTGAAATATTGTTCAAAGGTCAAAATGAAATGTAAGTACTTTTCAAGGCATGAGCAAACCTTGTGTTATGTTTTGAATGCATGCATATACATGAACAACAATAACATTAAAGGTCACAAATATGAACTTGAATTGACAATTAGGAAAGTTTGATCTCAATTTTTTTATTAGCAAATTAGTAACATATTGTTTGAAGTTTCCAGCAATTTCATTATCAAATGTAAGAAAATAAACTTAGATGAAATAATACTATTTATTGTTTTGCTTTCACATACCTTTCACAGTGACCTTGACCTTCAAATGAATGACATTGAAATGAATGACCTTGAAATGACCAGTGGTCATCTAAGTGTGCTTGCAAACCTTTACGTCAAGTTTGAGATTCTAGGTCCAAGCATACCAAAGTTATAACAATTTTAACATTTTAACATTGAAGGTCACAGTGACCTTGACCTTCAAATGAATGACATTGAAATGAGCAGTGGTGATCTTCTAGTACTGGCCAACCTTTATGTCAAGTTTGAAGACTCTAGGTACAAGCATACCAAAGTTATAACATGGAATAAGAACTTTAACATTTTTACCTACCAAAGTTATAAGAACTTTAACATTTTTACATTCAAGGTCACAGTGACCTTGACCTTAGAATGAATGACCTTGAAATGACCAGTGGTCATCTAAGTGTGCTTGCAAACCTTCATGTCAAGTTTGAAGACTCTATGTCCAAGCATACCAAAGTTATAACAATTTTAACATTTTAACATTTAAGGTCACAGTGACCTTGACCTTCAAATGAATGACATTGAAATGACCAGTGGTCATCTTCTAGTACTGGCCAATCTTTATTTCAAGTTTGAAGACTCTAGGTACAAGCATACTAAAGTTATAACATGAAATAAGAACTTTAACATTTTTACATTCAAGGTCACAGTGACCTTGACCTTCAAATGAATGACCTTGAAATGTCCAGTGGTTACTTACTAGTTCTGGCCAACCTTCATGTCAAGTTTCAAGACTCTAGGTCCAAGCATACCAAAGTTATAACAACTTTAACATTTTTACATTCAATGTCACAGTGACCTTGACCTTCAAATAAATGACCTTGAAATGTCCAGTGGTTACTTACTAGTTCTGGCCAACCTTCATGTCAAGTTTCAAGACTCTAGGTCCAAGCATACCAAAGTTATAACAACTTTAACATTTTTATATTGAAGGTCACAGTGACCTTCACCTTCAAATGAATGACCTTGAAATGACCAGTGGTCATCTGTTAATCCTGGCCAACCTTCATGTCAAGTTTGAAGACTCTAGGTCCAAGCATACCAAAGTTATACCATGAAATAAGAACTTTAACATTTTTACATTCAAGGTCACAGTGACCTTGACCTTCAAATGAATGACCTTGAAATGACAAGTGGTTACTAACTAGTTATGGCCAACCTTTATGTCAAGTTTCAAGACTCTAGGTCCAAGCATACCAAAGTTATAACAACTTTAACATTTTTTATATTGAAGGTCACAGTGACCTTGACCTTCAAATGAATGACCTTGAAATGACCAGTGGTCATCTGTTAATCCTGGCCAACCTTCATGTCAAGTTTGAAGACTCTAGGTCCAAGCATACCAAAGTTATACCATGAAATAAGAACTTTAACATTTTCGAGCACGCCGCCACCCCGCCCGCCCGCCCGCCCCCCCCGCCCGCCCGACAACATCAATCTATAAGCCGAGATTTTTTCGAAAAAAATCCGGCTAAAAGGAAAAAACAAAAAAAAAATTTTTTTTTGGGGGGGGGGGGGGGGGGGGTTGAGAGGGGGTATCATGTGGGGGTGTGGTCATTTATTAGAGGATGTTTCAAAAATAAAAAAAGTATTTAAAAAAAAAAAATTGGGGGGGAGGGGGGGGGGGGTATAATGTGGGGTGTGGTAATTTATTACATGTTTAAAAACAAAACAAATTATTTTTTTTGGGGTGGGGGGTGGGGGGGGGGGGGGGGTAGGGGGAGTGAGAGGGGGGTATAATGTGGGGTGGGGGTAATTTATTAGATGTTTAAAAGATAATTAAAAAAAAAATTGGGGGGGGGTTGGGGGGGTGGAAGGGATTCTGGGTAGGGGCGTGGGGTATTGTTTGGGTGGAATCCATTGTAGTATTCAGGTAAGTGTTGTTTTGTCAAAGTAATAATAAAATGTGATCATAAATAAAGAAGTTATGGCAATTTAAGCAAAATGTTCAATTATCTAAGTGTACAAGGGGCCATTATTATGTCAAAATGCTTGATACAGTGGTCTGCTCTTGTTTATAGGTTGGGTCATGTTGGTAAACAAGTATGCAACATATAAAAGCAATATGTTAAAGGATATAGGAAATATTTGGGGTAGTACGCAAAGTTTAACATAGATTTATCAATAATATGCATATTCTAAGTATAAAAGGGGCAATTTTTATGACAAAATGCTTGCTAGAGTTGTCTGCTCTTGTTTATAGGTTGGGGTGATGTTGGTAAACAAGTATGCAAAATATGAAAGCAATATGTCAAGGGACATTGAAAATAGTTGGGGTAGTACACAAACTTTAACATTTGCTGCATATTCTAAGTGGAAAAGGGGTCATAATTATGACAAAATGCTTGACAGAGTTGTCTGCTCTTGTTTATAGGTTGGGGTCATGTTGGTAAACAAGTATGCAAAATATGAAAGCAATATGTCAAGGGACAATGAAAATAGTTGGGGTAGTACGCAAACTTTAACATATGCTGCATATTCTAAGTGGAAAAGGGGCCATAATTATGACAAAATGCTTGATAGAGTTGTCTGCTATTGTTTATAGGTTTGGGTCATGTTGGTAAACAAGTTTGCAAAATATGAAAGCAACATGTCAAGGAACAAAGAAAATATTTGGGGTAGTACGAAAACTTTAACATTTGCACGCTAACGCTAACACTAACGCTAACGCCGACGGTCACGCCAACGCCGGGGTGAGTAGGATAGCTCCACTATATATATTTCATTTATAATAGTCGAGCTAAAAAGGTTCCAACTCTGGGGTTCAAACAAGGAACCTCAAGAAGCAAAACCCTGATAAACAAGAGCTTGTCACAGTAGTGCCAAATCCCCACCGAAATGTGTTTGCTTGAATGAGAACATTTATTTTAGAGAGTAGAATAATATTAGTAAAACATGGCACCTGTGTCATCTATTTATATTTTAAGGATCAATTAGTTATATAGTGTTGAGCAATGCTGTACAGAATAAAATATATGGAAATGAAAAAAGGGAAGTAATTAAAAAACTGCAGTTGATAAGAGTTATGGTTCATGTTCACTGCACTTCTCCTAGTTGCCATCTGTTTATATTTCTAGTTTCAAGTAAATCCCTTCAGTAGATATAGAGTTATGCTCCGGACAAAAATTTACTTTGAAATTAAATAAAGGGTGATAATTCAAAAACTAAGGTAGGTAGAGTTATGGTTCTTAGTCACTGCACTTCTTCTACTTGCCATCTGTTTATATTTTAAGTTTCAAGTAAATCCCTTCAGTAGATTTAGAATTATGCTCCGGACAAAAATTTACTTTGAAATTAAATAAAGGGAGATGATTCAAAAACTAAGGTAGATAGAGTTATGGATCTTAGTCACTGCACTTCTCCTACTTGCCATCTTTTTATATTTAAATTTTCAAGTAAATCCAATCAGTAGATTTAGAGTTATGCTTCGGACAAAAATTTACTATGAAATTAAATAAAGGGAGATAATTAAAAAACTAAGGTAGATAGAGTTATGGTTTTTAGTCACTGCACTTCTCGTACTTGCCATATGTTTATATTTAAATTTTCAAGTAAATCTCTTCAGTAGATTTAGAGTTATGCTCCGGACAAAAATTTAGTTTGAAATTATTTAAAAGGGGAGATAATTCAAAAATTAAGGTAGATAGAGTTAAGGTTCTTGGTCAATGCACTTCTCCTAGTTGCCATCTGGTTATATTTGAAGTTTCAAGTAAATCCCTTCAGTAGTTTTAGAGTTATGCTCCGGACAAAGTTTCGGACGGACAGATGGACGCACAGACAGACAGACAGACGGAGACTATTACTATATCCCCTCTGAATATTTTTCGGCGGGGATAATAATTACTACACCATACAGTCTTTGGAATAAGGAATGTATTGCGAATGCTATTTTGGTAATACATGTTCGCTCATATTGATGAAAACCGTTACAAATTGTTTAGTTCTCAAATTTCCATGTTTATCAGTTTTGAGTTTCATATTGTTTGTTTGCTTATCAGGTTACACAAAGCTCAGCATGTAGGAATTACAAGGATTTGTAGTCAGAAAAGAATATTTTACCATCGTCTGAGTTTAACTACATTGAAATGTTAGTTTGGGGTAGACTAAATTGACTAACACATACAAGTTAACTAATGGTTTTTAAAATTGCATCCATCAATACATGTACATTTCAATACTAATAATGAGTGTTCTTGAATCCAAAAAATGTTTATTTTGTGTTCTACGTAAATATAATCAATTTGAAACATCACAGTTGTATTCCAAAGGTATATCAACAAAAATAGTACTAATCAGACATGCCCATCTTTCTGCATAGCATTATTACCTTCTTGGAATGAACAAGCTTATCGCCAACAGTCACCTCAAACCAGCCGGTGGTACCAGGAGTTGCTTCCATAGACTGAAAGCAACAGACATGTACGCATATATTTTAAAGGGTATGATAATAATTGTCTTTCCCCATGACTTTTCAAATCAATACACTTTTAGGAGGCATTTCAACCTTTACCTAAAACATGTCATGAATATGCTTAAAAGAAAATATGTTAAAAGAAAAAGTTATTTAAACTTCTGTAATATTAAAAACTACAGTAATGTGCAAGATGTTCATTGTTATTTAATTTAAAAAAAAAACTCTTGTAAGCTCCCTAACACAATTTATTTTCTAATGAGAAAAGTGAAATTTTGATTGTAACAATCAATTGATTCAATATCTTATAAATACTGACATAATAATGCTTATTTTACCATTTCTATCTTGCCAGGCAACTTCTTTTCCAACACGGCCTTCAGATTGAGGGCCTGAACAAACAGAAGTGTTAACGTTCAGCTCTTTTATTGATTTTGTTACATTCTAAGAAAATCTGCAAAACTTACCAAATTGAGCCAGAGTCAAGGCGATGAAATCTTAGCTTGTACAACAGACAAATTGACACTCAATTGCAAAATTAAACTAAAAATACTAAAAAACAGAAAAGACTGTTGGAAACAAACAAGACTATTGCCAAGCAGTATAGTCCCCTACCGGCTCCACCATTGTCAGAAATTCCACCATTGTCAGAATTAAAAAAAAAAAGTTTCCATAGCAGCCAGATTTTTTTATGTAAAAACACAATGAAATGACGTGCATAATGTCCATATTGCCATCTATCCATGTTTCAAGTTTTATGAAAAAATATTAAGACCTTTAAAAGTTATAGCAGGATCCAGAAAACCACAATTTTCAGCAGTTTTTCTAGTCTATTCGTTGCCATAGCAACCACAATTTTTGACGTAGGAACAAAATGAAATGACGTGCATAATGCCCATATTGCCATATTGTTTGAAGTTTCTTAAAAAAATATTAAGAACTTTTAAAGTTATCGCAGGATTCAGAAAAGTGTGACTGACTGACAGACAGACAGAGCGCAAACCATAAAAACCAAGATAATAATCAATTCATGTATTAAAAGGTATTAATAATTAAACTAACGTCACTTGTAGTATGTATTTTATATCTGTTTTGAACTTTCTTAGACATGCAAGAAAATGTTAAGTCCAGATGGTTGTTTCAAAACAACGTTACCAGTGTTTTTTTCGTTCAAATTTCAACATACTATCTGACCAATTTCATCAAAGCTCGAGTCATATTGTTGCCCCAAGTGAGGTAAGATTCTTTTTCAAGGTTCAAACTTTGCCTTAGTATTGTCAAGAGATACATTCTCAGCAAGTTTCAAAAAGATTTAGTCATAAATGATGCCTCTAGATAACAAGGTTATTCAAAGATATGACATGTTACTTTTTTTTATGCACATGATTCAGAATCCTGACCTGTCTAGAATATGTCTCAATATATATTCTGACAAAGTTTAATAAAGATTGAGTCATAAATATGCCCTCTAGAATGGTAACAAGGTTTTTCTAACACACCAGTTATGACTAGTTTTATCAAGTTTGGATGAAAAATTAGGACTATAGAGAGGAAACAATCTGCAATATGACAATTCACACCACTGTCACAACACAACACTGGACAGAAAACCCCTTATTGGAGTATACAAGAAGTGTTTTTGTCCTTTTATAATGTCACTGAAAAATAAGTATTAACTTTTTTTGCTGTACACAATTGCTTCTTTGCTATGCATTTATTGCAACGTTCCATAGCCCTATTTGCTATGATGACATATGTTAACAAAATCCAGTAACTGGTACTATCCCACATATCAAACTATGAAGATTTAAGACTGACCAACTTACCTTGGACTTGTACCCTCACCCTCCACTGTAACAAAAAAGAAGAACAACTAAGTCATGAGAACTTTTCATTTAATTGTTATCCACTTGCTTAACAATAATTTGTAAAGCATGTATCATTAACTGCACTTATGGTACATGTCTTGACACTAACTGTTTTTACCTACTGACCCAAAGGACCACCAGCTTTCTGAAATTACTGGTCCTCCAAGATCTAAATTGGTGCGACAATTTCTGTTATTTGACCTAAATTTCAACTTACTTTCCAAACTATCCACAATGTAGTGTGCATTTATTAAAAAAAAACAACACTATACTACATGTGTATCTACTAAAGTATCTCTTATCTTTTTCATATTTTCCCTGATCTAGAAAAATTGGAATTTCCAATATGTTGCTATTTTATCCTGGTCACGAGACGGCCCATAAAATAATGACGAAATTATCGGTATTATGAACATACAAAGTTGTTTTATTGATAACTAGAAATGGCGCGGCAGAGGCCGACGCGTATCCCCACGCCGAATGTTTGACCTAGGTGTGCCCCAGGGTTGGTAATGGGGCCATGCATAGCTGAGATTGACCGTATTGTCATAAGAGAAGTTCATCATCAATTAGAAGTGAATTGGTGTAGAAATGAAGAAGTTATAGTAAAAGGCAATTTTGGGTGGGTGTGACATATGTGGGCAGGGCGCCCCAGGGTTGGTAATTGTGCCATGCATAGTTGAGATTGACCGTATTGTCATAAGAGAAGTTCAGTATCAATTTGAAGTGAATCGGTGTAGAAATGAAGAAATTATAGTAAAAGGCAATTTTGGGCGGGTGTGGTCTATGTGGGCGGGGCGCCCCAGGGTTGGTTATGGGGCCATGCATAGTTGAGATTGACTGTATTGTCATAAGAGAAGTTCAATATCAATTTGAAGTGAATCGGTGTAGAAATGAAGAAATTATAGTAAAGGCAATTTTGGGTGGGTGTGGTCTATGTGGGCGGGGCCCCAGGGTTGGTTATGGGGCCATGCATAGTTGAGATTGACCGTATTGTCATAAGAGAAGTTCAGTATCAATTTGAAGTGAATCGGTGTAGAAATGAAGAAATTATAGTAAAAGGCAATTTTGGGCGGGTGTGGTCTATGTGGGCGGGGCGCCCCAGGGTTGGTTATGGGGCCATGCATAGTTGAGATTGACCCTAATGTCATAACAAAAGTTCAGTATCAATTTGAAGTGAATCCGTGTAGAAATGAAAAAATTATAGTAAATGGAAATTTTTGGTGGGTGTGGCCTATGTGGGCGGGGCGCCCCAGGGTAGGGAATGGGGCCATGCATGGTTGAGATTGACCGTATTGTCATAAGAGAGGTCCAGTATCAATTTGAAGTGAATCGGTGAAGAAATAAAGAAGTAAATGTAAAATAACCTAAAAAAATGAGTGATAATTTCTGACGCGGCCCCACCCCAACCGCTATAACTTTTGACCCAGGGGTCAGATCAAAATTCCAAATAGTGCAGGGTCGCACATATGCTCATAGCTACCATGTGTGTAAGTTTCAAGGTTCTAGTGCTTTTAGTGTAGGAGGAGATAGTGGCCAGGACGACAGCGGGACAGACAGACAGACGGACGGACGGACGGACGGCGGAGATAACCACAATATCCCCACCTTTTTTTCAAAAAGCGTGGGGATAAAAACAACTTTCCACCAGTATTTCACAATAAGCTGGCCAGGATTTTTCACTGGTCCAACAGATCAACCAAATGTCTATTTTCACTGGTCCTCCCTATTTTTTACTGACCCCAGGTCAACGGACCTCCGTTAGTGTCGAGCCCTGTGGTAAGTCAAATTTCACATATTATCTATAATTTATTGTTTCAGGAGTCTCAAACTGTTTTTAATGATTAAGTAAAAGCATAAATACATTTTCAAAATCACCAATCAAAATCACACAAACATACATTTTCAAACGATAATTATTTAATATTTGAATAAAACCTTAATTGGTGAACATGCTCTTTTATTAACCTTATCACATTACTGAACAGAAAAATTTAACGAAGTGCCAATAAATTAACTTTATTGACAGTGTTTTTTTCATTCAAAATCGGCCCCATTCCCAATACAAAAGTACATTTAAATATTAAACCAAATGGGAGCTAAAAATTCCCAATAGAAGTTTTTTTATATGTTAATATTTTGTTCACCTCCCAAACTTTTAAGTTCAACATTAATAAATAAAATACTTAAAACACTTGTGTTCTCAATTTTGAAGCATTTTTAAGAACAAGGGCTGTTTTTTAAACATGCTTGCCCCCCATATGGACTGTCAGTTGCAGTGGCAGCCATCGTGTGAATATCAGGGGACAAAAATTCCACTCGTCCGCTCGTATTGACGAGTGAAATCTTGAAAGGACGAGTGAATTTCCCTAAAGAGTGAAAAAAAACTGATGTTACAATATATATTTTCTGACCAGTAAGACTCTTTTTCATTAAATAAAATCATTTCTTAAAGCATATCTATTCCGAAAGTAGAACGATAATGAACCAGAAATCGTAATTGAAAATTTCATACAGCGTTGTTATGCGAGACTGTGTCCCGAGTAAATATTGGCTTTTTGGTGTAAACTTTGCGCGTCCATGTTGCCAGGGAACCATCTGACTTCATTCACTGTAAGTATTGATTTTTTTAAAGAATTATTTTACTGCGAAGTACGGTTTTAAACCAGTCTGAATTTCATATGAAATATGTCTGACATACGAGCGTTCTTTAAAGGGGGCACAAGCGATGTTCAACCATCCGAAATGGAAAGCACGCAAGCATTAGAAAAAGGAAAAAAACAAATTTGTCTTCATTTATTTATTTTGTGTTCCTCATAAATAAAGTAAGTTAACATTTCTTCTGTGATCAGCTGGCATGAATAACTAAGTAAGCAGCATTTTAGCAGTGATATAGGAAACATTGCTAGTCATATCAGTCCTTTGCAATCTTTCTTTCACACATATTTGAAGGACAAGTGCATGTGTTTGCAGGACGAGTGAAAATTTTAATGCACTTGTCCTGCAGGACGAGTGCAATTTATAAATATTTTTGTCCCCTGAATATGTTGTTTGTCACTGTGACCTTAACCTTTGATCTAGTGACCTGAAAATCAATAGGGGTCATCTGCCAGTCATGATCAATGTACCTATGAAGTTTCATGAGCCTAGGCCTTATTATTCTAAAGTTATCATCCGGAAACCATTTTACTGTTTCGAGTCAATGTGACCTTGACCTTTGACCTAGTAACCTTAAAATTAATAGGGGTCATCTGCCAGTCATGATCAATGTAACTATAAAGTTTCATGAGCCTAGGCCTTATTATTCTTGAGTTATCATCAGGAAACCATTTTACTGTTTCGAGTCACTGTGACCGTGACCTTTGACTTCGTGACCTGAAAATCAATAGGGGACATCTGCCAGTCATGATCAATGTACCTATGAAGTTTCATGATCCTAGGCATAATTAAGCATTCTTGAGCAATCATCCGGAAACAATTTTAGATATTGCAAAACTTTAACCAAGGTTACAGTTTTGGACAAACACAATTAATGAACTACTGTGACCTTGACCTTTGACCTAGTGACCTGAAAATCAATAGGGGTCGTTTGCCAGGCATGATCAATGTACCTATGAAGTTTCATGATCCTAGGTGTGGTGATGTTCTTGAGTTATCATCCGGAAACCATTTCTCTATTTCAAGTCACTGTGACCTTGACCTTTGACCTGAAAACCAATAGGGGTCATCTGCGAGTCATGATCAATGTACCTGAAGTTTCATAATCCTAGGCGAAAGCGTTCTTGAGTTATCATCCGGAAACCATTTTACTACTTCAAGTCACTGTGACCTTGACCTAGTGACCTCAAAATCAATAGGGGTCATCTACAAGTCATGATAAATGTACCTATGAAGTTTCATGATCCTAGGCCTAAGCGTTCTTGAGTTATCATCCGAAAACCATCTGGTGGGCGGACGGACGGACCGACATGTGCAAAACAATATACCCCCTCTTCTTTGAAGGGGGGGGGGGGGGGCATAAAAACAATAACAACACTTATTTCCCAATTTTAGTCAAAACGGCGCTAATTTTCCAAATCCAAAGGGACCCTGTCGCATTCCAAAATCGGTGAAAAAAAATCACTGATTGATTATGATTATAGAAGCAATGTTCTTTAATGAAATATGTAATATGAATTATAAATATGCTATAATAGAAAATATGCTGACAGGATAAATTTCAGTGCTCCAGCTAGGATTTGAAAAGGGCAGTAGGGCTATTTTTCCAAGAGCAGTATTTTGTCAAAAATGCACTTTCGAGCAAGTGGGCAAATCTGGAATGCTCCCAATTGCATATTAATTTACATGTTAATATTGTTATTAATAATTGTTAGAATATATTACTCCCAATTTTGGCATTATTATTAAAACATTCAAATAAAATGTCAAAAGGGAGGAATAAATTTATTACAATGTAATGAGATTTATAAATTATCATGTCGAAAAAAATATATATAAAAAGCACCCTACCGTTTAGGCCTAGCTGGGATAATGCATGTGCCATTTTTGAAATAAGAAGTAAACTGGTAAAATTGATATCCCCTGCCAAATTGTTTTTGTTTATGGATCGGTGCAAATCTCGTGAATCGAGTTGTGATATACGTTACAATCCTAAAATTATAATTAAGAGTAGGGTAAATGTTTTTCATTCATTGCAATTCTCCTTCTTGATACATGTATCTAACTTGTTAACAGTCATAAATTTTTATGTTGAAATTTTGTAGAGAATTCTGAGATATTGCCCTGAATAGTTGCATAACCGGTATACAAAAAATAAAGGGCAATATCTCTTATTTAAGAAAGAGTTGCGTTATGGTTCTTGTGCATGGCACTTTTTCCCATTAATCTCTACACACAGGGATTTCAGTAGATTTTGAAAACCAGGTCTTAAAATTATAAGGGGTCAAAATAAAAATAATTATGGTCATAATACTGAAGTAACTTGAAATGGTCCTAAATGCATGTTAAGAGTTTATTATAGGATATTTACCATAATAATGAATAAAATATTTTCACAAAAGCTTTATTATTTGCATAAAGGATCACGTCTGTTCCTTTTTTCTAGTTGGATTGGGGAAAACAAATGTTTCAAAATGATGCAAGGCTAATTTTTTGCCAGAGTCAAAAGTGAGAAAATTGCAAATTGCTTGCATCAAAATGCAGGATTCTGCTTCATTTGAAATCACTGTACACACCTAATAAAAAGACCATGAAGTTTAATGATGAAATATTTAATCACAACTGATGCCAAGTGCCTGAGTGAAAGCATTTTATTACTGGTTGCTATTTACTGATCTGATAAACAGCCCTCTTAAGTAGCTAGTTTATGGTGGTCACTTGAAAAAGCAGTTTCAGCCGGTCAAAACCCATTCCAAAGCTTACGGCTGATGTCACAGATAAGTCTTTCACATGGTTAAACACACTAAAAGAGTTAGAAATCTTGCAGACCGATTTTGATTTTAATCTCCTTACTAGTTATAATTCTCTTATAAGGTTGCAATTGTTCAGGTTGTTATTCAAAAAAGAACAAAAGAATAACATAAAAGCACCTTCATGAATGTGGTTTTCTTTCATTCACGAAACAACAATGACACTAGGACTGTAAGCTAAGAAGCCACTTTTGTCTGGATTTATTGCAGAAAGCATGTCACTGCCTGTTTTCAGTAATGATGCATTAAAACATTAGCAATGGACAGAGTAATTATATCAACTAACACAGATCTTAACTGAAAGGAGGCTTTTGCAATCTGCAAATAAAGAGCTATTTTTGTATTTGTAAAACATGTTCCCAACCCTACAAAAAATAGACCATATTTGACAACAATTTGCATTCATCAAGAAGTTAGATTTAATGTTGAAAACAGCGATCTTGATAAGCTGGGTATCAGCGTAAAGTACGCATTAGAAATATCAAGATACGCTCAATTTATCGCGTTTCCTTGCGTTTACATTTAAGCAAGCCAATTTGGACTTACGCAAATGATGTAAATTCTCTGCGTACAACGTAATAAAAAATATAAACAGCTGATTGTCTTTCGCAAAAATATGAGACTTGTTATCGTAAAAATTATATAGAGCTAGTTTTTGCACTTGATTGTAGAAATTGTTACCCCGTCGGTATGTACATGTACCGGTATACTCTGTATCATCTAGACACATGGTTAATTTAGTATTGATTTTTTAACAGACAGTCAAGCGCTTATGTGTTTATTTACATGAAGAGGTCAGCATGGCAACAAATTACTTCTCAAAGTAAAATTGATTATTTTTATACGGCAAAAGTTGCATTGAGTAAAAACATTGTACTGCCAATACTGGATGATTTCATTTCCTCTGTTTTCAAATCAAAAAGGACACACTAAAACGCTAATAAAACAACTGTTGAAAGTTGGCAAAAAAGTTTTCCGTGGCTCAAGTTCATAAACCAAGGACAGTTAAGAAACAAAAACACTTTAAAAAACCTACTTCTATGAAGGAATACACATAGTTAATGGTTTATTGTGTTTAACATGACTAAAGTAGTGTGTCTGTAACCTGGCTATATTCTTGGTTTACTTTTAGCAAATTACCCTTTAAGCAAGGCAAAATTTGACCATTTACCCCCATGCTTTGAAAAGTGTGGGTATTTACCCCATGGTTCAAAAATTATCTATAACGCTGTGAAAAGGCCTACAATTCCTTAAGCAATCGACTGTTATTCAAAGTTATTAATGCATATAAATGTAATACTCACTAATAAGTAATTATCAACATTATATTATGATGTTTATTAATAATTACAGTTTGTCAATCAGTTCCGATTATAAAGCAGTTCCGGTTAACTTTCATAATTAAACCACAGTGTTTCAAAACTATCGAAACAATATAGGATTTTCTTTACTTGCTTTCGTATGATAATCTTTTTTGAAAACAAATTTGCAAAATTTTTACTTTTTTCCATTGTTTACATCCGGACAAGTGCCTGTTGAAGAAGATCACTGCAGACGCTCACGTGCAAATTTTGCCGGCAGTTGACGATCATGTAATCAAATACTCATAATTAAGAACCCGAAATGGCCCCCCCCCCCAAAAAAAGGTAATATGCATAATGTACATCTTTTATTGCTGTATGAACACAGAAAAAATATTATGCATTTGTTCATACAATCTATTTTTATCGATGTTATTTATGACGCATGTCTTTCAATCAGTTGCGAATCAGCCATTTATGAAGTGTTGGGGTCGGCTCAAAATTATTAATTTCAATTATATCATTGAATATGTAATAAAATGATGTGTTTTGTCTTGTTTGCATGTATTGAAATACATGTAATACTGTGATTTATAAAAGGTGGTTTAGTTGTTTAACAGCCATTTTATTCATAGTTATACATTTTCTATAAGGTAGATCTATACAATTTAAAACTGATTTTCTGAATGGTCCAATTAAATTAAACTTTCACTCAATATGTATTTTTTGCTATTGTAGGCTAACCTTGGGACCATGAGTCCAGTGGTGCGGTCAGCAGAAAAGGTTAAAAAGAAATACAGAAAGCATGTATTACCCAGAAAAGACAAGAAAATCAGAACAAGGGGTGCTTTGTATGATGTTCAAGTCAAAAAGGTATCTATACATAGGCTTCAGTAGAACATGATCTCAGTTATAGTTACCTGTACAGAAGAGTTTCAAGTGAGACTGCAATAGATTCTAAGAATGGACCAGAAACAGTGTTTTCTACTCAAGAAGAGAAAGAACTAGCTGAATTTCTGAGTGAAATGGCCAAAAGGGGTACGGTTTTGAGAGCTGGTGAGTTCATGATCTAGTCCAGAATATTGTAGTGATTGAAAAGAGAAAGACTCCGTTCACAAACAATAGACCGTCTTATGAATGGTATAAGCGATTCATGTAGAGAAACAAAGACATTGTTGGGTTAAGAAGAGAAGTTTTGCTGGAAGCTTCACGAAGCAGACTATATAGTGAAAGAATGGATAAGTGGGATTCAAACTTCAGAGATTTTCTCGCAGAAAGGGATCTTCTTAACAAGCCAGAAAAAATCTGGAATGCCGACGAAACAGGCTTTCAGATGGGAAGTAAGGCTGGATATGTAATAGGACCATCCGAGGAGAAATTTCCAACACAAGTTCCGCACATGTCAGGATCTTCAACCAAAGCGCTTGACAGTTATGTTCTCAGCTTGTGCTAGTGGTTCTATGATGCCACCGTTCTATGTGTACCCTGAACCGCCACCAAAAGGAGTTAATCCTTTGAACTGCTCATTACCAGGTGGATCTGTGACATAAACAGAGAAAGGATGGATGGACTTTGTAACATTTGAGAAATACTTGGATCACTTCGACAAGCACATAGTTACAGAAAAACCTGTTGTATTGTTGATAAACTCTGTTGGATCGCACATCAATCACAACATTTTTACAAAAGCGCAGTCAAAGGGTATTGAACTGTATAGAATAGTGCCAAACGCAACGCACCTAATGCACTGGACAAAGGTGTTTTTGGACCCTTGAAGAAACAATGGTATACAACTGTCAGGAAACACAACAGAGAACAACCAGGTGTTGTGATTAACAAAACAAACTTTGCAGAGAAGTTGAAGGAGTGCTTTAATGACTTTTACAAGCCATGTTCAATTGTTAGTAGCTTTCGTACATCTGATATCTTTCCTGTCAATTGTGAAGTCATCACAGATGAACAGCTAATGACAAATTTGACATTCAGGGAATCTGAAAAGGAATCCATACTAAGTGTTTATGAGAAGGAAACAGAAAGCAGGTCCTTGTCTGAGGTTCAAATAAGTGTACATGAACAAGTATTTAGTGCTTATGAAAGTGTGTTATCTACATCTGTAAAGCAGAAGTATGAAAACAGGCTGCAAGCGGGATACAATGTCAAAGGAATATCACCTGGTTACAACACATATGTAATATTGAAATCAAAAGTGACATCTCAATCTATTCCTGACGAAACTGTACAGGCAGGAAGCTCATCTTCTGTGTACAAAGACCAAGGTGAATGCAGTGCACTAGACCTCTTAGGGAATGTGGCCACTGATCTCATCCAAGAGTCTGATCCTGTTTGTGAAACACCCAGCAGTAATGTGTCACCTGTATTGAAAGAGGCATTGGTATTACCTAAAGCCACAACAATAAAAAGAAACGCAAGAGCACTTTAGATGAGTTGCCAGACCACTTGACCTCACCTGAATGTATCTGAAGCTTGAAAACAAAAACCTTGATAACATACGTAAGTTTGCTCGGAAAGAGAAGAAAGCGAAACAAGCTTATTTGAAAAATAATGAGAATTCATCTGTAAGTAGTGCTGTGAAGAAGACATCTGTAAACGCAGCTGTTAAAGGGAAATCCTCTATTAATACATCAAAAGGGAAAGCAGCTGCAAAATCAGTTAAACGCAATAGAAAACAGATAGCTGAACCAAGCTTGGACCCGAACTCTAACAATAATGACAAAGCTTTTTGTGTTGTTAGTAAAATGTCATGGGCGGAAGATCAGAAATTAATGCTTGGCACCACATGGATTCAGTGTGATGATTGCACATCATGGTTACACGAAGACTGCTTACCAATAGGATTTGAGTATGATACCACAGAAGAGAAGTTCCTTTGTCATAAATGCAAAAAAGACAATTAAAAAGGCACATAACAGTTTCACCAAATTGAAAAAGACTTCTTAGGAAAGCATATAAAGAGGGTGAATTTTATGTGTATGAATACAGTACACTCCACGCGTTTTCCCCAAAAAACGCGCTCCCTCCGCGGGTTTTTTCTGCTAGCGAGTGTTCACGCGGCGTTGGAAGAGCGACGTGAACTCGATAAAACGCTCGGCGTTACGCCGCGTTCGCTAATTCCCGCGGCGTGTATTACTTTAGGCTAGTCGGTAAATGCAGACACTTTCCGTTCTAATCAGTGATCGCCGCGCAACGCCGCGTTAGCAGTGTGCTACTGGGCATGCCAAAAAATAAAAACATTGTTAAAATAAATTGTAGTTTTTTAATCTACATGTATAAAAAAGATAATTGTATAGAAATTAATACATATAAAAATTATGTTTTTTAATTCACAGGTACGTCTACAATATGAATTAGTCTAATATAATACATTTGACAAATTAATATTTAAATCAACACATATGACACAAGAATAAATGTTCCGTAAAATTTCCAAATGAGAATAATAATTAGTAATCCGAAACACACTACGATTTTTAATTGTTAACACGACGTTTACAAATGCTTCCAATATACAGTCCTCATGTATATTTCCCGACAAAAGCGCGCGAAAATTATGCTGCAATGTACAAGGTCAAGGTACAACGTATACTCCTGCAAAGCGTGCGTGTATTGATTTTTTTTATACAAACTTTGTAGCGCAGAGAACATTGTTGATTTCGGTTAAAAGTTTCTTTGGTATTTATTAACGAAATTATATCTCGAATAAGTTGATATTTCCTCTAAAATAATTTCAAATCGAACACGCCGAATCTTTATCCATACGGTATTTTAGTAGAGTAATTTTTTTAACACAAATTGTACTGTAAACTGATTACAGAAGACATCTGGGCAGGACTGGATTTTAAGTGTTTGACGTTATGAAAACACGCAAAGCTTGTCTACTGACCTATTGTGTAGACTGCTGTCTGCGGTGTTTTGACAAAAGGGATTAACACGTGTGAATGTCACTCTGCCGATTTGGTCCATAATTACTGGTAAACATTGTTTAGAATGTCGACGCAACAAGAATACATGTACAACTGTGAATATTAAATGCAATTATCAACTCAATAGTTACCACCTTTTAGCAATCAATGGAATAACCTACAAACAAAGAGAAAATCAATGCATTAGCGAGCAGAGAATTGACTTTGTTCCGACAATTAAAACCATTCCTTATGTATTCGTTGAACGTGTTTACTTGAGTACGTTATGCCTTTAGACAGGAAGCGGCTTTTCTTTGATTACGTCAAACTGTCAATTCAGATTTGCGAGATTTTTAGGGTCCTTGGTCATTTGTATACATGTTCAGTATAGAAAATCACCTGCTAACATGAAAACTTTGGATTAAATTATTTAAAAAAATGATGCAAACTGTGTTTATATTAATTGGTAAGCATTAGTTAAAAGACGACGTTTTGTGTGTCGTAAATCAACGAGTTTTCTATACAACAACAACTACTTCTACAACCACGTCTTGATCGATCTATCTTGGTTGTTTTTTTTAATTGTTAACATTATACTACATGTACATGTATGTACTTTTAATAAATGTAATTTTATTTGAAAATCAGGAAGTCAAACAAAATTAAATTGATCGTTATCTCGTACAACGCGGAGTTTCCCCCGCGTTGCCAACGCCGAGGGCCGCCGCGTCGGCTTATCAGTTTTGCCGATCGTTAACCGCCGCGTCCAAAATAATGCAAACGCCGCGTATAGCGGGATTTTCTTAATCTCCCTCCAGGTCGAAACCCGCGGAGTATGGAGGGAAATTGGGGAAAACGCGTGGAGTGTACTGTATGTGGTACTGTTTATAAGATCAAACATCATATACAATTGTTGTAAAATAAAATAATAAAAATAAATATTTGTGTTTTTTAACCGTTTCAAACAAAAATTGGGCGGGGGTGGGGGTATAGTGTGAGGGTGTGGTGGTCATTTGTGAGATGATCTTTAAAAAAAAATTAGGGGGAGGGGGATTCGGGGGGGGGGGGAGGGGGGGATCATGGTGGATGGTTTGGGTGGAGTCTATTGTGGTATGTCAGGTAAGAGTAGTTTTGTCAAAGTATCAATCAAATCTACCGTAATTACTCTATGTTTTCGGACACTTAAAAATAATAAAAAATTTTCGTGTCCGAAAAATTTGAATATGAAAAATATTAACAAAATACAGGTGTCCGAAAACTTAAGAGTCGAAAATGGAAGTGTCAGAAAATACATGTAGCGTCAATTGTATCAACGACTACCGGTAATAGCACGCGCTTGTTAAATACCATGCCGTATAAATTACAGTTATACATGTTTGCACTGCATTTTAAATAATTGTAAATGCTTAATTTATTTGACAGAAAGTTCCTTCAAGGTTGAACCTTGACCAACGAGTTCAAAAATGAGCATGTGATGTACCGATACACGCTTGTATGAACCTGTAATTAACGCAATAAAAAAGCAAACTATGAATTCTTTGTTTGGTCATTTCCGATATTTGTTGTGTAACACCTTCCATTGTTCGTAAAACTTGTAATAGGGTGCATCACAATTTGATATATTTAGTATTTGTCACAGTTATTTTACTGAGAAGGGGTAGTACCAATGCTGTAGATAATTGAACTGTTAATTGGCACTACCCATGGTAATTGTCATAATGCTTATGCCATCGGACGAAACCATTGTTTAATACCGGTTTACAAGGTTATTTACCCCTTTAACGCAAATGTAATGGTCCATTGCCCTCAGGCATGCACCCGCAATGTTTTATGATGTTAATCTGGTTGTAAAACCCCATGATCGAAGTATCATTAGATCGAATACAGGTTCGAAATTTGGTAAAATAGCGCTGTACAATATACTGTCCGAAAACGTAGAGACATAAATAACGGACGAAAACTCGTGTGTCCGAAAATAAAGAGCCACAAAAAATAATTATTTTTGCTAAAAAAAGGGGTGTCCGAAAACTTAGAGTATCCGAAAACATAGAGCAATTACGGTAATCATAAATAAAGAAGTTATGGCAATTTTAGCAAAATTTAATAATTTGACCTTGAGAGTCAAGGTCATTCAAAGGTCAAGGTAAAATTCAACTTGCCAGGTACAGTAACCTCATAATAGCATGAAAGTATTTGAAGTTTGAAAGCAATAGCCTTGATACTTTAGAAGTAAAGTGGATCGAAACACAAAATTTAACCATATATTCAAAGTTACTAAGTCAAAAAAGGGCCATAATACCGTAAAAATGACAACCAGAGTTATGCAACTTGTCCTTTTACTGTACCCTTATGATAGTTTGCGAGTGTTCCAAGTATGAAAGCAATATCTATGATACTTTTAGAGGTAAAGTGCACCAAAACATAAAACTTAACCAAATTTTCCATTTTCTAAGTATAAAGGGCCCATAATTCCGTCCAAATGCCAGTCAGAGTTACATAACTTTGCCTGCACAGTCCCCTTATGATAGTTAATAAGTGTTGCAAGTATGAAAGCAATAGCTTTGATACTGTAGGAATAAAGTGAACCTTAACACAAAACTTAACCAAATTTTCAATTTTCTAAGTATAAAAAGGGCACATAATTCTGTCAAAATGCCAGTCAGAGCTTCATTACTTTGCCTTCACAGTCCCCTTATGATAGTTAGTAAGTGTTGCAAGTATGAAAGCTATAGCTTTGATACTTAAGGAATAAAATGGACCTAAACACAAAACTTAATCAAAATTTTCAATTTTCTAAGTATAACAAGGGACAAAATTGTCACAAAACCAGGTTTTCATTGTGAAAAAAAATCTGATAAAGGGAGACAACTCAAACTGAACTTTTTAAATGAACAAACAAAATTAACCCCCTTTGTAAATTTGTTTTAAAATAAATCTATTTTTAGTCATGGCGACCTTGACATTGGAGATATTGACGTGATTCTTTCGTGCGACACACCGTCCCATGATGGTGAACAAATGTGCCAAATGATTTTAAAATCTCATAATGAATGACATAGTTATAGCCCAGACAAGCTCATTTATGGCTATTTTTTACCTTTGAACTCAAAGTGTGACCTTGGAGATATTGACGTAATTTTTTCGCGCGACACACCGTCTAATGATGGTTAACAAATGTGCCAAATGATTTTAAAATCTCACAATGAACGACAAAGTTATGGCCCGGACAAGCTTGTTCCGCCCGCCCGCCAGCCAGCCCGCATTGGCCAATCTAATAACCAGTTTTTTCCTTCGGAAAACCTGGTTAAAAAGGGCACATAATTCTGTCAAAATGCACGCCAGAGTTATCTAACTTTGTCTGCCCAGTCCCCTCATGATAGTAAGTAAGTGTACCAAGTTTGAATGCTATAGCATTGATACTTTCTGAGAAAAGTGGACCAAAACGCAAAACTTAACCGGACGCCGACGCTAACGCCGATGCCAAGGTGATGACAATAGCTCATATTTTTTTTTCAAAAAATACATAAGCTAATAATTATATTTTTAATGATTTATTGTCTAAAATTTATATAATATTTGTGATGTAACCACTTTATGAAAATTACCCACGACTCAACCAGCATGTAGCATATTCAGGGTTGGCACCAATCGACCACCCCCCGGTATAAACCGGGGGTTTTTACCGGTTAAAACCGCCCTGGTCAGTACTCCCGAAGTGGTCATTACTGGTCAATACTGGTCGATTGAACTTTTCCCCAAATTTTGATTTATATTCCATGCCTAATTAAACAATATTGATAATATAAATTAAACAGACATGTTGCCAACAATGTCTTAAGCTATTAATACCCACTATTTATACCTGTTATATAGTCAAAGTTGGTCAATTGGATTTTTCTGGTCGATTGAACTCTTCTAATGAATTATGAATGCTTAGATAATTCTGTGCTTGATTTAACAAGAACCTGAACCTGTCAATTACTGTGTATGAGTTGTTCCTCATGCCCCACTGTCCCCACAGTCTTCTAACAGTCTTCTCACCTATACAGGTTGGGGTACCCAAAACTGATGATAGGGCCTTAAATGGCACCTTTTTGACATGATCCTTACTTGTCATGTATTCTTGCATTGATTTCTTTAAAGGGGCCTTTTCACAGATTTTGGCATTTTTTAACTTATTCATTAAATGCTTTATATCGATAAATGTAAACATTGGATCGTAAAAGCTCCAGTAAAAAATCAAGAATAAAATTAAAAAAAGGAAAAGAACATTGCCCGGAACAGGTTTCGAACCAGTGACCCCTTGAGTCCTGCCAGAGTCCTGAAGTAAAAACGCTCTAGCCTACTGAGCTATTCCGCCGAGTACACGTACTAGACGTATTTTATACCTTATATAAGCAATCTTCGTAGTTTCACAAAATTTAACGACAAAAACAGAACTCTCCAAATTATTCAATCGTTTCGCGTTGCAACGCTTTATAATTTTTAGGTTTTAAAATCGTCAAAAGATGCATATAATGGCTATATTAGACCATGGTAAATGTTCAGTATAACTGTTTCCTCACAACTTTCATAACTAAAACAAAAATGTGCGAATCTGAAACAACTTTTTTCAATTTTGTCAATTTACCAAAGCGTGAAAAGATCCCTTTAAATAATTTTTAAACAAAATAGTGAAAAAATCTTTTATTTTCCATTGATATAAAAATAAAAAACATATTAAGAAATAATTATTAAAAGAAAAAATTATTTAAAAGAAGAGTAGACCCACAATTGGAAAACATATTCATTTAATATAAAATGGCTCCTTTGTGATGTTTAAATGCTACAATTTTCAATCGACCAGTATTGACCAGTAAAGACCAGTACTGACCAGTTTTCACCGGGTATTGACCGTCGGCCTGGTCAATACTCAATTGACTGGTCAATATGCCAACCCTGAGCATATTACATTAAAATAAACATCAAAAAGTGCCTTTTATATTTTGTTCGACACAATGAAAACTTTTTAAACTATGCAAAACAATGTGGCAACACTTTTTAAGCTGACGCAGGTATGTGTATTAATACACATACCTGGCTGACGGTAACCTGAATAAAAAAATGTTCTCAAAATTAACCTTAAGTCTTAAGGTTAATTTTGAGAACATTTTTTTTTCTTAAGTTAAGAGAAGTCCAAAGGCTAAGCACGCAGCATACATCAGCATAATTAGAAATTTTAACATCTATAAATAAATCACGAACATATTAAACGAAATAAAAACATACCAATATAAAATGTGCACTTTCACCATGATCTGCCTTAATAATGACAAGTTCCGACTTAAATCAAGACTGAAATTCGATCTAATGGAGACGCGTCCGCACCCGACTTCTCGAGTTGTAAATATATAATAATTTGTTGTAACACCCGCAAACAAGGTTAAAATCCACCTAATGGTTACATTACACTGAATTATTTTGTATCCTTTCATGGTAGCGTCGGAAGTAGGGCATATTTCTAAAGAGTTCCTGTCTTTTCTTGTATAGAGGCACTTTAGCGATCGCACCCATGATTTTGTGGTTATTTCCTTAATCCTATGTGCGTCTGCAAGATTTTGGTGTATTTCATAGGGGACTGCTGTGAAAGATGAACGTTTGGAGTGCGTTTATTTAAGTACAGTGCTTTTTTGCGAATCGCACTGTCGAAACCATATTTTCCACGGGTGTTTGCATTTGGGCGATTATAACAGTCTTAAAATTTAAGAAATGGTTTATTTTTGGTAACGAATTGGAAGATGGCATATTTATATTCAAAATGATAACATCCTTTTTAAATTTGATAAAGGCATGAATTATGCTTTGACATTTGGCAGTTTAATAATGGAACCCTACTGTATGGGAAGTGGAACTAGTGTAATCCAGCATTATCGAACAGAGTATCGAAAGCATGAATAATAATTTCTGAGGATAGTTTATGTCTATTAAAATAGTTAAATCTTTACATAAAAAATATCTGCTAACCCACATAAATATCATTTAATGTTTTATTACGTTAACGACGGCATTTAATAGTGAAACACATTAGATTAAAACAAATAAATGTTTTTTTTAAAGAAAACAGTGGCTTATGATTTGCTTATTTCAATTTATTTCAATAACATTAAACATGGTACATCTATAATTAACAAGCAAATTCGTTGAACTGATATCCCCCGCCAATATGCTTCTATATAGACACTCATACCAAGTTTCAATGAAATCCGACAACGCGCTTCCAAGATATGGCTCCGGACACAAATCAAAGCGCTGAAGGCACTGAAATTGTTCGCTGTTGTATTATCTTAGACGCAACTCAGTTTTCAAAATTATGTTATAGCTTTTTATATCGCAAGTTTGAAATGACCACAACCCATTCAAGTTTATAAAGAGTGTGTCTTAAAACACAGGTCGAGATGTGCTGTTTTTCAAATCATTGATACAGCTAATCAGTGTGCACAAGATAATCTCATTTGACATGCATTAAGCCCCGTTTTCCCTGAAAGCAGCCAATGTGTTCAAATGATAAACACTAGACTGGCCAACGTTGTCTTACAAGCTGCTGAATACACACTATGTACTGTACCAGTGAGAACAGGCAGATGCGGTGGTTAAAGCAGACGATTTTAGCATTCTTCGTCTGCTAAAGTTTACTGCAGTTATCCACACAGGCAGTCACGGGTTACGGTTTCTGCCGTAGCTAAGGCATAATGATTTGCAAACTTGCGTCTGCATTAAATAAAAAGCATTTTTCAAGATACAAAGGACCATAACTCTGTTATTTACAGATGGTGTACAATGCCATTTGACGTGCTTCATCCTCTTATCCATATCTATACTCTTTCCAAGTTTCAATGAAATCCGCCTAAACATTTCCAAGATATGGCTCCGGATACAAAAGTGCCGGACGGACGGAAAGACGGGCGGACGGACGGACAGACGGACGGACGGACAACGCCAAAACAATATTTCCCCCCGCCTATGGCGGGGGATAATAAACACATCTTATAACTTCTATTATATTTAACCATAATATATTTGTTGACCCATATGAACTGTATGACTTGCTGAACACATGAAGGGGTCATACCATAAAACTTGCCTTTGTTATGTTATTTATAAGAGAAAGTATGGTTATATTTTAGCGCGAAAAAAGCACGGGTTTCTAGTTAACTGTTTATCGTGAAAAATTCACGGGCTTCTTGTTTAGGGTTTACCGCGACAAATACACGGGTTGCTCGTTTTGGGGTTTACCGTAATTACTCTTAGTTTCGAAAAGTTAAAAAAAATACGGTATACGGTATTGAATTGGTTTTTGCATGATATTTATAAGAGAAGGCGCGGTAATGTTTAGCGCGAAAAATGCACGGGTGTCTCGTTAAGCGTTTACCGCGAAAAATGCAGGGGTTGCTCGTTTTGCGGTTTACCGTAATTACTCTTTGTTTTCGGACACTATTTTCCTTGTCCGAAAAATTAAAATAAATATATTCAAAATTTTACCTGTGTCAGACAATTTAGAGACGACAAATACAGGTGTTCGATAATTTAGAGACATTGAAAATATTGTATTGATAATCGGATAAGGGTACATACCGATTATTCAAACTACTTTTATATATGTTTTACTTTATGCTGTTGGATGAAACCATATTCTATATCTGGTATACATTTCGATATTAAGTTGATTTTAAGTCCAGTTTTTAGTTCATGAGAGATGGGATAATAACAAGAACTGATTCCTTTACTGTGAAAATCATTGGATGAATTTTTATTTAAGTCTAAAGCAGCTAAAATTTTCTTGATTATTGTGTTCCATCCTTTACTTCATTGTGTGCCTTCTTTAAAAAAAAATAATTATAAGGTATGGGTTTCATACTTTACACTCTCACTTGCAAAATTCCTTCATATGTTTATATTATATTTAAATACTTTTCATGAGCCATCGGTACTTAAAAGCCCCCCCCCCCCCCACCCCCACCTGCCGTTAAAAAGAAAAACAAGAGGGCATGAAAGGCCCAAAGTCGCTCACGTGAGATACAATGGAACTGACCTGCTCAGTGCAGCCCTAAGATATCATATGAACAAATGCTCTTACTTAAAGTTCATTATGAGTGAACTATAAATGTAACTTTTTGAGTGCTAACAAGGTTTTACTATATCCCTATTAGGATGCCCCATATCGGAAATGTTTTTCAACAGAACGGAACTATTTTCGATCAGATCCAAGATATCCTTAAAACAAAAGTTCTGACCAAGTGTTATGAAGATTGGACAATAAATTTTACTTATTTTAGAATGTTAATAAGTTTTAACTAACGACATAAGGAAAAATGCCCCGTCCCCCTGACAGCCATGTTTGTCAACCAACTGAAACCATTTTCAAACTAGTGCTAGATATCATTGGGTCAAATATTTCTGACCAAGTTTCATGAAGATTGGACACTAAATGTGGCCTCTAGAGTGTTAACAAGGTTTTACTATAGCCATAAATAGCCATACAAGGAAAAATTCCAAAGCCCCCCCCCCTGGCGGCCATGTTTTTTTAAGCAACCGGAACCATTTTTGAACTAGTCCAAGATATCATTGGGAAAATGTTCTGACTAAGTTTCATAAAGATCGGAAAATAAATGTGGACTATAGAGTGTTAACAATGTTTTACTATAGCCATATATAGCAACATAAGGAAAAATGCCCCGCCAAATGTCAGCTATGTTTTCCAAGAAACTGGAACTATTTTCGAACTCGTCCAAGATATCATTGGGACAAATCTGTTGACCAAGTTTTATGAAGATCGGACAATAAATGTGGCCTCTAAAGTGTTAACAAGGTTTTACTATAGCCATATCAGGAAAAAAGCCCCGCCGCCTGTCGGCCATGTTTTCCACGAAACTGAAACTATTTTCGAACTCGTCCAAGATATCATTGGAATGAATCTTCTGACCAAGTTTCATAAAGATCGGACAACAAATGTGGCCTCTAAAGGGTTAACAAGGTTTTACTATAGCCATTTAAGGAAAAATGCCCCGCCCCCTGGCGGCCATGTTTTTCAACCAACCGGAATCATTTTCGAACAGGTCCAATATATCATTGGAATGAATCTTCTGACCAAGAATCATGAAGATTGGACAATAACTGTGGTCTCTTGAGTGATAACACATTTTTACTACAGCCATATACCTAAGAAAAATGCCTCGCCCCTTGGCGGCCATGTTTTTTTCAAGCAACCGTAACCATTTCCGAACTCGTCCAGGATATCATTGAGACCAATCGTTTGACCATTTCATGAAGATCAGACAATAAATGTGACCTCTAGAGTGTTAACAAGGCAAATGTTGACGCCGCACGACGGACAAAAGTCGATCACAAAAGCTCACCATGAGCACAATGTGCCCAGGTGAACTAAAAAGAAAATGGAAAATGAACAGCAGGGTTGCGTATTCCGCTCGCGGTAAAACAATAATCGTTCATTACTAACTATTATTGTTTGGGGTGTAAGTGAACTCGCGTACATTTCTCTTGATTGGTGGTTATGGATAAATCTTGTATATTTCGCAACTGCATACCATACACGTGCATCTTTAATTATACATAATACGATATGTTATACAAATTGAGTATCATTTCATTTCTTTACATAATTCAGAAATATGTTACAACGTTTACGGACGTCTCGAGACTGCAACTGAGCGGTGCCATTGCACATTGAAGGCACACGGTCGTCAGGAGAATAGGTTTTTTCATTTATGTGTAGAAAGCCCTGTTAAATACAAACGACCAGTATGTGTCTTTGTGTTATTATTTATTAGGAACGGCATTGTTAAGTTAAACGAGGATACTAATGATTAATTCATTGATGATAATGATGTTGATGAAGATGACGATAATGTTGTGATAATTTTGAGGAGTTTTAAGTATTTTTAGGGCATAGAATTATAAAAAATTTCAGGACTATGAGTACATGGTGTATAGAAAATACTTTTCAAACCACAACCAGTCAATTGTTTGTATTTGTAAACATACATGTAATGTAATGAATGTAATGAGAAATGTTTTTGCAGGCATTGATGCTGATATTCTGGACATTATTTTTATTATTTTAATACTTTTGTTGCCAATATCTCTTATAAAACAAAACAAAAATCGATTTGTTTGTGTTGAAGCAAACATATAATTTTAACGAAAGTATTACGAGTGAAAGTAATCAACTATAATGTCTGTATATTATTCTATGCAAAGATCTAAAAACAAGAGCACCGCATAACGGGTGCCAACGCTCGGCTGCGGGTGCAGTTTTGAATAAATTAAAGCTTGTCAGATTTTTTTAGAGGTCACAGTTACATTGACCTAATGACCCAAAAATGGACGTGGCGTGTAGAACTCATCAAGGTGCATCTACATATGAAGTTTCAAAGTTGTAGGTGGAAGCACTTTGATTTTAGAGCCAATGTTAAGGTTTTAGCACGGCGACGGCGGACGAGCTGGCTATGACAATAACTCGGTTTTTCTCCGAAAACAGCCGAGCTAAAAACATAATTATTTATGTATAGATTTTTTTTCTATGTTATAACAGAAAATGATCACGATAAACGGCACATTTGTGTAAATTCTATTTGTAGTTCTTCCACTTAAATACTGTAATGGTGTTTATAAATATGTGTTTTCGGCACCACTGATATTGAATTAAAAGAAAAGAGAACCCCAACAAACAATTAATATAATGAACCCATAGCGTATAACTTTATATTGCGCGCACAGTGGTTCGCAATTAGAACTTTTTGTTTCGAGAATTTTTTTTCGTTTGCTATCACGAATAATCAAAGCGGTCCCATAAAAAATATGCACACATATACTAGGCCCAATTGACCTGCGAAATGACACACGAAATGACACAAGTCTTCGCAATGAGCACTGTTTCGTTTTTATTACAGAGCGCAATATTAGAGCGCCATGTGATTTTCCGGCCTATTCATTGGGAAACAAGAACAGAGGGCCATAGTGGCCCTTGGTTGCTCACCTGAGTAGCATAAACGTTAAGCAAGGATTGTTAACGTTGTTTTGTGAAAAGAAAGGGTTTGTTGTTTTGGCAAATATATACACATATGCGTTATAAATATAATTGTGTGTGTGTTTATGTTAAAAAAAAAGTCATTTTGTTTTTTACTACCAAATTGTTCACATTTACGACAGTGTTTTTAAACAACTAGAACAATTTTCAGACTCACCTTGCAGTAATATTATTTCCAATGAAACAACAATAAAACCTGTTAAAATCACAAATCTTTCATAATCACACACAAACTACTGACTGACTGCACGCTGCCTAAAACGTTTTAGTTGTAATCTATTTCATGAATGGTATCCATCTAACATCAAGACAGGGATCTTTGCTGGAATTGCCTAGTTAATTGGGGCCAATCATTATCATCATCGTGCACCAACATCCTCATTACAACTAACTAAGTGTTAACATAGTCATATAAGAAAAACTGCCACTCTCCTGTAACTATTGTGGAACTCAGCAGAGCTACCATTAGAACAAATCTTCGGACCAAGTTCCATGAAGATTGGATTATAAATGTTACTTCTAGAGTGTTAACAAGATTTTACTTAAGCCATATAAGGAATATTGCCCTGTCCCCTGGCAGCCATCTTTTTCAACTGACCAAAATCATTTTCAAACTCAGCCTAACTATCATAAGAACAAATGTTCTGACCAAGTTTCATGAAGATTTGACTATACATGTGACTCCTAGAGTGTTAACAAGATTTTACCATAGCCATACACGCAAAACTGCCCCGCCCCCTGGCGGCCATGTTTTTCAACGAACTGGAACCATTTAAGAACTCAGCCAAGATATCATTAAGACAAATGTTATGACCAAGTTTCATGAAGATTGGACTAAAATAAGACTTCTAGAGTGTTAACAAGGTTTTACGAGTAAACGCGTGACGTCACACGCACCTGCAAAGTTAAGACTGTCAGTGCGCATGCGCGGAAAATCCCGAATGTAAACAATAACAATTTACTCGGCAATATAAAGAAAACTGCCCCGGCCCCTGGCGGACATGTTTTTCAACGAACTGGAACCATTTAGAACTCAGCCTAGATATCATTAGAACAAATGTTCTGACCAATTTTCATGAAGACTGGACTTAAGATTAGATTTCTAGAGTGTAAACAAGGTTTTACTATAGCCATATAAGGAAAACTGCCCCGCCCCCTGGCGGCCATGTTTTTCAACTGACCAGAACCATTTTCGAACTCAGCTGAAATATTTTTGGGACAAATGTGACAAAGTTTGATGAAGATTTGACAATAAATGTGACTTCTAGGAAGTTATCAAGCTTTTTCTTTATTTTGGCCTAGTGACCTAATTTTTGTTCTCAAGTGACCCAGTTTCGAACTCGACCAAGATATCATTGGGATAAATCGTCTGACCAAGTTTTATGAAGATCAGACAATAAATTTGGCTTCTAGAGTGTTAACAAGGCAAATAATGACAAGGAACGACGGACAACGGTGATCCAAAAAGCTGGTAAGCTAAACATAGCTCCTTTTTATAACAATTATTTTACAAATTGCGGAAGTATTCTATTTGTGTGTCCTTAAACTATGCCTTTTTGTCATGACAGATAAACATGATGATGATGTTCCTGTTCACAACGACTTTGTGTGCTCATGATAGTGATAAACGGCCAAGGCAAGCGTATAATAAAATTAAATCCACCACATTATTAAACAAGAGCTCCGCGGTCGGAGATAAATTTATGATAGATATAGAGGATATTTGTTCATGTCAGTGTAAGATCGTTTGTTATTTCACAAGTGATCATAGAAAATATATTTTCACGAGTGGCGCAGCCCTTTTGCTGAGAAGTTACCCTTTCTCGGAGTTTCTCCCGTGGCGTGCCTCAATACATTTTAAAACACAAAATGACGTCATTATACCAGCAAAATTCTCCAGTTAAACTCTTTTACAATGTAAATAAACGGTGAAAAAGCATAAAATAAAAAGAAAATTTGTTGGATTCGGTGGAATGTCGATTTAAGATCACTCGTGATCATAGAAAATATATAAAAATTATTGATGATAATCTAAAAATAGAAAAAGGAGTTCCGAAAATTTGTTCTTTTCACTAGTGAAAATAACAATTTGTTCTTTTCACTGCTGTTATTTCACTGCAGAAATGTCATATTGTATCATTAGGTATAAAAGAAAATCTTATCATATTAAAGTGACTTCACAACTGAAATAAGTTTTTAGTTGACACAGTATTATGCACTTCTGTTAAATCATTGTCAAAGTTTATGGGTTGATAATAGTATAGTATTATACTAGCATCTAGGGGTCATCTATTGCCAAAGGCCTATTCAATGTGAAGTATCAAGCCAATTACCTTAGATTACCTTAGATGAGTTCTTGAAGAAGGCCCTCAGCCTCTGACTCAAGCTCTTCGTTTTTTTTATCTCTTCCGGTCGAGATTTTAGCTTCAAAGTTGTAAACAATTTCTTGGTTTTTCCAATATTTATCTAGTCTTGCCTCAAATGACTTTATAGATGTAGCTGTAATAACGCTGTTTGGTAATGAGTTCCAGGTGTCATCGACTCGGTGGCTGAATGAGAACTTTCTGATGTCCAAACGAGGTCTTGTCTTATATAATTTCTTATTGTTTCCCCTAGTTACGCTTTCTTGATTCAGTTTTAACAATTCCTTTTCATCAAAATAATATTTTCCATTCAGTAGTTTATAAACTTCTATCATATCCCCTCTTACTCTTCTATAACTCAATGTTGGTATGTTCAATTTCTTTAATCGTTTTTCATATGATAGGTTGTTTAGTCCAGGAATCATTCTAGTAGCCCTAATCTGCATGCTTACACTATTTATCATTCCTTCCTCATTGCTGAATACAACGTCTAGAAGTGATGGATCTGCGTCTCCCCTTCCACGCGTTGGCTCATGTACGTGTTGATACCAGAAGCTGTCTCTGATGCACTCCACAAATTCAAAACTGAAGTCACCTGGTCCCTTGTCTGTAGACATATCACTCCAGTTGATATTTGGCAAGTTCAGATCACCTACTGTAACAAAGTGTGTGTATTTCATAGCAGTGATTTCATTGATCAAACTACAAAGCTTTTGACATTCTTCTGTGCTCATACTAGGGCTACGATATACTGATGTGAAGAGTAACTTGTCACATTTATTCAGGCTAATTTCAACACTTAGATATTCATTGTAGACTGTCTTAAATGATACCTGGGTGAATTTCAATTCTTGATTGACATAAATCAGTAGACCTCTTCCCTCCGAGTCTTTACTAAGGTTTTTATACACAGTTTCATACCCGTCCAGGTTATACTCTGCAATCAGTCTTTCATATCTGAAGTTTTTAGCTTTTACCTCTTGTAATGCAATTATTTTAGGCTTTTCTTTCATGTCTATTAACTTCATTTTCAGTTCATAAAACTTATCATTTGTGAACGTATCTACATTTGTGAACAGAACTGGAAAACTATCTACAATGTTAAAAACATTTCTACACTGGTCACTGTGTTCATTTACTCACCCGGGCTGAGCGTTAGAGAGCCTAGTATGGGCTCGTTCGCCTCCATCCCTTTGGCCTTGAATGACTTTACCCTTACAATTTTTCTGTCCCACTGAGGGCCTCTGACCAAATACCGAAAATTTGGATCTTTTTCTGCCTCGGTTTTATCCTTCGCTTCTTTTCTCAGTTCTTTTTCCTTTTGTCGTTCATCGTAACTCATGTCATGTTTCACACCAACTTTCTTAATATATGCTACTTCTGAAAATTGAAGTTTATAGCAGTTTTTCATAATCGTTGCTTTAATGTTTTCGGTGAAAGTTGCGACTAGGATTCTTGGGACTTCAACATCTTCACCATGAACTTTTCTCCGTAAACCAGTTTTACCTATGCGCCGAACAACCAAAATGTCTTCAGCAAGAATCATGACACCCATTTCCTTTGCAATTTGTCTGATCTCGTGTTTATCATGTTCGATTTTTTCATTTTTGATATTGCCGGATCCTTCAGGTATGTTATAAAACGCTATATTGTTTTTCCTATCAATTCTTTCTTGAATTGAATTCATTATCTGCTCATCAGATTTTCCTACGATTTTCTTAGCACTAACCTTACTTACTCCAGCATCTGTCTCTGCACTGCTTACCGCTTCATCTGCACTGATCACCTTAGTGTCCTTAATCTCTTTCATTAGTTCTTCCCGCATAACTCCCATATCATCACGTATGCCAACCATGTCAGCCTCCATCTTTGTCAGCCTTTCTTCAATCTTACGACGTGAGAAGTCTGAAAGATAATCTGAACATCGATCCTCAATACTTTTTTGATCTTTGAGAGTTTTCAAAGTTTTTTCAAGGCACACTGTACAAAACCATGGCATATCAATTCTATTACCAACAGCTTTGTATGCAGTCTTTGGTATTCCGAGACATTTCAAACACCTATGGTTAACATCACAGTACTGACAGGTAAACAGGCAGTCATTTTCATTTGAGAATTTTTCATTACATGTATCGCAAGTCCAAACCTCAGATTTACTAGGGGAAACATTTCTGGAAGAGCTTTTCATGCTGTCCCTTGATGCTGATCTTTCCCTGTCCGCAGTGTTTGCTGAGGCCTTCCTCCTTGCTCCCTTGTTTACAACTTTAGTGGGTGGGGGGTGGCCGGTGGCCGCCATCTTGTCCCTTGTGTTGCTTGAGTCAGATTGTTTATCGGACATTTCTCTGTGTTTTTGCAAAAAAAATCTTTGCAATGGATCTTTACTAGTGGGTTTTATTGTCAATATAGACTAGGTTTACCTATAGTTTACAAGCTACTATTAACATAATTAATAATTTTCTTCTGCAGTTTTACCACCAACCGGAAGTACGGGTTACACACCACACAACAGGTGAAATAGCTGACGAGTTATTGATCTGACAGGATTTAACACCATTTGTGACAGTGACCTTTGACCTAGTGACCCCAACTTCAATAGGGGCCATCTACTGTCCAACGCCAATGCACATGTGAAGTGTCAATCCAATCGGTCAATTCGTTGATGAGTTATTGATCTGAAACGATTTTCACACTTATTGTGACAGTGACCTTGACCCTTGATCTAGTGAATCCAATTTCAATACGGGTCATTTACTGTCCAAGGCCAATTTACATATGAAGTTACAAGTCAATAGGTCTTTTCGTTGACGACTTATTGATCGGAAACAATTTTCACACTTATTGTCAATCTGTCTTTTCGTTGACGACTTATTGATCGGAAACAATTTTCACACTTATAGTGACAGTAACCGTTGAATTGTGACCCCAATTTCAATAAAGATTAGCTACTGTCCAAGGCCAATGCACATGTGAAGTATCAAGCCAATTGGTCAATTCTTTGACGACTTATTGATTGGAAACAAACTGGTCTTTCAACAGACAGAAAGACCGACCAACATCCAGCAAAACAGTTCACCCACTCTTCTTCGAAAGGAGGCATAATAATTCTAGAAAATATTTTGCATATTGTACTGATACTTACTCAAATTAACCAAATATTTCATGGTATATACTGAATTGTGTTTCATTTAATAATGTATTTCCAACAGAACATAGGTTTAAAATAAACCATATCTAAGTTGATCTTTTTTTCTTTTTTTTAACAAACACATTATGTGATATTAAAATTTAATATTTTCTTCCTTTTCTCTTACTGCAATTGTTTTAAAATATCATAATTCATGTTAATTGCTTGATTATTTGTACACAATTTTGTATATATAAAAGACAAGAGGAATACACACGAATCATAGGTTAACATGTGTTATCTCTCTGTTGCTTTTTAGTCTTGACAAAGATATGTCAAAAGATTGGTACCGGTATTATGGTGCAGGGATGTGTCAGATAATATATTAACAACATTAAAGGGACACCAAAAGTGTTGTTATGCAGCATGTAAAATATTACAACGGCAGTGACTGGCGGGGACTTTGCTTCATTCAGTGGTGTTAATGGATAACTTTTTCTCTAGACTAACTGTATAAACAAGTGATTGTATTTCTTTTTGCATAATCAAAACAAGGGTATGTATGAATATAATTGAATATTTAGAATTTAGTTTAAGTCCATGTTATTTCTGACATTGATTAAATGCATATTAAAGCTATTGGTGCACGCAAATAAAACAGAGGTTTCATAACAAATACCAAGATACACACAATGATGTTTGTTTGTGGTCTATTAAGTTTCTTTAATTTTGTCACAAACGTGACATATACCCCCACATGCTGCATTGACACAGACTATTTTGCATGCTGTCGTCACAAAACAAGAGAAGCTAATTTATGGAGATTTTTAAGAATTATTATGCCATTATCAGTTATGGCCATTTTGACCTTTGAAATCTTGAATTCTTTCGCATGACACGCTGTCCAATGACTGTGAACAAAATTAATGTACAGAGTCACTTTAAAATCTCACAATGAATGACATAGATATGGCCCAGACAAGCTCATTTATGGCCATTTTTGACTTTCGAACTACAAGTGTGACCTTGACCTAGGAGATATCAACGTAATTCTTTCGCATGACACACCGTCTAATGATTGTGAACAAATGTATCAAGTAATTTTAAAATCTCACAATGAATGACATAGTTATGGCCTGGACAAGATCATTTATGGCCATTTATGACCTTTGAACTAAAAGTGTGACCTTGACCTAGGATATATCGACATAATGCTTTAGCATGACACACTGTCCAATGATTGTGAACAAATGTACCGAGTAATTTTAACATCTCACAATGAATGACATAGTTATGGCCAAGACAAGATCATTTATGGCCATTTTTTACTTTTGAACTCAAAGTGTGACCTTGACATTGCAGATATCAACGTTATTCTTTCGCATGAAACACCATCCAATGATGGTGAACAAATGTGCCAAATGAATTTAAAATCTTTCAATGAACGACATTGTTATGGCCTGGACAAGCACATTTATGGCTATTTTTGACCACTGAACTCAAAGTGTGACCTTGACCTTGGAGATATCGACGTAATTCTTTCGCATGACACACCGTCCAATGATGGTGAACAAATGTGCTAAATGATTAAAAAAATTCTCAATGAACAACATAGTTATGGCCCGGACAAGCTCATTTATGGCCATTTTTGACCTTTTAACTCAAAGTGTTACCTTGCCCTTGGAGGTATTTACGAATTCTTTTGCATGACACACTGTTCAATGATGGCGAACAAATGTGCCAAACGATTTTAAAATTTCACAGTGAACGACATAGTTATGGCCCGGACAAGATCATTTATGGCCATTTTTTACCATTGAACTCAAAGTGTGACCTTGACCTTGCAGATATCAACGTATTTCTTTCGCATGACACACTGTTCAATGATGGTGAACTAATGTGCCAAATGATTTTAAAGTCTCACAATAAATGACAAAGTTATGGCCCAGACAAGCTCATTTATGGGCAAATCCAAGTGTGACCTTGACCTTGGAGATATCGACGTACTTCTTTCACATGACACACCGTCCCATGATGGTGAACAAATGTACCAAGTCATTTTAAAATCTAACAACAAATTACATAGTTATGGTCTGGACAAACTTGCGGTTAAAACGCACTAAGTAACCCCGTGACCTAGTTTTTGACCCCGCATGACCCATATTGAAACTTGACCTAGACATCATCCAGATACAACTTCTGACCAAGTTTGGTTTAGATCGGATGAAATTTTCGGGACAGACAGACCGACCGACAAAGTGACTCCTATATAGCCCCCATTACCAAAGGTAATGTGGGTATAATAAAATTACATTATAATAAGCATACAAAACCTACATGTTCAGCACACAAGTAATTCAATATCAACTATATAAAGAAGCACTGCAGTGCTGACAAAGTAAGTTTAATCTGTAAATTTATAAACTTAAAAATCTTGCAATACAAAAATATAAAAGCACCAATTAACATTTAACAATCATCACCCTCGATATGTCTTGACTTATAGGTTTACTGTACCAACAAACATATTAAACTGAACTAATAGATGAACTCAATTTCAAAATATGAAATCTGAGTATCTGATCATTATTTAAGATGCCTAATAAAAATACACAACAGCCCCAGTCAAAAAAGGGGGTTGCCATTACATCAACCAATCAACATAAAATGTTGTTCAATTTTATGGTTAATTGATTTTTTTATTCCTTGAATAGCCTAAATATAATTAGTTTCCACTAGCATCTGAAAGAAACAGAGTATCTGTCATGTGATAAGGAGATCATTGGAAATATTCCCACTTAAAGATCTTTAAACACCTTACCGGTTGTCCCCAACCCCCCTCCTAAAAAAGAACAAGAGATGTGTTTGTCCGAAACACAATGCCCCCTATTGCGCCGCTTTGAAGCCATATATTTAACCTTTGACCTTGAAGGATGACCTTGACCTTTCACCACTCAAAATGTGCAGCTCCATGAGATACACATGCATGCCAAGTATCAAGTTGCTATCTTCAATATTGCAAAAGTTATTGCAAAACTTTAACCAAGGTTAAAGTTTTAGGTTAAAGTTTTGATGACAGACAGACAGACAGACAGACAGGCCAAAAACAATATACCCCCGATCATTCGATCAGGGGGCATAAAAAGATGAATGCACTCTAGCACTTCTAGAAGCCTCAGATTTTTCAATACAGTAAAGTTTGTATCAATGGGTTCTGACATATGCCCATTCTTTCAAACAAGAAACACTTTATTTTAACTAGGGGATGTGACAAAATTTTGGAAATTCTCATACTTGTTTCAGTATCCAGATACTGTAGGAGTAAGAAAGGATCCAAATACCAGATTGCAGAAAAAGGTTAAATATTATTGGATTAATTTATTCAAATAAACTTAATTAAACATATTGTATAGATAGGCATCAAGTCTTTTTTGGATCCTCTTCCATATTGGACAACATATCGCTGATTTTCTTCGCATCTTCAGGTGTCAATGTCTCTGTGATATCCGCAAGATTTGCGATGTCTTTCAGAGACATTTGACCAGACCCTCGCTGGGCAGGCTTTGGTTGCGACGGATGGGGTTTCCAGCCAATGAAGTAGATTGCCTGGAAAGTGGCTGGCAGGCCTTCCTTTTGTCCATACATGTCTGGAAAGTGAACAATGACACAATATATCACTTTCACTTTTTAATCTTCTTTATAAATAATTATGAATAATCGTAGTAAACTAGTTTAATATATTTCTAAATTACATGTTTTGATAGGAGTATTAAAGCGATGGGTAAATTACAAAAATGCGTGGGCTTTTATTGTTTATCATCAACTGGATTTTTACAATGACCCAAAAATCAAGACTACATACAATCAACAACTGCATTTAACCATAATCACTTATATTCTACAGTGAAAGCATTTACATTTTGTTATGACAAGATCTCAACAAGTTTGTAACCTTATTATGTTTGTTTTTCTTAAAAACTAAATTAATACAAGAGCTGTCAGAGGACAGTGCGCTCGACTATTCGAGTGCTTGACAGTATAACGTAAGCCATCATGGGGAAATTGTTCATATTCAATAATTTATTAGACGATCTTATCTTAAAATTATTTTTTTTTTTTGGGGGGGGGGGGGGGTGAGAGGGGGGTATTATGTTGGGTGTGGTAATTTATTAGGTGATGTTTAAAAAAAAATGGGGGGTAGGGGGGTGGGGGGTGAGAGGGGGGTATAATGAGGGGTGTGGTAATTTATTAAATGATGTTTTAAAAAACAACAAAAAAAATTTTTTGGGGTGGGGGGGGGGTGGGGGGGTAGGGGGGTTGGGGGTTGAGAGGGGGGTATAATGTGGGGTGTGGTAATTTATTAGATGATGTTTAACTAAATAAAATTGGGGGGGGGTAGAGGTTGGGGGGAAGGGATTCTGGTAGGGGCGTGGGGTATTGTTTGGGTGGAATCCATTGTGGTATTCAGGTAAGTGTTGTTTTGTCAAAGTAATAATAAAATGTGATCATAAATAAAGAAGTTATGGCAATTTAAGCAAAATGTTCAATTATCTAAGTGTAAAAGGGGCCATTATTATGTCAAAATGCTTGATACAGTGGTCTGCTCTTGTTTATAGGTTGGGGTCATGTTGGTAAACAAGTCTGCAACATATAAAAGCAATATGTCAAAGGATATAGGAAATATTTGGGGTAGTACGCAAACTTTAACATAGATTTATCAATAATATGCATATTCTAAGTATAAAAGGGGCAATAATTATGACAAAATGCTTGAAAGAGTTGTCTGCTCTTGTTTATAGGTTGGGGGTGATGTTGGTTAACAAGTATGCAAAATATCAAAGCAATATGTCAAGGGACACTGAAAATAAATGGGGGTAGTGCGAAAACTTTAACATTTGCTGCATATTCTAAGTGGAAAAGGGGCTATAATTATGACAAAATGCTTGATAGAGTTGTCTGCTCTTGTTTATAGGTTGGGGTAATGTTGGTACCCAAGTATGCAAAATATGAAAGCAATATGTCAAAGGACAAAGAAAATATTTGGGGTAGTACGAAAACTTAAAAATTTGCACGCTTACGCAGACGCCGGCATGAGTAGGATAGCTCCACTATATATATTTCATATATAATAGTCGAGCTAAAAATTTAAGAGAATGAATCCTTACAACCAAAAGTTACAATTCAGAAATTGAGTACTTTTAGAGCTTTACAACAATTACCGGTACATGTAGTAATATGACCAACTACTTGAAAATACATGTATAAAGCATCAAAACAAAAAATCTTTTTTTAAATAGTGAGTTTTGTGACTAATGTGACTGATACCCACACACGTCTTTAAAATAGTCATTGTCTATGGCACATAGCACCTAAAAATATTTTTTCGCGCCAATGTGTTTAATGGCGATGACAAAATGGAAGTTTCAATTGCTTGAAAAATATTGCACAACACTTATAATATTATACATTGCCAAAGGGTAAATAACAAAAGAATAAATGGATCACCACATAGAAATATTAAGTATTGCGCATCTAAAATTCACCATGAAGACATATACCAATATGCAAATCAATCCCACGAGAACTGTGGAAGTAGTTTGCTCCACAAACTTGTATCATTCTATTGGAAGGATCGACCAACAAACCCACAGACAGATCGACTCCAATATACGCTCACAAACTTTGTTAGTGGAGATATGGAAAATACAATTTGAAAGAAATTTTTATTTGCATATTCTTTTTTAAGCAAAAATTAGAAAAACCAGTATGCTAAATGATCAAAATCAGATAATCAAGTACATTCAATAATGATTTGTAAAATTCAGTTTGCTTGTTAATGATGCCATCAAAAAGCAGACTTCCCAATCATAAGAAATCTCTGCAACCTATTTCATCATTATGCTCACCTCTGTAAATAGCATCGGCAGCCATTATGGTGTCCCTTCGAAGTGCTGGCTTTCTTGACCATGTACAGTTGTTTTCAGCCATGCCTACAGGGTCACAAACTTTTATTACATAGGTATGCTACATAAGACATACAGGAGCACACCATTTTTCATGTATTACAAACATCTTTGTGTTTTGTTTTACCTTTCCTGTTTCTTTATCCATCAACACTCTAGCATACATTTTCCATCATTATAGGTTTATAGATATACATGCATAAGGTTACTTACATCACTCAACACAATAAGGCCTTTTAACTGAACATTTAAGTCAATGGTAAAACAAGATATATGTTTGTCAGAAACACTATGTCCCCTCCTGCGCCGCTTTGATTGATTATTTTTTTTTAACATTTGGCAGGTACAGATAATTATCTCCTTTAAAACTTATTACTTCCCTTGGATTTGTTTTTTACCGTTGACCTTGAATGATGACCTTTGCTTTTACCACTCAAAATGTGCAGCTCCATGAGATACACATGCATGCTAAATATGAAGTTGCTATCTTCAATATATCAAAAGTTATGGCAAAATGTTTAAGTTGGAGCAAACAAACACACAAACAAACAAACCAACAAACCATCAGACAGGGCAAAAACAATATGTTCCCCACTATAGTGGTGGGGGACATAAAAAACAAGCACATGTGATAAGACAATTGACCCACAATACTATTTTTCCAAATTGCGGTCCATCAAATTGCTTCAATAATTTATTTACTGGGTAATACTGTTAGTTAATAACAAAACATGCACAGGCAATAAAATAAGGGATGTACATTTTATTTCAGTTATACATGTATTGAAGTCGCATACACATGGACAATAAAGAGACCCAATCAGGTTGATATCTGACTAAGAAAGGTGAGAATAGACCTTATTCTGAACGCAACAAATCACTAGATACAAACAACTTTTTACTGTTGTATGAACTTGTTTCACAATAATATTCCCATATCGACAAGAGAGTTGAGGTCGCTCTATTTCAAATTATAATGCATAACCCTATAGCTTTAAAAAAAAAGTATTTGTACCCGATGTAAATAAGCAGAACAACCAGTGTCCAATGAGTACAGAATTACAACCTTCGTAGAAATAATATATTAAATATCTTCTAGCATGTACAATAACCTATCCCATAAGCATTGCAATGCAAGGACATTTTCTTTCTTAACCAGAAGGTTATTGTAAACATGTTACTAAAAAAGTAAACATCAATAACATTTCACTTGAATTGTCATTTGAAAGCTTACATTACCTTTCAAGTCATACATCAGTTCATAAATTGATGGATATGTAATCTTCATCTCATCCACATCCTGAAAATAGATGGGAATTCTTGGAATATGGCGAAATGCCTTAATTTTTTAACATAAGAGCCTATGCCCACCCAGGCTAATCGGAGATGACACTTCCCAGAATTTCTTGTTTAAAAGTGGTCACTTCCAAACGAAAATCCAGTTTAGGGGAAAAGTTTGGTATCTAATTAGCATGTGCTGACTGCACAGGCTTAATTGGGACCACCTGCATAAGCCCTGTTTTTCAAGAACAAGTGGGAACTTATAACAAAAATGTGTCTAAGGTCCTTATCTAGAGGATATAAATGAAATTACGAGTTATGTACAGGATGTCAGTTTTGAATGATTCATATAAAAATAGATAGAGGATATCTTTTAGGGCAGGGCAATATGGTATGCTACAAAGTGTAACTATTTGTTTTGGCGAGACATTAAAAACAAGAGCTGTCAGAGGACAGCGCCCTCGACTATTTGAGTGCTTGACAGTATAACATAAGCCATCATGGGAAAATTGTTCATATTCAATAATTTATTAGACGATCTTTCAAAAATAAAAAAAAGGAAAAAAAAATTTTTTTTAGGGGGGGGGGGGTAGGGGGAGGGGGGTAGGGAGGTAGAGAGGGGGGTATAATGAGGGGTGTGGTAATTTATTAGATGATGTATAAAAAAAAATGTTTGGGGGGGGGGGGGTAGGGGGGGTAGGGGGGGGGGTGGGGGTGAGAGGGGGGTATAATGTGGGGTGTAGTAATTTATTAGATGATGTTTAAAAAAAATAAAATATTTTGGGTAGTACACAAACTTAAACATAGATTTATCAATAATATGCATATTCTTAGTATATAAGTGGCAATAATTATGACAAAATGCTTGATAGAGTTGTCTGCTCTTGTTTATAGGTTGGGGTGATGTTGGTTAACAAGTATGCAAAATATCAAAGCAATATGTCAAGGGACAATGAAAATAAATGGGGGTAGTACGAAAACTTTAACATTTGCTGCATATTCTAAGTGGAAAAGGGGCCATAATTATGACAAAAATGCTTGATAGAGTTGTCTGCTCTTGTTTATAGGTTGGAATCATGTTGGTAAATAAGTATGCAAAATATGAAAGCAATATGTCAAGGGACAAAGAAAATATTTGGGGTAGTACGAGAAAACTTTAACATTTGCACGCTAACACTGACGCAGATGTAGACGCCAATGCCGGGGTGAGTAGGATAGCTCCACTATATATATATTTCATATATACATTATTATAATAGTCGAGCTAACAATATTGATGGTGAATGCATTTTCTTTTTTGGCAGAAAAGAGACATGATTTAAATTATAAGTAGTGATTTATCATGTGCCTGCTGAACACAAAATGCTTACAATAACAAGTGTACATCAGTTTTATCTAACTGACAAAACTTAAACTAATAGAATGTTCTCATTTTGCACAGGATGTGAAAATTTTTTTTTTATATAAAATATAAAGTGGCATAAAAGAACACAACATTATATTGATTCAATTATGATATTTTCCCACGACACAATATAACAAGCATCACGATAACAATACAGAAACTCTTAAGTGCTTCCTTATCTCATTAAAGACATAACACTTCAGTGTACCATTGTTAACATGGTGAAGCCAGCTCGGTTCAACAAGTTACCAAGATCTTGAACACTCGTAAATGGGGAGATGTGCGGTGAAATGCCCTGAAATAAAAATAAACCCTTGCATTAGAATTGACTGGATCTGATAAGCAAAAACAATTGGCAATGATCATTAAATACAAAATGTAAAAAAAAAGGTTTCAAAACCCATAATGCATCATGACTTTGAATTGACAATTGCTAATTATAACAAGGGCTGTTTGTAAAACATGCATGCCCCCCATATGGGCTGTCAGTTGTAGTGGCAGCCATTGTGTGAATACGATTTTGTCACTGTGACCTTTGACCTAGTGACCTGAAAATCAATAGGGGTCATCTGCCAGTCATGATCAATGTACCTATGAAGTTTCATGATCCTAGGCCTAATTATTCTGAGTTATCATAAGGAAACCATTTTACTGTTTCGAGTCACTGTGACCTTGACCTTTGACCTAGTGACCTGAAAATTTATAGGGTCATCTGCCAGTCATGATCAATGTTCCTATGAAGTTTCATGATCCTAGGTGTAAGCATTCTTGAGTTATCATCCAGTAACCATTTTACTATTTCAAGTCACTTTGACCTTGACCTTTGACCTAGTGACCTTAAAAAACAATAGAGGTCATCTGCCAGTCATGATCAATGTACCTATGAAGTTTCATGATCCTAGGCCTCAGCGTTCTTGAGTTTTATCCGGAAACCATCTGGTGGACGGACCAACATGTGCAAAACATTATACCCCCTCTTCTTCGAAGGGGGGCATAATTATATAAATTAATTACAAAGTATGTATAGCACTCAGATCATTGAGATAGGTCAGTATAGTATATAAATATTACATGGCTGACAGGGTGACAGTAAATTTGTCAACTTGAGGAAATACTGTCAACCGAGGCGAAGCCAAGGTTGACAGTATTTTTCCGAAAGTTGACAAATTTACTGTCACCCTGTCAGACATGTAATATTTATTTTATTATACTGAATAAAATTTTCAAACATGAACAATTTATATGAACCATGAACAATTTTAATATTTAATAATTGAATTTAATTTCAGCAATGAACAACCATTAATATGTTGAGTGGTTCAGATTTACAGGCAGAGTAAAATGAACTTCGCTTTATTCGGCACCCACCTAGTAATCAATTTATCCCATCAATTTTCTTAGTCGTCAATTATTTCTTTAAAAATATATATCTATTACAGAACCAGCTTTCCGTATTTTATTTTCATCACTTGATTACGCAATTTATGACGTACTTGTGTGACGTCATTTCGGTGACGAAACATTTTGGGACAACAATATGGACGTGGTGGTTTTTTTAACACTTAAATATTTGTTTAAAGCATCGAACGAATCCAAAACGTATTTTGGATTGTGTGTTTGTCATGCATAACGCCTTAAGAACAGACACTGGAAGTGTATATCGTTGTAACTTTATTGTTATTAGCATTCGATTAAAGTTGCCTTTGAGGTAAGCGTGTCGTTTATACTAGAATCTAAATTGATTTTCTTTTTGACTCCTGTCAAAGCTTAAATAATGGCATTAATCTATTCTACAGCACAGTTTCAGCTGCAATCGATATTTTAATTATCCAAATACAATGGACACGCAAAACTGCGTACTGCGCATGCGCAAATGGGACAGTATAATTTTCTAACATTCCGCACGTGATTGCTAAGGCAGCGGGATACAGTATTTTTTTTTCTGTAATTTTTTTCCCGCTGGTGGCACGTGATTGCTATGGCAGCGGGATACAGTATATTTTGGACAGTTAATTTATTCCCGTTGGGTCTGACAGTATTTCTATGTCACGATGGCCTATGGGAGTTTAGCATTGTAAATAAAAGTGAGGTATAATAATTACATATATGCACCTACAAAAGTACAGCTTGTATATGGCTGCCTTAGCATTGATTGGATTCAGATTAATGTGAAGTATTCTCAAAAGCTATCGTGGATTGCACACACTTGTTCAGCCAATGTCAATCTTTGATTCTGGGCCAGTAGGGTTATTGTTAAATGCATGAATGACTGTGATGTAATAATGTGTAAGTGAAAATCTGAATCCAACTGGCAACTTTCACTGATAAAAGGCATACCCCTTCTCTCTCCTGTTCAGCCAGCTGTAGGGCAACTCTCAGCTCAAACAGAGTGTCCCCTCCAAACATGCAGCCTAGAAACACCCCATCAGGCTTCAGTGCATTAAACACCTGCAATTGGGAGATATAGTACAGTTGAACATGTAAGGTCACAAATCGGTCCTTAACTGGTAGAACACAAAATAAAGCTTAAATAATTGGGATATTTAAGTCAGAGTTTATCTACAGCAGATGTTAAAATAAAACATAACACGCAAGTATTTATTTTAGTTTTTTAATAAATGTTAATAACCAAGATCTACATGTGTATAACTGTAATCACCCTTTAAACAGGATACAACAATAGAAAAAGGGTAAGTAGACAAGTGAACTTGCGCAGTGGCCATCGCCCCCAGAAAGACGTGTTAGTTGGTTACGGGGGATAGTGCAAGATACAGGAGACACCCCGTTCCAGAGGTGACCCTGGGTCTTTTTAGTGCCCAGTGTATAGCACCTAGTACACAGCACCTCGGTTTAACGTCTCATGCGAAAGACAAGTTAGAAGGTAAGGTGCAGCGGGGGATCGAACTAGCGATCTCTGGATTGTGAAGCCAGTGTGTTACCACTAGACCACGGATCCGCTACAACCACAATGCCCTCTACTGCGCCGCTATGAAATAAAATTTCTATTTATCATTTGGCAGGTAAAGAAATCATCTCCCTTTAAAGCTTATTACTTCCCTTGGATTTTGTCCAATCTAACCGGGGGAAGGGGTCGGGGTCTGTATAGAGTAAAAAATGACCAAGTCAGACACCACTGACAACCAAGGCCTGTGGTTTGTCAAAGAGATCATAGCCAGAGTTCATCATGTATCTATGGACATAAGTCCACAGGTATGTAATGAACCCGACTATTCACAGATGTACGAAGAAATGATAATTATATCATTAAAAAAAAAAAAAACTTTGACAAATCAATCATTTGAGTTATAAATCATCAAAGTAAAATATCTGTACAGTAACTGTGAAAAGAACTTAAATTCTTGTTAAGGAAATATATAATATGAGATTTATAATTATATAAATTACTTCCCTTAAAATAGTTGTCTCTAACAAATCTCTATTTTTACAAGCACATTATTAAAAGCCACTATCAATTTTTTAGTAGCAAATAATTAAAAGCCACTACCGTGACTGTAGATTCACCACTCAAAGTGTGCAGCTCCATGAGATACACATGCATGCCAAATATCAAGTTGCTTTGTTTAATATTGAATAATTATCTCCCTTTAAAGCTTAGTACTTCCCTTGGATTTGTATTTTTGACCTTAGACCTTGAAGGATGACCTTGACCTTTCATCACGATCTGTTTCTCAGAAACACAATGCTGCCTACTGTGCCTCTTTGATTTATTTAATAAAAATATATTATTTGGCAGGTCAGATAATAAGTCCAGTGCTCCAGCTAGGCCTAAATTGAAGGGCGCCACGCCCTGCCCTCCCGAACCTCCGCCCTGCCCCCCCCCCCTCCCCCGAACCTCCGCCCTGCCTGCCCCCCCCCCCCCCCTCAAAAATTTTTTTTTTTTTTTTTTTTTTTTACATATGATAATTCATAAATCTCTTATTACATTGTAATTAGTTTAATCCTCATTGTAGACATTATATTTGAACGGTTTAATAATAATGGGAATAATACAATTATTTATAACATATAAATTAACATGCAATAGAAAGCATTCCAGAAACACCCGCGCGCTCGAACATGCCCTTTTCACAAAATACTGCGCGTCGAAAGTGCCCTTTTCACAAAATACTGCGCGTCGAAAGTGCCCTTTTGACAAAAAAGCCCCCCTGCCCTTTTCAAATCCTAGCTGGAGCATTGAAGTCATTTTAAAGCTTATTACTTCCCTTCGATTTGTTTTTTCAACCCTGTGACCTAGTTTTTGACCGGGCATGACCCATATTCGAACTTGACCTAGATATTGTCTAGATACAACTTCTGACTAAGTTTGGTAAAGATCTGATGAAAACTATTTGAATTATAGAGCGGACACGAAAAGTGTGACAGACAGATTTACAGACGGACAGTGCGAAAACTATATACCCTTTTTCTTTGAGAGCAAAAAAAGTCAATTAGTTAAATTGTAACAAGTATTTTTTTAAACGGTTCAGAAAAATAAAATAAAAGAATTTGTTTAATCATGCCATCTATGATCTACGAGATTACAATAGTATATAGTCTAGTAAGGGTATCTTACAAAAAAGACATCAAAGTACATTTTTAAAGAAATTAACAGCTGTAAACTTTTAAATTGCACATGATATGATACAAACCTGTTTAAAACAGCCAGGTAAATCGTTCACCCAGTGAAGACTGTAAGAAACAAAACCATACACAGTAAATAAGCAGTGAGTACGGTTAATTTAATTATACAAACAAAATATAAATATGCCATCTATGCTGAAGTTGCTGTTTTTTTTATTTTTGTCACTTGGCAAAAAAAATTAATTAGTGACAACGCCAATCAACATGGAATTTACATTCCCTAAAATATTTTTAAGTTTCCACCAGCGCCCAGTTAAGTGCTAATTGTGGAGACTGCACACACAATTTGGGAACTATATAACCTATGTTGGAAAAACTAAGAGCAAAATTTCTGCCAAAATGAGTCGCAGCCAAAATTCCTTTCCTTACAATTATAAACACGTTAAGGCCACTCAACTATGAATGTTTTAGCGAGATTCAACCTGTAATTATTATCACAAAATTTTTGGACAGTATATTCTATTGGGGAAAAACATATAAACAGCCATAATTGCGGGTGCAGACCACTCATCTATTTTTCTTTTAAAGATGAAGGGACCTATCTCAATACTTCAATCACAAAGGAGGGAGGGGTGGGGTGGAGAGGGGTGTATAGTGTGGGTGTGTGGTCATTTATTACTTAATATTCCAAAAGGGAGGGGGGGGGGTATTCTTGGGTGGGATGGTTGGACGGTATTTCAAACATAAAATAATTTAAAAAATATTTTTGTTTTTTAACCATGTTTAAAAAAAAAAATGGGGGGGGGGGCGGTGGGGGGTATAGTGTAGTCATTTATTAGATGATCTTTAAAAAAATGAAAAAAAAAATTTTTTGGGGAGGGGGGGGGGGGGATTCTGGGGTGGGGGATCTTGGGGGATGGTTTGGGTGGAGTCTATTGTGGTATGTCAGGTAAGAGTTGTTATGTCAAAGTATCAATCAAATCTAATCATAAATAAAGAAGTTATGGCAATTTTTGCAAAATTTAATAATTTGACCTTGATAGTCAAGGTTATTCAAAGGTCAAGGTAAAATTCAACTTGCCTGGTACAGTACCCTCATGATAGCATGAAAGTGTTTGAAGTTTGAAAGCAATAGCCTTGATACACAAAATTTAACCATTTATTCAAAGTTACCAAGTCAAAAAAGGGCCATAATTCAGTCAAAATGACAACCAGACTTATGCAACTTGTCCTGTACTGTCCCCTTATGATAGTTTGTGAGTGTTCCAAGTATGAAAGCAATATCTATGATACTTTAGGAGTAAAGTGGACCAAAACACAAAACTTAATCAAATTTTCAATTTTCTAAGTATAAAAAGGGCACATAATTCTGTCAAAATGCCAGTCAGAGTTACATAACTTTGCCTGCACAGTCCCCTTATGATAGTTAGTAAGTGTTGCAAGTATGAAAGCAATAGCTTTGATACTTAAGGAATAAATGGACCTAAACACAAAACTTAACCAAATTTTCAATTTCTAAGTATAAAAAGGGCACATAATTTTGTCAAAATGCATACCAGAGTTATCTAACTTTGCCTGCCCAGTCCCCTCATGATAGTAAGTAAGTGTACCAAGTTTGAATGCAATAGCATTGATACTTTCTGAGAAAAGTGGACCTAAACAAGACGCTGACGCAGACGCCAAGGTGATGACAATAGCTCTTTTTTTTCAAAAAATAGATGAGCTAAAAATAAAAGCAGCACAAATTCCTTTCTGTGAAATCATCTACACAAAAAGGCCATTCAAATGTGAAAGAATGAGCATGATCACTCAGAAATTAAAAGGAGTTAAATCAGACAAAGGATCAGAATCCCTTTTTGAGTGTGAAAGTTCCAACAGGATCCACTCAGTAATTAAAGATGTTCAAAACATAAGCTTCTCTTTGTACCAATATACAGACAAATCCAATTCTTCCCATGTTGAGAGCCATAACAACTTTAACCCTTAAAGCGCTGGAGCTGAATTTTAAAGGCCTTTGCAAACAGTTTGGATCCAGATGAGACGCCACAGAACGTGGCGTCTCATCAGGATCCAAACTGTTTGCTATTCTGATAGTATTCTTTGAAAAAAAATGAAGAAAATGCTAATTTTAGAAATTCTGCAGACGACATTTTAGCAGAAGACAAATTACCCAGCATGCAAAGGGTTAAAATTATTAAACCAACTACCGGTACTGGGATACTGATTAGGATTACCAGAATTGTCATGTGCAGAAGACACAAGACATGTTGTCAATAATTATCCAATCAGGGTTTTGAAATAAATCAATCTATAATCAGTTGTTAAATACGAATTTAAAAATGTTTTCCAACTATATCCCATAAATTGTGTTATTCTTTATTTAAACTACAAAACACAAAAGTCCAAATCAGCCTAATAATTAAATAGAACATGTTATATGCATATATATAAATACATGTATAAATTTTCTGTTGTTAACTCACATGTACACAATTTGAAAAGTATATTTCATTAAACTGCAATATCAATTTTTAATTGTTTTGAAACACTGTCATGCCATGTTAAAATCTCAGAAGTTTTTACCAATAGTTGTTTCTTTTCATACCAGATTTTATTAATATGTTTTTTTCAAATCAAGATTCTGTGTTCTAATTATTGTAAACAAGCAAATGCGTTGAATTGATATCCCCCGCCAATATGCTTCTGGACACAAAAGTGTTATATTTGACACTAAAAAAGCATTTTTTAAAGATACAAAGGGCCATAACTCCGTTATTAACAGATGGTGTACAATGCCATTTGGAGTGCATCATCCTCTTATCCATATATATATCACACCAAGTTTCAATAAAATCCGCCATAGCACTTCCAAGATATGGCTCCGGACACAAAAGTGACGGACGAACCGAAAGACGGACGGAGGGACGGACAAAACCAAATAACAATATCCCTCGCCAACATATAATTAAAGCACAGGAGATTATTTCTTGAAATACAAGAGCTGTGTTTGTTAAACACAATGCCCATTACTGCACTTTGAAGCATCAATCTTTCAATCAAGTTCATTCAATCTTTACCAAACGTCACACTTGACCTAGATATTGTCCAGACAAAAAACCTGGTCAAGTTTCATCATTATTGAACCAAAACTCTGGCATATGGAGTGATTTTGTTTTGGTAAGATTTGACCTGGTGCCCTATATTTTGAGTTGACCCCCTTTACCAAACATCAAACTTTGCTTACAAAATAAATATTGTGATCAAGATTCATAAAATCTGAAACAAAATTGTGACCTCTAGAGTGTTTACAAGGATTTTGTATAATATAATGAAAATTTGGACAATCTAAAGGCAATAATTATGGCATTAATTATGTGATATATATAAAACCAATCTTTTCACCAAGTTTCATGATGATTGGGCAAAAAATGTGACTGCTAGAGTGTTCACAAGCTTTTTTTACTATATAAATATGAGAAAACTGCCCCCCACCCCCTGGCAGCCATGTTATTCAACTGACCGGAACCATTTTCAAACTCAACTCTCATATCAAGGAAACAAATGTTCTGACCAAATTTCATGAAAATTGGGCCAAAAATGTGACTTCTATAGTGTTCACATGTTTTCACTATATACATATAGAGAAAAATGCCCCGCCCACTGGCGGCCATGTTTTTTCACCGATCTGGAAAAAATATAAAAAAATAGGAAAAACTGCCCCACCCACTGGCGGCCATGTTTTTCAACGGACCAGAACCACTTTTGAACTCATCCAACATATCATTAAGACAAACATTTTGACAAAGTTACATGAAGATTGGGCATGAAATGTGACTTCTACCGTGTTTACAAGTTTTTTCTTTTTTTTTGACCTAGTGACCTAGTTTTCGACCTGGCATGACCCAGTTTGAACTCGACTGAGATTTCATTGGGACAAAGCTTCTGACCAAGTTTCATGAAGATTGGACAGTAAATGTGGCCTCTAGAGTGTTTACGAACAAATGTGGACAGATGACAGACGGACGGACGACGGACAAAGACTGGTCACAACAGCTCACCTGAGCAATCAGGTGAGCTAATAAAAAATCAAACCGATAGTTTTGACATCTTCTGATTGGTCAATGTTTGCAACGGAAAATACTGGTGTACTTCGTCACAGTGTTTTTGTGGGGCATTAATACTAATACCATGCGATCGGAGCTATTTTGTTTTGTGAATGCAGAATCGGGGAAAAGTGGTTCGTTGCAGTAACGGACTTCTTTCATCTGTACGTGTATCAAATATTATGTTACCTATGGGGCAAATTGCAGAAGGCCATCGCACTAAAAACATACCTCAGACTGCTGACAACAATGTCAAGAGAATTGTCTCTGAATGGAAAGTATTCCTCATCTGCTACAATTCTATATGTAGGTACTTCAATAGATACTTCACTCTGACTCTAAAATATACAATTCTATATGTAGGTACTTCAATAGATACTTCACTCTTACTCTAAAATATACAATTCTATATGTAGGTACTTCAATAGATACTTCACTCTGACTCTAAAAAATACAATTGTATATGTAGGTACTTCAATAGATACTTCACTCTGACTCTAAAATACAATTCTATATGTAGGTACTTCAATAGATACTTCACTCTGACTCTAAAATATGGAAGTTAGTACAATATAAGATGTCAATGTTACAATCTACAATATTTACAATACTGTTACAAAGATTATTACTTATATCCATGTGATATTCAAATAACTAACTATTTGTGATTGTATTATGATATTGTATACCATTGGAAATTAAAACCATTAGAAACCCTTTTAGAAAACTTGGTGAATTTTGTGTAATGCATTATCAAATTCAACTTATCAAGAATAACAATTCTATTATTGGCAAGCAAAATAATTACTTCATATGAACATTGACTTTAAAGTGAGACCCTATAACTTGTGACACAGTTCTTGTGTGTGACCAAACTGGCTATGCACAGTGATCATTTGTGACTATTTACTTTAAAATTGCAAGAATAATGACAAAAGGTGATTACAAAAAACTAGCTATTATTTGGCCTTAAAGTTTGACCTTAAACTTTGAGATTGGAGCTCAATAAAAATAAGCAACATGTAGCTATTTTGTGGAGAACGTGTGTTGCTATTATTTTAAAATTCACAGGTGAATGATTTATTAATTCATTTACGAAGACAGTTTTTTAACAACACTTTTCAACACATTTAAACTGGCTTCAATTAAAAAATCAAATCAAGAAATTATAACTGCACATGTGTTTTGTTTTATGAAAGCTAAAGTGAAATATCACAAATACTTTTTTAGGTCCTAAACCTTAGCAAACACATGACATTTAGATTATATATGCATTGCATACTCTGTCATGTGTCTTAATGTATAAGAGAAAGATAGAGAAAAAAGAGAGAAATAAAGTCAGGAAAGCATAAAAAGGGTGATTAAATTTCTTATTTTTTTAAGCAACTAAGATAAAATCCTAACCAACATTTTCTCAGACAGTTCACACTGATATATTGTCTTCACTGTGTCTTTCAGGAGATGTTTGGATACATAGCCTCGGCCACAGCCCAAGTCCACCAGCACTTCAAACTCCCTGAATAGCATAATCATAACCTAATTACAACTGGTATGTCATAAAACTAAGCTATATGGTAACAAGGGACAAAATTGTCACAAAACCAGGTTTTTATTTAAAAAAAAAATATGATAAAGGGAGAAAACTCAAACTGAACTTTTGAAATGAACAAACAAAATTAACCCCCTTTGTAAGTTTGTTTGTAAAAAAAATCTATTTTTAGTCGTGGCGACCTTGACATTGGAGATATTGACGTGATTCTTTCGTGCGACACACCGTCCCATGATGGTGAACAAATATGCCAAATGATTTTAAAATCTCACAATGAATGACATAGTTATGGCCAGGACAAGCTCATTTATGGCCATTTTTGACCTTTGAACTCAAAGTGTGACCTTGACCTTGGAGATATCGACGTAATTATTTCGCGCGACACACCGTCCAATGATGGTGAACAAATGTGCCGAATGATTTTAAAATCTGACAATGAACGACATAGTTATGGCCCGGACAAGCTTGTTCCGCCCGCCCGCCAGCCCGCCCGCATTCGCCAATCTAATAACCAGTTTTTTTCTTCGGAAAACCTGGTTAAGAATGACTCAAGTGTTTCTGATTAATAGTTCAGCATAAATAGTATAAGCAAACACATATTTTCTTGAGGACATATCAACCTTCATATTCCTAACCTTTTTATTTCTGAATATATTTTATCATAACAAGTATTTATGACAAACTGTTTTCAATGACATTTAAACAAACGTTTAACACTTTACAGTATTGAATGACCTTTATATACAATGTATGACAATCTTATGTGTGGTATGAGGTTAATTTAAATCTGTTTCTATTTCTGCACAATTCAAAGAAATCTTCTTTAATCCTTTGATAATACTTTTAAACATCAAATGTACATGTACAAACCTCCCATTGAAAAATGAACTTCCTAAACAAAAGAGAAACAAACAACTAGATTACCTTTTTATATCTCCCACCCGGTCAGCAACTCTGTATCCAATCTGTAAAATTAAGTACAAGGTCAATATATATAATGAAATACAAAAAGTACAGGCATAAGGTGGTTAACCTCATCACTGAACAGATATAAATGTCTTGGAGGCAATATGGGTACACAGAAGACATGAGTGTTCTGGCTACCATTACTTTTCATATTTTTTTTTACTAAGCACAACATAAAGAGTTGGAAAAAATCAATAGCAAAGTCTACCATAACTTGAGTGTTGGTAATCAGTCACAAAAAAAGCATGAACAGTGCATTAATACATTGCTCAGTAAAAAAGGATGCATAAAAGGATAGACGGATAATTTTTATCATAATTTTGATAAAATAATGTGTTAAAACCTTTTTTTCATAACTATTTCTAAAACAAAGTATTGTTAATAATTGTGAACAGAGAATTCATTTGGAGAATGATAATGAAACTGTATTTTACGCTTAACTGACTTTTAATCTAATTTTGGAAAAAAATGCTTTTTCTGTTTTGAAAAAAGGGAATTCTATGTTCAACCTTGCTGGGAACTGTTTTATGGAAGGACAATACTTTTTACACAATTAAAAAATAAACTCAAACAAATACCATTTAAAACTGAATGCAGGTGTGAGACCGGACCACAGTTTTTGTCAAGGGTATTGTAATTACTGGTGTACTTTAAAACCAACACAGTAAAATAAATTGGACTTTTTTATGTTTAAATCTTGGCTGTAATAACCTGCATCCACACTTCCAAACATAAATAAATATGGATATCATGGTTGTTTCAAATGTATCAAAATAATGTTTCTTAATTTTTTAAATTGTTACCTTTATTTAAAATCAAAGAAAATAAAGTAAAAGAATTTGAGTCCCAAGGGACTAATATGGTTTGAAGTCGGCTAACAGATCTTAAGATCATGAATTAATTAACAATTTCAATATTTTATCCCTAAGGTAGCATGTGCCCCTTCATCCCCCACTCCCCAACAAAAAACATACCAAAAAACCACCAAATATCAGAGGGAATGTGACAGTTCTTCTTGAATTCATTGATACTTTATGAGTACATACCTACAGCTCTATGTTCTCCATGATAAAAACAAATTCCATGTAATTTTTTTCCAAGGATTTCTATTAAATTGAGTTCAATCAATCAAACACAACGTAACAAACACAATAAATGTTACCATCTACATCAATTTGCTTGTTTTTGTGTGGATGATTGCTCAAAACAAAAGGTTTAACAAAAGGGTTATCAAACTGAAAGCCAAAGTTTTGAATGGATGATTTAATGTATCTCAAGGAGGTTCCAGAGATAGTCAATGTAGCACGATTGGTTGATAAGACACAAGATCTATCTTGCCACGGAGACAGTCAATGTACATACATGTATTTGCATATTTTAAAATTCCGAATACTCTGCATTTTCCATTGCAAAAACTTAAACATTTTTTGTGAACCGTTGATGTGTTTGAAACTTGGACTAATATTATATTCTACGAGCATACCATATTATGTAACCTGTTCTAATTTGAGCATTAGGGATATATTTATGATCTGTTTGTCTAAATTTATGCCAGAAAAAAGTTAATGTGTTTCATATTACCTGGCAGCAAGTTTTCATGAAAAAAGCCTTAACCAGTTGCAACTCCCAGTAGTTGCAATAATTCAACTCTCAGCTTTATAACCCTAAGGGTTGCTGAGAGTTGCAATGTGCCGTCTATTGTCCAAAGAGGCAAATTTTTGATCCCCACTGAAAAGGCTAAGAGACACTGATACTGCAAAAACTTATCAACGTTCACCTGTCTAAAGCACAAACTCATGCAAATGGTACCATTAAAGCAAGAATTAATTGCTTTTTAATTACTTTGTTAATCTTTCGCACCCTCTATCAACCATATTGGGAACTGCTGTAATGTTGCAGACAAACAAAAAATGTAGCTATCGGTTAGGACTCAGTACACCAATATTTTGCTTATGGTGATTTTTTTTGCAACCAAGTCGATAACGATGCCGAACAGTCGTTGAATATTTACATTGTTTGAAATTTCAAAATGAAAATGTCAGCAGGGCTTTTTTTCCTTCTTTATGAGTGGCCGTGGAAGGACATTTCACAATTTTGAAAAGGACAATTCACAAACCTAACATGGCCGTGAATTTTTACAAAATGGGCCGTTTTTCACAATTTTAATAATTTCACGACTCGGTTTTTCACAATTTTAAGAAGTTCCCGACTCAATTTTTCACAATTTTGAAAAGTTCGCGACTCAATTTGTCACAATTTTGAAAAGATTGCAACTCATTTTTTCACAATTTTGAAAAGTTCGCGACTCATTTTTTCACAAAGTAAGGGGGCCAGGGCCGCTTCACAAAGTCAGGAAAAAAAGCCCTGGTCAGCAAGAATAGTGTGTTGAAATATCGTCATGTTTTATAGGTTGCATGCAAAGAACAACTTTTGAAGGTTGCCATTCAGGTAAATTTAATGTGTTTTTGAAGTTTATTCATCGCTTTCCTCAATTGGAAAGCAACGAGGTCTGTTTAGTGATGCGCACGAAATCTGAGCGCAAAACTGCGATTGTGTTCAAGAAGGTGCGCATATGTACTCCCAGAGTTGCCAAAGCAAAAATTATCAAATCCTCTTTGAGTACATTACTATGGACTACAACTCCCAGCAACACTGAGAGTCAATACCTGACAGTTGCAACAAGGGGACAATTTCTGATGAAACAGGTTATGGATGATTTATTGAGTTACCTCTTCCTTAATATATTCGTAAACTTTGTAATCTGGCATAACAGCAGACCTGTCACGATGCATTCGCTTTGCTTTCCTATCGAAAACATTCATGATCACCTCTCCACGATTTGATTTCAAACATGAACTTGAACTGAAGTTTCTAAACAACCGAGAAAATGGATAGTACATCCGCGCCATTGCATGGCATCTGCACAAACAGAGCGCCATATGTATGGGTTCATACACACTATGAAACGTCAATAAACGAATGTTTTCAACTGCTTCCAATTATTCAAAATCAATTAATTATCACAGACATGAAAAATATATTTTCCAAGCAACGGGCGCTGCCATCTTGTCGTACCGCACTGCGAATGTCCTTTAATCCCATTGGTCAAAAATGGGACCTCAATCACTCTTGATCCAATCTCCACGCAGAGTTGTCGTTCCTTGCTTTCACATGTAGTTTACGCATGCGCAATTAATTTCCTTCTATAATATGATTATAGGTGCTACCTAATTTACGGGCAAAAGCTTTTTAAGTTTTTTTGATACTCATGTATTTTTAATAAATATATGGACATGATTGTGTTCAAAATATTATATTTGTTGCAATAATTAAGTAACGCATCCAAAGAAAATCAATCTTAAAACGAGTTACATGTTCTTAGCTTAAAGATCTAGCATCTTATTTTTTTTGTTTTCTAGCCACAGGAATTTAGAGCTGGTTCGGTGGCTGTGGTATAGTGGATGGGGTGTCTGCTAACTGGCTTAGTCACTGGGACTGGGAGGTCTCTGTATTGGGGTGAATATTTGATTAGGTTTCATTTACTGTCCATATTCAACAATTATCTAAATGGTAGACATTAACAGAGATAAGTTTCATAATTACAATGTTAAATAATATATAAACAGTATTGGATAAGAGTTCTTAGCAGATCACACGCTTAAAGCAGTTTTATGCTTTGTCGAAGCAACTAACCCCCATGTATTTTAGTAATGGTGTGTTGTCTGAATTCTTAAAGGGTAATTTTCTTGATTGTTTTATAAAAGAATGTCAAACGAAAATAAAACAACCCAACCATATGGAGCTATTTTTATACTTAAACTTAACTTTATAACAGTTACATTTAGTAGCTTTATATGCAGACTATTTATAAATGGTCAGTTATGGCTCTGTCCGTAATTTTTCAAGTCGACACCGTTACGGAGAAACTTTCATCTACAGCACGGGAATGATACGGGGATACAACTTTTTCCGAAAAGTAAACATTCTTTCAACCTTTTACGTCATAATTAAGCAATGAACAGAGCGCGAACAATGTGAAAATCATCAAAAAGTAAGTAAAATATTGAACGTACTTTTATTCAGTGTCAACACCGTTCTTCCATTTTCTTTGATATTTCCACTTCCTGTTCTTTTATGATTTTTTAAATATTATGTATTCTTAGATGCCACAAAATAATGTGTGCGTAATGTGTTTTTTGAGACAAGTAGCATGCTGTTTGTGGATGATCAAATGCCTGAATGTCATCACCGTTACAGTCCACACCGTTACGCTGAATGAGTAACGGTGATGACAACATCGTAACGGTGTGCACAAATATATACACACATTATGGTGTGAATAAACTTCGTTTTCATGTCGCCGATTGTTTTCCAAACAACATCGCAAATTTTACATGGAGTTTATCAGACAAAAATGGAGAATTAATACAATTGGAATCAGTTCTGTCAGAATTCCCGAATGTCATCACCGTTACGTTCCACACCGTTACGCTGAATGAGAAACGGTGTTTACAACGTCGTAACGGTGTGGAGAAATTTATACAAACAATATGATGCGAATAAAGTTGGTATTCATATCGCCGATTGTCTTTCAAACAACATCACGAATTTTACATGGAACATATCTGACATACTTTCTAGTAAAAAACACGATGCGAATAAACAAGAATATGAAAGTATAAGATAATCTGTCCACACCGTTACAAATGTGACAACACCGTTACGCCGCATAGAATAGAAGACTTTTATATACATTAAGATTCAACAAAAACTGCAAACGTGTTTTAACATCATAAAGTCTTCAAAAAGGTGTCCGATGAAAGAAGAATTTAGTATATAAACATGTACCCAAACATTTTATAGAAATTCTTAAAGCTGTAAAACGTAATTGAAATGTGTATTTACACCGCTACGCGCTTAATGTTCTGATAAAGTCACTGACGATTTGGAATTGATGTAATAGCCACTCATGATCACTTTATACAATGAAACAACGCCAAAAATTTTATTTAAATTAAGTTGAAATATAATAATATTATCAAACAAGTATTTATGTCCGTAACGGTGTTCTCTTCACAGCTTTTGACGTGCGTCAAATAAGCCTTCATAATCGCGATCTGGGTCACATTAGGTCGTGCCCAGCTTAGGTTGACGTCCGTCTGACATGTACCTAACCGATAAACGGTCTGTCGACACTGCTTTACTAATTGTGTATTTGATTATTTTTTTTATTAACAATGAAACCTAATCAAATATTCACCCATTGATCCGTTAAGTGGGAGCATTCTTAAGATAACCCTAAAAACATACTATGGCGTACCATATGGGTTAAAAGTCAAGAAGACCTACAAGGTAAAAAGAGAAATGTACGTCGAAGTACAATAATTGTACGTCGACATACAAATATAAAATACACTTCTAAGTATATATTTGTACGTCAAAGTACAATTTGTACTTCTACATACATGTTTGTACTTCGACGTACACATTTTCTAAACAGCCAATCAAAACATTTGTCTCTTGAGCCGCTTTTCCTTCAGATTTATTCATAATAAATGTTTAAAATCTCTTTTAATTGAGGACAAAATGAATAAAAATATCAGAATGGCAAAAAAAAAACACATAGAAGTTTCAAGTATTTAATGCCTTGAAATAGATTATATACACATTTTAAGAAGATTAAACTGTTACCTTTTTAAAATAAAAATTATTCAGCATATTGCGAGTATTTATTGATCATGCGGGGCGGAGTATCACGACTGTCCAGCGCATTCCTGTGTAGGAAATTCCCAACGGTAACCAAACAGTTACCAAACATTAACGGGATAAATAATGTATAATAACCTCCCCGTTGGTCGTATTTTGTGATAACCTTAACTTGCATAAGTCAGAGGTTAATTCCGCCATGCCAGGTCAATAAATACGCACAATATCTATGAGTTAGCGGTTGATAGTCGCATAATTTGGTATAAATTATAATAATAATAATGTTTAATAAATACGCACAATATGTATGAGTAAGCGATCGATAGTCGCATAATTTGGTATAAATAATAATAATGTTCAATGTCAAATATCTCTAAAAGCAACAGATGTAAGGTGTCTTCTGATTGGCTAACACTCAATGGTCGGTGAAAATTGTACGTCGAAGTACATTTCTCGATTTAACCTATTAGGTCTTGTAGACTTTCGACGTCATGGTACGTCGTATAGACACTAAGAACTGGTCCTACCCAGGAAACAGTTTGTTTCTTCAAATGTCTCAATTCAACTTGACAGCTTGTTAAAGCAGTTGCATTTAGCATACAGTTACTGATTTAAAATAATCAAAATCATGTGATGAGTCAAATCAATTTTGATTGACAAATTTGACAGGATTTTTTAAAAATCCAATAAGTCTTAGACTGTCAAATAACACACGCTACGTATTGAAAGTCATACCTGGAGCTTTCGTCTGTATACCACTGACTTCATCAGAAGAATGATTTCTACTGTTGGGAAACGTTAACACCGCTAATTGTCTTCTTATTTAATATCAATGTATAATTATGTGTAACAGCATAACAACATACTTGTTTCGCAATTAAAATATTTGATAAATACAGGTATCTTGCAGGTTTCTAATTTTCTTTCGCAAACTATTGTTGAATAGTTTAAATTTTGTCGCCACTAAAAAACTAGCCATTTTGTAGCAATTCTTAAATCACAGTCTAAACTGCATACACTTAGCTCTATAGTTACAATTTGAATGCAAATATTAGAATGCATCATGTTATATCATCCATATATTTTTATTTAAACATTCAAATAACACATAACACAGTACATATGTAAAAAGTTATGTGGTATTGTGTGGAGATACAAAACACTTCACATCATTTATTTGCACATAAAATAATAGTGACAAAATGAGTAATACTAAAACACTGTCATCAACCTACAGTACAAGAATATTTACGTATATGAAATTACAAAGTGGTGTTATTTTATTACCTTTTACAAAATTAACAATGCTGGTTTTCTACTAGCCATAAAACATTTATCATGGATTAACAAGTAATCAACCAATTTATTAATTACACAATAGAAAGGAAATCATATTAATTGCATTATGCATTTACTAAACAAGTTATTTGCTACTGTTTAGAATTACACTATCTTACTAAAAATGATCACAACAGGTACTTAGTGCTTTTACATACTTGTGGTAAGTTTTGTATTACTAGTTTGACATTTATTGGCATACACTTGTCGATATATAGACTAAATTTGCATGGGAACTTTCATATTTTTTCAGCATAATTGCCCTCAAATTGTTAATTTAACAACCCTTTGACATTGTTTGCACATCTGATCTTATTATACCATAGCTGATTTTTGTTTATAGATAGACAGATATAGACTTTTCAAAGTTCTATAAAAGTTCACACATGTTCCATCCAAGTAAACTAACAGAACCAATAAAGACCACCACAGATAATAACTGTGTATACAGCTTGGAAATTTTGATAGTTCAGGAATCCCTCCTTTGTTGATTTCTGTAAACCAAAACTGTCAGTTTTGCTGGATAGAATGGCCTCTTGCCTTGGCAAAACAGCTTCTAAAAACGGAAAACCAACAAATATCTTAGAATTTGATCAATAATGCAGACAATTTATAAATGTCTTGTTTTTTGTTGATTTCGAATCTGGAAGATTTTTTACGTAATATTGTGGTACGAAAATCGGTATCGGATTTTGTGGTTGTAGGCCTAAACTTATTATAGTGATATGTAACCTTTTGGGATATCGGTAAAGTGCGAGCAGACGAGGTGTAAATACGTTAAAAATTAAAGCTAAAAGACTAAAAAGTTAGATCGGAATATCTTTTAATTTTGTGAATAAATGTGTTTCTGATGGATAACTACCACAACTTACCAGAATATTGCTCATGATCACACGTAAAACTTCTTTCTGAGAGCGAATGGAAAATGCGTTACGAATTCTGACAAATAAACAGTAGGGTGTCGTTATTGGAATACCGCGAGAATACTGGAAGAATAGACATGCCAACTATAATGTTTAAAACAAATAATTTTTTAACAAGCGTTTGTGATTTGTCAGGATAATAAAAACAATAAGATATTGAAAAGATCAAAGCAAATAAGTTCGACAAAAATCTAAGATTCGGCAATATATCTAAGACGGGTTATGTTCACGTAAATTGTTCACTATATGTAGTGAACCAGTCTTCGGCTTATACCCACTGAAGAGTATTCAAGGGAGATAATTGAGTAATGACTTAATTCTGGAACGGTTGCGAAGAAAAACAAATTATGCTAGAATATTAAGTGCGATTCGCTACACAATTATGATGTCATTGATATAATTTTTCCTGAGGTATGTATTTACATGTGATTTAGCATATGTCAAAGTTTTTTTGATTTGTTCAAGGTCATAAATAGCATCGCGAAAATATATGTCGCGTGGCAAATTTTTTTTGAGACGCATCCCTATATGGTATTCTTATGTAATTTTATGGTCTAAATTTCCATATGTATGAACGGTCAACGCCCGCTTCGCGAGCTTTTGCCCGTATTACATATAAAATAGTTGAAGTTCGATATCAATTTTTACCATGATCAAGCAATGACCCACTATATCATCATACATCATTGGAAAGATAAATGCATAATCATTTGAAAAAAAGGATGTCATTAAATTCTATACGTTGTAACTCAAAATATTCACCTTAGAATAGGCACACCGTTTTTGACAGCTGTGCAGGCGACCATTTAGGGCTCAAATAGTATGACCTACTTTCAAAGCCGGGAACCATCAACAAAACAAGTAGAGCATTGTGTACACACCGGTCTTACTGCATTATGTACACACCGGTCTTACTGACAATAACGTAGTGACGTCCCCATCTATGTACAGAATGCAAGTAGAGCACAAAAATGGCTTTTTTTTACTTACAAATATACCTTCAAAATGATACCTAAACATCCCATTTGCAATGTATTTTACAAATCCAATGCAGCATGCACTGAACAATGTGTGCTAAGTATCAAACTGACTGCATGTAACCCTGTTCCGGTTTTGGGGTTATGTGACCTGTAATGTAATGTAACCGTCGTAAAAGAGATTTCTTTAGTCTGGTTCCTAGCTTCGTTTGTAAACATATGCGAATGGCATAAGACCCAATGTCGCATTACGCGGGTCTTTTTAAATCTCGTTGCGAGTTGTAAAAGGCATATTTTAGCACAATGTATGTCGATATAAAATTTAATTTAAAAAAGCAAGCACAGCACACTGGAAAATAATGGTAGCCTATCCTGGCGTTTAGGAACGATTTCCAGACGTGCTAGTCGAGTACGCAAACATTTGTGGTAAGATAAATAAACGATCTTCTCTTGACGTGACATTAAACTATTTCGGTAGTGTTTTTTTTCTCATCTTGAAAGCAAAACTGTGTTTATCGAAAGTCAATTATGCCTTCCCCTGACGATTTAAATAGTGACCAAGTTCTGACCATGAAATTCTGCGAGATGGATTTTAACGCGGAATTGTAACTGGGACACAATTTGTGTCTATGTGTCGTTTGAACATTCAGAGAGTAGTCCGTAATTCCGTACATTGAACAGCGTTGCATTCTTTACGCTGCACACAGACAGTGATGCAGCCAAATTTCAGGGGATTTCTCTCCAATCAGCCTTTAAAATATTCGAATGTATTCATTCGTGCCTGCTGGCGACATGCAAAGGTCATTTAAGAAGAAAAGCTGGGTAAAACAGCCGCGCCGCAAAAGCGCACGAGTGTTTTATACCGATGTTATGGTAAGAGACTTGTTATAACACCGTGTGCAGGGGCGTAGGTAATGGGAAGGCAGGGGAGACGGACGCCTCCCCAATATATCGGCTAGTCGTCGTTATATAAATAAAACGTAAAATCCCCCAAAATCGCCGCCCCAAAACCAGTATTTTCGTAATCACGCGCCGTCAGTGCAGAAGCCATGTGTCCCCTCTCCTATTCTTAATTTAGTCGATTTATATACATAACTAAGAAACTGTGATCTATTATGAAATAACCGCATGCAACAAACATCACCCAATTTTCGTTTTAATTTTATTTAATGTAACTTACACCTGATTATAAAAGTAAAACTTTTTAATTACAAGCTAAATTTACTTTAACTGAATCGTGCGTGGTATACAACACCCTTTACAACATTATCCGTGTTTGTGACAAACATTAAAGTATCACTGATTAATTATCATACCAATGTAGTTTAATTGATTATTGCTTTGCCATTTTAATAATTGTTAGTTGTATATAAGACCAATCACACCTCTTACACATATTCATATATCCCGTGAAAAACACCGACCACAAGTGTAAAAGAGCCATTAAATGTGATAACCGTATATTCAGATTATAATTTCTATTATTATTACTTATAAACTACTTATAAACTACTGATCATATTACATCCTTCATCTATTTCTATATATTTTTGGAGGGGTGCGAGTTGACTTCGTAAAGTGCGAGTTGACCAGAAATGCCGTGCGAGTTGACCAAAAAACGTGCAAGTTGACTACCGTGCGAGTTGACTTAGGTACGAGTTGACCGGCACCCTCTGCTCCGAGGTTGTCAATAGTGATGTGTCAATATACCTTGTTAGGTGTCATAACCAGGGGCCCGGGTAAATGTCATTGCTTAAATTGTTTTATTGTTCTTTTCCGTGATTGCGCTGTCGGTGTTTTGATTAAGGACAGGCTATTCTTTTAATTTTAATTAATCGCTTTTATTCAAAGGTTACTAGTAGCTGCCATTTAACAATTTTGAGTAAATACACGCGTGGAAAACATTATTTTGATTGAAAATATTCTCGTATTGTTGCTTAATAATGTTTTTTATCACTATCATTAATATTTAACACAAAATGTATTACATTAACAATGTTATTCTTTTCAGAGTAGGGACCTTGCGTTCATTTTTAACATTACGCGAACAGTGCATGATAAATCGTGTCTTCAATCAACCAATAATTTGGCGTGGATTTAGTTCTTGGGACTTTAAAAATGAATTATGCCTTAATTTTTGTTTTTTTAACTTAATTTAATCATATTTATTCTCCCTGCTTCAGTATTTTAATAGTGCTCGAAATGTGGATATATTCTTTACCAGTCATGTCATATTGTATTGGTTGTTGTGTATTTTCATGTTATTTATTACAGTCTTCCCATTTCAGGTGTTAAACATGTCCATCAGTAATAAAATAATAGTGTTGTGAATGTAATGTTAATGTTATTATTTCTCATATCACTTGTTAAACTCCGTCATGAAATACATAAACATTTACTTTATTTTATGTTTTAATTAGCACGAGATTTGGAAAAGAAAAAAATAACTGTTGAGATTTCTGGGTCGTCGTCTGCGGCATTGGACACACTGATATTATGACAAACTGAGAGTGAGACACAAATCGAGCATTTATATCAACATGAACATTCCCCCAAAATGCACCATATTAATTGTAATTGTAATTTTTTTTGGAACCACGGGAGAGGACAACCTCTCTAACGAACCCCTTTATGTTCCCAGTACAGAAACTGTACCGCCTCCCCAATGCTTGGAGGTTATCTACGCCCCTGGGTAACAAGTAATGCATCAAAAACAAAGTAAGAGTAAACAGCGCTGTCTTTATGACTGCCTATTTCGTGAGAAAAAACTACTGCTTGCAGATTTATTTTTTTTATTTATTTTCATCAATTATCTTATTGTACATTTTGAATTGTATATGGTGTCCAAAAAAAGTTTTGTAAAGGGAATTTTCGTCATGAAATTATATTCTTAGTGTGATAGGTATTCGATATTCAAACAATATTTATTAAATATGATGACGATTGTCAATTTTTTTTAAACTGTTTCTCATTATACCATTTTCATAATATTTTTAATGCTTTCAGAAAGTCAAAAAAGAAACATGTTGTTATTTTGTCTAAGTTATCTCTATTACATAAATATGGGGATAAACAGTTCGCACACATTTCGTTATATATAAGCATTGGCAGTTAATTCGGACAACCGCTATGCTTTATACGTGTATATCTTTTGCTCGATCAAATTTAAGTGGGAATCGAACGGTTGGTGATGACTGACGTCGGACACAAGGGGTGCTCAGACCGGCGGGAACAAAAAAATATCTGGATGGCGCACCTGTTATTTGATTTTAACCTAGAGGATCTTTCTCATGCAGGACTGTACATTATTGCAAAGTGAATTCGCTAAAAAAGGAATCGAGTTTTTGCCGCCGCATTTAAATTCTGATTTCTGTACAGGTTGCCGTCCTATGTCTGCACAGGCTTTGCCCGACACCTAGATGATAACTGAACATTGCTCCGTGCCTTTCCTGGCACTAGATGCCAACACGATTTATTCGAAATCTGACGATGTTTTTACCGTATAAAACCTTCACCCGATTTACCCTTTCTCACTCAGAAGCACATTAAAAATGCCTATGTGCAAACAGCAGAACAGCCTGCGAGTGACTCCCAGTCTGTTCAGGTTTTATGTTGTTTGCTGCTCATCAGTATCTAAGGGTTGGAAATGAAGCCTTTAAATTTGAATTAAGTAAGTAAGGTATTTAATTTATTTTTACTTTCTATGGGACTACACATGCGTCAAAATACGTTCCTACGTGGTAAAGGGTTAAATATGTACCACCACTTCATCTGTTGAGTTGTTCAAATGGCGTGTTGCACTTTTCTGAGATGTGATCAGGTGATATGGTTAGGTGTGACTCTTGACTGTTCAGACCATTGGTTGTCGGGATATTGAATTGGATGTATGTGTAGTTGACAAGGTACATATGAAATTGTGTTACGCATGCTGTATCGGCGTGTGCTTTGCAATTGACACGGTCCTTGTGAAAAAGATACATAGTTTAGAATATGTTTTAGTTAATTGAAAATAATACATAATGAAGATGTAAAACTAGTTGTAATAAAATAGTTTTAGGTGACTAATTTACCACCAACGTATAAAAAACATGATGATATTAATGAAAAGAAGCATTACCTAAATACAAATTTATATATGTTTTGTATTCCGCATGAAAAAAGATAGGTATTAAACAATTTACATGTGCGCCTAAATGTGAATGTGTACTTATACGGATCGTTTTGAACTTTCAACATTGTCAATTATCGTAAATGGAAGGTTTTTGCGCTGCAACTAATTAGGAATAAATATAACACATTGTCAGTTCGAACACGTTTAAACTTTAATCAATAGATTTGGACAAAAAAAAATATTGGGGACAAATGATTTGTCTGTATCCAATATACGTCGCGGGTGATATCGCTAACATATTTTTGTTCAACAGCTGTCCGGGCATTAGGATAATGAGACACCATGGTCAACCGCTGAAGATCACCTGTACCAGTCTGAAGTGTGGATCGTCATCACTGCCATTGCTGTGAATACAAAGATAAGTGATATCATTTTTAAAGTTCAAATATGACGATAGACAGGTCTGTTTAAAGAGATAATTGTTATGTGCGATTGTCGTTGACTTTCTTTGGTAAGCATTTCTGCTGTTGGTATGCAGACAGACAACACTGTCCATTTGACTTGGTTTATAGAGCTAGGACGTTTTAACATTGTTGACGCTCAAACTCGGGCAAGGCTCCTCAGTTTACAGCGAGGGACACACTTTTTTGCCCGCAAGCGTAAACACACTGACGTGGGTCGATGGTGGTTGTGGAAATGGTGATGGTGATTGTGGTTATTGTGGTGGTGGTGGTGGTGATGGTTGTGATGATGGTATAGTGATGATGGCGGTGATGATAGTGGTGAATGTGATGGTTGTGGTGATGACGGTGTTTGTGATGGTGGTGGTGATGGTTGTGGTAATAGTTGTGAAGGTAGCGGTGATGGTTGTGATGGTGGTGGCGATAGTGGTTACGGGGGTGGAAATGGTGGTGGTGGTGATGGTGTTGATGGTGGTAGTGGTGATGTTGGTGATAATGGTCGTCATGGTGACGGTGACGGTTGTGGTGTGATAGTGGTGATTGTTATGCTGGTGTTTGTGATGACTGTGGAGGTGGTGATGATGGTGGAGGTTATGTTGGTGGTGATGGTGTTGGTGATGGTGATATTGGTTGGACGGTGGTGAGTTAGTGACGGTGTCGGTGATAATGATGGTGGAGGTTGTGGTGGTGGTGTTGGTGATATTGATGGTGATGAAGGTGATGGTGGTGGTAATGGTAGAAGTGATGGTTATTGTGATGGTTGTGGTGATGGTGGTTCTGATGGTGGTGATGATCGTGATCATTTTGATGGTAGTGATAATGGGTATGGTGGTGATGATTGTTGTAGCGGTGGTGATGGTGGTGTTGGCGGCGATTGTGGTGGTGGTGGTGGTGATAGATGTGGTGGTGATTGTGATACAGGTGTTGGTGGGGATGGAGGTGGTGATGGTTGTATTGGTGATGGTCGTTGTGATGGTGGTGGTGATGTAGATTGTTGTGATGGTGATGATGGTGATGGTGTTGAAGGTGATGGTGGTGGTGGGGATGGTGGTGGTTATGGTGATGGAAGTGGTGGTGTTGGTGATGGTAATGGTGGTGATGGTAATGGAAGTGGTGTTGGTGGTGACGATGGTGCTTGTAATGGTGGTGGCAATGTTGATTGTGGTGTTGGAAATGTTGGCGGTGATTATGTTGGTGCTTTTTGGGTGGTGGTGATGGTGGTGGTGAAGGTGATAAAGTCATGGTGGTGTTGATGGTGGTGTTGGTGGTGATGATGATGGTGTTGTCGAGATGGTGGTGGTGGTGATTTTGGTGGTGTTAGTGGTGGTGGTGGTGATGATGATGATGGTGATAGTGGTGTTGGTGATGATGGTGTTGATGATGGTGTTGAAGGTGATTGTTGTGGTTATGGTGGTGGTGGTATTGGTGATGTTTGTGGTGATATTGGTGATGTTGGTTGTGGTATTGGTGGTGATGGTCCTTGTGACGGTGGTGGTGATGATGGTGATGATGATGGTGGTAGTGATGGTGGTCGGGATGGGAGTGGTGATGATGGTGGTTATGGTGGTGGTGGTGGTTGTGATGGAGGTTGTTTGGTGACGGTGGTGGTGATTGTGATGGTGGCGATTTGGTGACGGTTGTGATGATTGTGATGCTGATGCATGTTCTCAGGTTACTATCTGTCGTCAAACTGTAATTTTCTCCGTCCAATCGGTTTCGAGAATGCTTATGAGGGCGGTATTATCTGGCAATTTTTTAGGATTTTTGATTGACGTCGGTCAATAACGTCAGCGTTTTCAGCAGATTGTTTAACACATAATTACCATTTACTTAATATAAAACGGTAATTAATACAGTACATTTAAGACAATGTAGGGCATCATTCTCACACCTTTTAACTCTAGTTACTTATGAACAGATAATAGCAAATGGTGAGCAATTGAATTCTTATGGCGAGTAAGTTGTGAAAACAACAACCTTTAACGAATCTACGCGGTAGCAATTCAATTTCAGTACATGTATATTTCGATTTTCTATAGCCATGTGTTAATATTTGCTGATTAAAGTCCTTCGTACGCATCTAAAAAATCCCGTGTTTTTATATAAGTGCGACATTTTTACTGTCGTCTGTCAAGTTCCATGCATGAAAAGCGTGCGTGTTGCAACAGACCAGGTGCTATAACTAAATATAGACGTGCAATCCAGTAAATGTAGTATTTTATGATGAAAAATCTAAATCGGAATAAATGCACACGATGAGAAAGTATCAGAAAGTATTGACCAATTTAAACTATAGAAAAAAATATGTTAATTTACGACTTCAACATTGCAGTAGATGGTACGTTCATAAAAAATATTTGTGACGGGTGGGAGAGTAGAGGAGTTACACGTTAATGTCAGTACATGGAAATGAATAAACAATGACATGGAAATACATTAAATGACGCATTAAAAAAAAAAATTTTTTTATGTGGTTTGATTGAGAATTAAATACACGTACAATGCTTTTTGATACCAAAACATTTAGTATTGTACAATTATTATTAGGATTATGTTGTGGTTCATTCCTTGTTTTCACTGACTTTTCTTTAGCGCAAACTTAGATATACCTTGAATTTTGTTTTATCTTTGTAATCATATATGGAGTTTGTGTGAATCCTTTATAAAATTATGAGAGATCGTTAATCCATCGCATTTTCTTCCTGATGTTTTTTTTTTCAAAATCTTACCACTGTAGACAAATAAAGGTAAAATAATGTGTAGCAGTTTTCGTGGACGGTCGATTGGCCTACGTAAAAAAATCGAATTTAATGTCCTGTGGCTGTAAGTAATATCAAATACGTTGAAAGAGCGAACACCTGAAGTGCCTTCAACGATTTGATAAACGAATGAATAAAATTGAACATAATGTAGTAAAAACGGGTTCAGTGCAACTGCGTTTAATGCGCATTATTTTAAGAAGCGTTTTTCCTTCAGCAAGATAAAATGAAACCAAAATGAATATGAGCTTCATCTTGTCATTGATAATAAAAAATGACAACACGATTATAATGTTTAACAAATATCTGCGCGCTGTCATTTTTCTCTTATTTTGTTTTATAAATTAATTTGGGAAAATAAAAATAGAAACAACTGAGCCGAATAATGAATCTCTGCTTGATTAAATACTTACTGTTCAAAACCTTGAAAGTCACATTTCCTATGGAAAAAATCCTCGCCCAGAGTATTTGTAGGTTCGTTTCTTTGTGAATGTCAGCAAATAACATTTCCAGTCTTGCACAACTCTTATAACACGTATAACATTAACAACTTAAAACCACAAATAGTGCGACCATGGCATCCGCGGTTGCCAGCGACGTCCTCTTCATTGGTTTTAACCCAAACCGGTAACGACGAATTTTCAAGTCGTCATTCACGATACCTTCTTTTTTTTCGGTATATATAAATCAACCAGTTGTTCATCTCATGCGTGATAAGTCCCTCGAGTTTCGCCAGTATGTGCGCCCCGAAACCTGTGTTTTCAACACATGTTCAAGTGCTGGATGGTACTTCTACACAACGTCATAACAGAATAACGTTAATGTGAAGGTGATCGTAAGAAATGAATATTGCAAACGACAAGTTTTAGCAGAATTTTGTTTGTTTTATCACTATGAAATAAACCAGCCTCAACATTTCATCTCCTTTTAAACTGATTTTCATATTTCGCTAAAACTGCACATCTGAATGACATTAATGTGTATATATGGTTTCACTAAGTCTAATTAATATGTATGCCTATTCTCTCTACAATCATCACAGCTAAAAAACATTTCGCAACAAATAATATGCTGTATAATCAACTTACATTTTTATCGCATAAAAATGTCTGGCAGTCTGCAACGTGTGTTTTGCATCACTGAACACAACACACATAATGGCGATATTCTCCATCTATGCCGAACAAATTTGATCTGCTATTTGTTATTGCCCATTATGTTTGTTACATAACGAAACACTTTAACATTAATACACCAGTAATAGCCAGTGTTTAGAGACAAAACATTTATCATACAATATAGATGGAGTAGATAAGGTTAGCTTGATTAATTGTGTAGTCGGGTTTAATACGACAATGCACGCCTGATGATGGAATAAATCAACTCTTTACCCGTCCGAAAACATAGCGCATACAACGATTCTAAAAAAAGTATACACGCAAGAAGTACTATCTACATGTCTTAGCATAAATCAACTGACTACAGAATAACATATTACAAAGTTTGTGATATCCTTTTTTAAATACTGATTGAAAAATATATATTAATCACAACATAAAGCTTAAGTGGGTCTAGACAACCGCCCATAAAGATGCCACATGAATATCTTTCGGGTCCTTACAGGACTTCTGACAGTTCTGATGATGAAGTAATTAGAGATGAGGATGTTGTAGAATGCATGGACCATGATAAGCAGAACACATGTCAAACTCATAAGCTGACTGTGTGGATTGTACTGAAGTTGTCGCATAGTGGGGTGTGCTGAGTTGTTGCTGCCAATTTAACACCACTTACACATAAAGGGAATACCGTATTTATTACACAAACACGTTTGTATGGCACACACGTTTTATGGCAATTATGCTAATTGCTGACAAGTGATTTTCTAAATCTCATTCTTCTCTAAAAATGACGAATGTCCTCGTTAAATAACTTAAACCTATTCTACGTATAAGCTCAAGTTGTCTTTTTTTTTCGTTTTAAACTAAATGACAGTTGATTTGGAAAACAGGTTTCAAAAATATTTTTAAGCGTTTTGAACTTTTTTAGGAGTGACTGCGCATTTCACAGTCATTTTTTTCCACATTAAGAACCTTTTTTTTCTCCTTTGCCAAAATGTCGAAATGTTCCCAAAACATACCAGCAATTGCAAATTGATCCTAACTAAATGTATATGCATTTCACGTGCCGAAAGGTTAACCATTTTTCAAAATATCGTAAATACTTCCACAATGTGGCGTGATTAAGCAAAGCACTAGTCGACGAATCATTCTGTTTTTATAACTGCCCCTATAATGATTTCAAAGCAACACATTTATTACTTGTTCAACTACAAGCCAATGTATTTATTTTTTCAGCATTAGCAATACCATACCCGGATGAAACTCAAATGAATGTTTTCTCATATTGCTATTCTTTAGACGTTAGTGTCTTTGGAAAGATAATTTATATTATGGCAACCAAATCTAAACGAGCCCTAAATAAATTAATTCGACTATATCGAATATGTTGAATATATTGATCCATTAGGTATTGTAAGACCAATTATGAGAATAATTAAAGCATTAAATAAATACACAAGCTTTTTTAAGCTGCTTTGATCATTATTCATTTGCGGAGTTGTAAGACATGCTGATGTACATACATGAATGTTCCCATCAGAAATTCGTTGAAAACCAATAATAACTTTGTCAGTTATGATGAATGACGCCATGCCCTAGTTGGTAAAAGATAAAATAGTAGATTCGTTCGCATGATGGCGGGTTGACGGTACTCGCGACATTATTGAGATTGATTTGAGCTGTTCAAAATTTCTTCGGAAGAGATTGTAGAGTATTTTGTTTCAGCGATACATTGGGGAGTCGTATAGCCAACGCCAATATAGTAATTGATGTACAACAGTAGTCGGAAAAATATCATAAATTAATATTTTGCATTGGAATCAATACATTTGTCTCGCCCGCGGCGGAAATTACCCGGTACCTAACAGTAGAAGAAAATAATGATTACCGTAATAACTCTTAGTTTTCGGACACTTATTTTTTGGACATCCCTGTTTTTAGCCAAAATATTTTTTGTGACTCTCATTTTTTGGGTCTTCGCACATAAAAAAATACTCTAGATTTTTGAAAAGTTTATTTTACAATGCTATTGTACAAGAATTCTGCCCTGTTGCGCTTATCTGGTGGCATTTGATCATGCGTTTTTTTCAACCGAATTACGTCATAAAGCCTGGCAGACGAATGCTTTAATGGGATGGACCATTTCATATGTGTTATTGGGTAAATAACAATGTATACCTGTAATAGACAATTGTTTCACCGAACAGCTTAAAAACACAAATAAACGTCAATTATACTATTTTACTAGCACGTGCTATTATCCATTGAAAAAAATCGGCGCTATACACATTGCATGACGTATCCGATTGTCAAACGCAAATTTTTAGAGTTTCTCTTCATTTTCGAACATCTGTAAATTTGTCTCCAAATGTTTCTATATCAAATTCTTTGAAAACATTTTGAACCGAGATTTTCGGACACAAAACATGTAATCATTTTAAAGGTTCATAAACTTTATTATTACATTTATTATTAATATATATTTTCTAACCGCTTCCTTACTGACAATATGCTTATTTCAAACTGTTATCCGAGCTTAAAAAATAGTTCACTAGCCGTAAAACAATTCGTCAACAATTCAGTCAGTAAACGCTGGAATGACAGGTTCAGGCTTTTAATCGTAAACCGCAATTTGCATCAATCTAGATTCCATAAACTAAATTTGTTAATCAGAAATTTGCATTTTTTTTATGCACAAAATTGCCTTAACATGAGGTGCGTGGTCAAGCTTGCTGTGCAATTTCACTCACATGCTTTGTTGTCATTCATGTGCAGTGAAACAAAATGTTTGAACACGGACCCTGACATTTGTGAACAACATTAGGTCACGTAGTTCTTTATTGGAGAAGACGTATTGTTATTAGGGATGACTGCTTCTAAAGTTTAAGCAAATTTCTCAAAAAAGCAGCGCTTAACTAATAGCATATACAGTGTAGTAAAAATGAAAATGGAAGACATGGTGTTTTTATTCATATCAGAGTCAAATAAATGTTGTTTGATAAATGAAGTAATAATAATAAGATTTAAAAAAAAGTGTTCCGCGATTGGCAATCTTACTGTACTTTAAACCGAAATACAAATATAATAAGACGTTAAAAACATTCAGGGTTTTATTAAACATTATCAAATACACGTACACACTGTTCTAGAACACTTTAGATAATCATCATCCGAATAACACGTGCTCACACAAATGGAATGAACTGATGTTTTATCAATCAATGACAAACGAATTAAAAGTGCGAGCCTCAATAGAACTGGAGGTATTTTTTATTGGGATTTTTTTTTCTCTCGCCTCGAGGAACGTGAAAAGAGCGCTGTAGTTACCACAAGTGACATTCAACCGTATCAGTGATGATACAGTTGGGCGATATTTCAGCAATTGTGCAATACATTTATCAAGTGATACGTTGTTTTTGTAATAGTAACATAACAATTGGAATTAAAGACGAAGGTTATACATTTTAAGAACTCTGAATTCAATTTAATAAATACTTTTGTGCATTGACAGGAGAGAAAGTATATTGATCGATGGGAAAAATGGCTTTTGATTGAACATTGTATTTTTCTATAACATTTTACATCTTTAAAAATACAACTGTATAATACTTGGACGGTGTTTTAGAATTATTGGATACAATTGAATAAATTGGTCTTCAGACATTTAAGAATACAAAAATAGACAACATGAATGCCAAGCGTGAGGTTTTAGGAGCGTGGGGTGATGATAACAGACAAACCTCCAAGCTTAAGAAGCTCATTCGGCCACTTCTGGTTGTTATGGCTTTGTGTGGATGCTATAACTTTAGCGATATTGTGTATATTAATGTTGGTCACAAAAAAAACGTCAAGACAGTTTTGTCGGCAACTTTCAGAATGGTGTATTTGTTGATAATGTTTGTGGTTTGCATAAAGTACGGAGTCGCAATTCACTATGTTTCGTCCGAATATAAACTTTTTGCTGTCGAGTGCTTTCTTGTCAATATTAGCATCGTTACGTTCTTCGTTGCTTGTTTTAAAATGACAAATCGAAGGTATGGTAATCTTGAAAAAAGTTTTAAAACGTGGGAGGATGATATTGTTCCCGAATTCATGGCCATGGAACTACGATGTCAAGATAGTATGATAGAAGCTAGAACAAAATTGGTAGTGATTGCAGCATTTGTCATTACAGTCATCAACGTAGCTGCTGTTGCAGTACTGGTTGAAATATACCCTGAACTTGCATGGATACATTTATTTCCACTACCTTACACCACTTGGACCAATATTGGCTTTATTCTATTAATATTTATGATCTGTACCGTGTTTATTGTCACTCAGGCTTACACGGTCGTTCTTTCGAGAACTCTAACTATACTCTTCAAGATACTTTCAGAAAAACTCGAGCAGGATATCTGCTCAAATGGATCCAAAATTCCACCAAATTTTCAGAGACTGCGCTTGCTTCATTTGAAGCTTACAAAACTTGTAGTCGAACTTGACAAAGATCTAGGCTGGTTTTACGCCGCTAACTTTGGGTACGGGACGGGACTCGGAGTGTTTACGCTCTACCAGATCACGAAAATTACTATGGACACGCACTTATTGATTGTAGTCGTGGTCTGGTTACTTTCATCTCTGGCAGTAATTGGAATCGCTGCAACCTTTGCCGCCTTGCTACATGACGCGGTAAGCCTTATACGACGGAAACATATTGATATTTCTGTTTAAACTTACACCGATGTCATTTTGATGTTAGGTGTGATATTGCTTTAAAATCCGATCAAATTTTACTGAGTGAGCCAATAATCTCAAGTGAAATTCACAATTATACAAAATCATATATTCCTAGCATGTTATTTTAAGAAAGTTTAAATATATATGGATATGATAACGGTTGTCTTATCAAACACAGCGTTAATGTATATAAAAAAAAAATTCAGCTTAAACAAACTCAATTCTTAATATTTTAATTGAAAAAAAAAATTGATGTCACCAAATCAACTTTTTGTATCCAAACAACAGCTTTTGACATCAGGACACATTTTGTGTTATATTTTGCTATAAAGAAATCATAGATATAAAAATGTTTGTATTTATATTATGAAATGAAATTGTTGATATCAGAAATTCCTTGCATTTTTAATATAACATAATCGATTTATTTTAGAAAGGCTTAGTGTCAGCAAGGCTTAACTTTCTCATGTAAAAAATTGCTTATTTTATATGAAATGATTTTCAATTATTCATATTTCGTTTTTTTTATTATTAGGAAATCATTTTTTTATTTCACAAATTCAATGTTCTTATATAAGAAATTATGATCGAATTTATGAAAGCCAGAAAGAAACAATATACATTTATTTACTAAAAAAACGTCTAAAATTGTAAAATGGTTCCACATAGGCTTCAAAGGGATTTGTGATACTTTATTTTACTATTGGTAATGATAAAAGCAAAATGCTTGTATATAATGAGATATTTGATTGGTTGGAAAAATGAGCGTCCGCGCTTTAACCGAAACGTAAAATAAATAGGACATTTGATCCTAACTGCGACAAATAATTTAGTGAACCATATATTTTGATTTAAATGAGATTGAAGAGTTTTCGCATCAATATTACATAATAATATTTAAAAACACGTACATGAATTAAGAAACAAATACTGTTACATTTCAAAGGCCCATGGACCACTAGAGCACATATATGACATAAAGGTACAGGACGTGTCGGTGGAGAAACTCGCTGAGGTATATACACATGTAAACTTGTATATTGTTGTTTATATTTCTGCATACCAAAGAAACTCCTCGACATGTGTATTAACTTTGTTTTTATGTGTGCTAAGAGTGTTTTCTTTCTCACTTCCTTTCACCAGGCATTTCACCAGTTTTTGTTTTATACATTTAAACGCTTTATGTATGAATTAAACAAAAAAGTCTCATGCATCATATTTGTTCATAATAGACATGCGGTGCCGAGATGGTCTAACTATATATTACATCAACCCTCCAAGATTGAGGACTATACAAAAAATCAATTGTGACTCTCGGCAAAAATAGCAAATAACCATCGAATTAACGATGGAGATCATATATTTAGAATGGATAAATGAACTGCCTGTGATTATCAACGATGCATAAAAACGTTTTAGATACCAACAACATATTTATTAGTAATTACTCATTGGATGTATGTCACGGAAACGAGTGTTTGCAAATTTTTATTGTTCAGCTTACTCGCATGTTTAAAACATCTGACAAGATTATCGTTAGAAAATGGGATAAAACAAACATGGTTTCATTAATATGTTAGTGGATCTGTGTATAATCAGATTCATATATTGCTATATTATGTTTGTCTTGCTGTACAGTTTATTGAGACAACATGGAACTTATATGGAAATTACAAGGTAAATATATTAATATAAATTAAAGTAAGTTAAAAACATCAATTACCATTATCTGTGCTTGTTTATATTTTTATGTTTTTTTCCACAACTGCATCTGATGCGATTTTATGTTTCTCACAACACCAGGTATTTACGGAACGCTTTTGCCCTTATTTGCCTAAACTGTGCGTTAAAATACCCTTTTTGAAAGTAATGTGCCATGCCCCTTTGCCCTCCTGGAAAAAAACACTACTTATATTAAGAGTCTTTCGAATGATCTTTAATTCTTCGTTCTCAGTTGAACCTGTTCCTGTCAAAGCTGACGGGGAACCAGATTGGGTTCACCACTTGTGGCCTCCTCACTATCACTAAGGAGTTCATTCTCACGGTCAGTAGTTAAAACAAGTCAAATAGGTTCATTTTATTTTATAAGCGTAATAAATTGTTATGTTATGGCTTAGAATTAATTGTAAATTCCTGGAATGGATTAAGCAACTTGAATTAAAATATGACCTTCAGTTCAGCTTAGCAAGCTGCATTACGTGAGTTGAATAAATGCCAATCGTTTTGAATGATTGAACTCATGTTGATTATATATGTCCGTTAACAAATCGTGTTATACGAAACCTTTTACTTACTTCAGATTGCAGGAGTGTTTCTTACATACTTCACTGTACTGTATACACTGTGATGAGGCCTTATGTTACTTCAACATCGAGATGTGAGAGAATCTTCAGAGACGATGACTGTTGAATAACATGAAATGTGGATGCTACATAATTTTTGTGTTTAGTGCAGCAATAAGTAAATGAATTATACAACGACTATATTTACACTGTACTGTGTACACAGTCGATAATTGTTTGGTTCAATAATCCCTTTGTAATATTATTTTGGAAATGCACTGTTAGGAGCAAACTAAACATGTAATAAGGACCATTTTACATTAAAATTGGGATCGACATTTATGTGGTAAAGCAATGTCGTCGATTTAGGTCCTGTGCGGCAATGATAATTGAACATTGTCAGTCGAAAATGGTATCATGTCATATGCGCTTGTAAATGAAACATACACAATAACAGTTAGAATCTAACAGCAATAATTGTTATTTTAAGGTACACTGTATATTGCTTCGCCAATAATGCACGTCAATAATTACGATCGCAGAAAGCATCAAACTAAATTTAACAGATATGCAAGACCGGTCAATATATTTTTGTTTTCATTTTTGGCCGACCAAATTTGGTATGACAAAATGTACCCTGTGTATTTCATGTAACACCGTCTCCCGTGTGAGGACACAACTCTGGAATTTGAACAATTAATATAGGGATAATTCACGTTTTCGCGCACTTGGGCCAGAACGGATTTTTCGAGCGCCCGCAGATGATCATGTCCGAGAAAATGCGTATTTCGCTATTATTGCATAAACAAATCACACATAGCAAAATAATTTTAAATAACATTGGAAACAATATGTCTTGTTCATTCGACATCGACAAAATAATTCGATTATATCATATGACGTCATACAGTTCAATGTTGTGTTTTACATATGCCTCACTCGGTCATCATCAGAAATGACGAGGCTTTACCTTCGGATAGGCAGTTTTCGATTTAAAATGTGATTAAACAGTGGATAAATGCAAATTTGAAATGCAGCCGCGCAAAGTAAGAAATAAGGAATTATTTTGGAATTTACTGGTCGTAACGGATAAATATATCGTCAGAATAAGTCATTGTTTTCATAGATATTTCTTTCGTACAGGTCTATCTTATTTCGTTCCAACTAAATTTTCTAAAAATTAATACTGCCCACATATTGTCATTGAAGTATTTCAAGCATACAGCAGGAACGTTGAAGGTACGTTAACACTTTCATTTACAGTATAGTCTTTTGAAAGTGTTTAGTCAATAACCTTAACTTCATTGACGTTGCCAATAAAATAAAGCTGTTGTCAAGAGAGTGCATATGGTATAATTTTAAAAGTGGATTGAAATATTCATTGCCTTTATCCCTGCATGCATGAGAAAACTGGTGCTCATTCAATTCCCCATTTATGCTTGGAAAGTCGTCGAAGGCTGGAGTTATTAACAAAGTTCATAATAACTTCATTGAATCCACAAAGAAGAACTTAAAGAAGACAGAAGTCTTAGGGAAGTAACTGCGCGTGGACCACTTAATGGATATGAAAAACAATAACAGGGCTTGAACGGCACGTGAATCGCCTTGTTAATACCCGATTTCTCCTGATCACGCCCTCCTTTTGCCAAGTGTCTGCACCCCGCCAGAGGGCATTATAGATATAGAGTTTATGCAATAATACGTTGTAGACACTTACAGTGATAAATCCTCATTAAAAACTCCGTATCAAACATGTTTTCATTAATTTGAGTAATCTAACTCTGTTGAATCTGTGGTATATGTGCTAATGAGCAAAGCATCACATGTGTCAATGTAGGCCTCTGTCAGAAAATGACATAGTGTTCAATCGCCAATATAATATGACGTAGTGTTTGCTTGTTATTTAACAAATATTCGGGGTTTTTCCTTTAACACATATCAATAAGTAAGTGAAAACATGGTGTAGCTAGCACTATGCTATCTTTATCTAGCGCTTGAGATATGTTATGTTGATGGTCAAATAAAACTACTATATCTTCATGGCTAACAAGATTTATGCTATTATGCACCAATCCCAATCACCAATAAGAGCTTCGCTTTCTCTATCCTGATTGCACATTCCGGAAAGAGAAGAATTCGTTAAGCGTTGTTAATAAATGAAAAACATTATTTAATTTCACATTGAAACACAAACACATACTTGCATGTACGACCAGAAGGTTAATGCGCGATACGCGCGTAAGATGTGTGTGTGTTTTGTGCGGTCAGGTGTACTTGCGGTCATTTGACGATTGTGTCAGTGTGTTTTGCGAATATGCTTTGATCGGAGATTCGTGTTGTGAATCAATTTTCCCTTATTCTAACCGAGTGATTTTTGAGTAAGCAATAAAGCAAGTTTTGATCAAAGTGTAAAATGGCGGAAGTAAGGGTAGAATCTGTTGAAGACTATTTAAGCAGGAACATAGATCGTCAGCAATAAAACAAAATGTGCCGATCATGCGATTCTTAGATTCCATTACATTCCGTTATTTAAATAAGCATAAAAACTGCTTTTGATATAATTATTTATATTTAATCAAAATATTACGGTTTTGTAAGTATTAAAAATTAATGTTATTTTTTTAAAAGATACTTACATATCCGAATTCATCCGTTTAACTATACATGTTTTTGTTTGTGCACACAAAACTATCCTACTTCTGGCGTTATAATGACTCACAGAAAATGAGCCTTATTGACAAAAATAGCCAGTAGCTAAAAGTCACTGGTGTTTGATATTCACACTTTTTCTAGTTCTCCGTTTTATACTTTTTTGTCTGTATTGTATTGTATTGAATTGAATTCTATAGGTAAGTGGTCTCTACCTATAAATAAAAGACTAGCTTTTGTTAAAAAGAAATATAATGTTAGTGGAGTTTTATTATTCTTATATTTTATATGAACTGAATATTCCAAATTTAATGTCACATTTTTTTTCTGATTCCATTCAACATATTAAATGCGTTCGTTTTGTTAAATTGTTAGTGTATTTACTAGTATAATCATTCGTGATATAATAACTAATTGACATCGGTAATGTACAAGCCATACAGTGATAAGGGCACGAATTGACACGATACTAAATAGATGCTTTACTTTTGACACGCAAGAATATGTGATGAACATTTATTAAGTAACAACAGGCGCAATTAAGCTTTAAGTTTGTGCCAGATTGTGATGTAAAGAACTCACGCGCACGGAAATTACTGTATGTTTGTAACGAGTAGCACAGTAACATAAGCAATTGTCATATACCAACATGAACTTGTAATTTTTCGACAAGGAGTTGTAATAACGAATATGCAATTGTCGTTAAGCAATTTGTAATAGCTATTTAAAAACACGACATTCTCTTCCAGTTATAGTGTTCTTTTGTTTCTTTTATACAATGATGAAAAACATGTTCGAGTATGATCAATTGTAAAACAGGCGTATCAAGCAGGAAATATGTATCGAATACAATCGTGCCACAGTTTGGTAATAGACATTTTTTATGTTGGAACGAGCCTGTGCGTGTTAAGTCTCTTGGCTTCGCGCTGACTGAACTCTTGATGCACATATTAATAAGCTTTATACGGTGACTCCACCTCCCCATTTGAACGCATTTTCCTTCAGCCACACTGCATTGATAAAACGGACTTTTTCGACGCAAACTTATTAATTTTTCAGTTTCACCTAATCATCATGCCTATTTGTTGGTTCTTTGAAGCCCTCCTGTACTGACCATTTGGGTAATTCCAAGCCAGATATTCGAGGGAGCCTGTAGAAAATGGTCGCTTGTGTTTTTGTAAAGCAGTGCTTTCGTGTTACCGTAGCATGTCACTAGACATAAATAATACTGAAGTTGTATAAAAAGGTAATTTTTACCTTTTGCGTAGGCCGTGAATCAATTAATGTAAATGAAAAACATGTGTTCTAAGACGTGATGTATAGTTTTTTCCATTACGGTTACCAACTTATTTAATAACAAAACGCCATGTCACATCATAACATTGAAATCGAATAAAAGCTAATGGGGGCTTATAGCTTTTTTTCCATTACGGTTACCAACTTATTTAATAACAAAACGCCATGTCACATCATAACATTGAAATCGAATAAAAGCTAATGGGGGCTTAAAGCACGCATTTCCGATGTCATCATTTGCTAATGGTTGTTGTTCGCTATTTGCGCCTTGTTTTTTTTACTTTGAGCAGGTAATCACACAGGTAGTTAATCAAGTTGCATAGTTTTCTAAGCATTAGTAATTAATACTTTTTTTTACATCCCTGAGAGATAAAAACCCAGAATTCCGATGATGAATGCGATTGATTGTCCGCGTAATCTTTACCAATTTTAAAACAAAATGAAAATAATTATAAAAACAGTAGACAATAATATGTTTTCGATATGCTGAGTTGAACTGACTAATTGGTAAATAAAAATTAAACAGATATGAATGAAACTTAACTTAACTTAACGTCCTTAGAGATTATCGTTTGGAAGAGAGATTTTTTTTAAAGGTTATGTACAATGATAACTTTTAACATATTTCCTTTTCCATAAAAAATAATCAATTTGTTTGGACGAAAAATGCGTAAGTCTCAAATAACCATAAAGTAACGAGTCGGAAATGCCGTCCTAGGTTTGCATGTACACAGGCTGATCTAGGACAACGCTTACAGTTGCAAAAGTCAAACTATATTGTTGTGTTAAAACAGAGAACTTGGTTTTGAAATTGATTGTGAACATTTACTCTATCTTCCTCTGTTTGAACTGTGTCAAATATTTCGAAAGATAGCACTCGCCAGCACCCGTTTTCGGAAAATGGACTTTACACGGTTTACATTTAAATCCATTGGGAGGGATCGCATTTATTCGTTGAGTGCATTATTATTTCTGCTTGCATCTGCGTAATAACTAAGACTTATGAAGCTGAAATTCGGTATCGCTATGCGTATGTGTTAATATAGCGATAACGTAATTAAAGTTATGTACAATTTTTAAAGACATTCGAGATATTTGTAGGTAGGAAGTTAGTTTTTTTTTACTGTATTTTAATTTTTATTTAAATAAAGCACAACAACACAGATGTGTTTTAGATAGAAGTGTAGTTGTTTTCATATATGTCTATATTCTGAGGAAAATATCACTGATGTGCGTTTTTAACAATTGAGTTGATAATGTAATGGTTTCGAGCATTAGAATTTCATATATAACCAAATGTTACATATCGTAACTTTAAAAAGATCTAATCACACAACATAGCCTGCCGAGTTTTCATATCTGAAAATAATCGGATTTTGCGGCTTCCGTTGAACAGAAACGACTTCCAAATTGAATCTTAGCCAACAGTGATAAATAACACATAAACAATCATTAAAAAAATCATAAACGAAGAGTCGACATTAATTTAAGAGCATAATTGGGATAATTAAAATATCGATTGCAAATTTAACTGTTCTGTACTGTACCGTCGAATAGATTTTAGCAAACGATTTTCTGAGAACAACAGATTTAATTAATTCTATGACTTAATTTAGAGCCTTATGGTTATTTACCGTTTCTAACTAAAGGATATATAATTTCTTTAAAATCACAGCATTTAAAAACAACAAAATGTTCAGGTCTTTCAATTCATTCAAATATATTATTAAAAGGAGTATGAGTAAGTAATTTGCCCATATACAATACGTCACGTAAAGCTATGTTAGCTAACATAAATGTTAAGTGCATGAAAATTCCAATTCCAATTAGCAACAGAGTTTTGTATTTTACAGTCTGTGCTATTGGATATATAAATACCGATTCACCAGGAATAAGATGTACAATAGCCTAAAAAGGATTCTGGGGGCCGTTTCATCAAAGATCGTACGACAATCTTAATTTACGACCTAATTTTGGAGACTGAAAATACAAAAGCTGTTCATCAATATGCATTCAAAATATAAACCATATGTGAGAAAACAATGAAATGAATAGATATACGGAAAAAATAATTAGTAGTATTATTACTTGATGTTAAGTTAAAATGCGTCTTTGAAATATGTGTCGTATTCCAATTTTGTCGTACGATCGTTGATGAAACGGACCCCAGATCCATATTCCCAATAAGTTGTATTATGCATATCAGGGATGAACTGTGTGTCATGCAGACAATCTTTATTAGCATTTAATTCTGTTAAGAGTACCACAAAATGTGTTTTACCAAAATAGCATGGCAATGTTCTCAGAACGGGCACACACTTTTAGCCGCTTAAACACATGAAAGCTCTCAATCGACAGAGATTCAGTTCTGCAAACAGTACCTTTAAGAAAAATATGTATATTTTGTCTTAAAGGTCTCTGTGGTTCTGCACACAAGACATCGTTACACATTATCATCTTTCTGTTAATTGAATGCAGGTATCAAGTTGCTAATTCTAAATACATAGACAAATTTATGTGACAAATTACATTACACATACTTTCAATTATAAGTAATTAATCGTTTTCAATATTTGATTTTATGATCAACGAATAGTGTTGTATAAACACAATTCTGACAACTTTAGCAGGTACGTTTCCCATTCTTAAATTAGCATTATTTTCAAGCATTTTGTTCGTTGAGAAAAAAGCGTTTAATACACATGTTTCTTTGACAAGAATTACAGGCTCTACAAGTATGTTGTAGTCTCCATCCTACGCTTCGGCTACGAGACCTGGACGCTTCACGCGGACACATAACGCAGGATAGAGCCATTCGAACATTAATGTCTCCGAAGACTGATCAGCATCTCCTAAACGGAGCACAATACCAACGAGTACGTACGGAACACGACTGCAACACTTGTTGGTCCACAAGAGCCCCTACGGTCGAACAACGAACAATTGCCTGGTTTGGACACGTCACCAGGCACGACTCTCTGTGCCAGACTGTTCTCCAGGGCACGCTAGAGGGAGGTCGACGTCGAGGCCGTCAGAAGAAAAGTTGAATAGATTATGTAAAATAATGGACATAACTTCGCATGGATGAATTATTCTCAGCAGCACACAAAAGACCTGGCTGAATGAGGATTTATGTATCGTCGTCCCTCATTCCCCTCGAACGGCCAAGCCAGTCAAGGGATTGATGATGCTGCTGCTGATGATGATGGTGATGATTTTTGTTTTCAATAAAATGCATGAAACTCACTGAAATAGCTATAATTGTATGTGTATTAGAACATAAATATTATTATATGCGAGTTTGATTATGCATATTGCAATATTACAAAAATGGCAGTTTTTACAATCACTATTAAAACAAATTCAGACCATGTTAATTTAGTGTTTTGACAAAGTTTATTCGGTAATAAAACCATAAAATAGGTACTTTCATCTAAGAAAAAAACGACAATTAATTATGTTCACGTGATGGCAAAGTATTAAATCGTTAAATATCGGAAAATATTCACAGTGGTCTAACATTTGCAAAATTGCGGGAGCGCGAAAAGTATACGAAAAATATAATACTCCCTAAAACAAATATTTTCGGAAAAAAGCACTTTTATGAAGGATCTTAGCTACTATTACGTTATCGCTATATATGCACAAACGCAAAGTTGCGCCTAATTCCAACCATTTCAAATCTCTTTATTCCGAAGATATTCTCTTAGGCCGCCGATATGACCCCTTATGTTTTATTTATGTGTTTATTCTTTTTAAGTGTTAAGTAACACAAAGCACATCGAAATCGTATACTTTCTACTATTTTTATTATAATTTCCCTTGCGTATTCAAATTTATAACATGACGACACGTTCAAACTCAATAATAATCACCGGATTCATGGGTTTTTATGTCGAAGGGAAGGTCTGAAAACAAGTTTTTATTTGCTAATAGAGAGAAAACTGCGCGACTGCATTAACTACATAACGTGTGCTATTGACTGTTTAAAATCAAATACAAGCCGCAATTAGCGTACAACAAACATAAGCTGTATAATATAATGATGACATCGGAATTGCATGCAAGAAATCCCCATTCGTTCTTTTTCATGTAAATGTTTTGATGTCCTGTGACGTTTTGTTTGCAATTTGTTGTGACCAATAACGACAGAACCCATATAAAACGTACAGTGATGCCTGTTTCTCGTTTGCATATAATGACTCACCGCATACGGAAAAGCAATTTCCGATGTACGTTTTTTTTAAAATTATTTCTGCCCTGTGTCATGGTTCATCATTGAAACGCACCATCACTGCCTTCAAGAATGAAAAGCGACCCTTTGCCATTGGCTACCCGTGATTATCTGGCTTGGGATGACACTGACGGTCTATTCAGATATAAAAAAACATCAACCCATCTGCATGATGATAAGGTGAAACTGACACTGTATAGGCCCGCGACAAAAATAGTCCCTTTAATCAACTTAATGTTGCTGTCAAAAAAGTAGTTCCAAATGGGAGGCAGTCAACGTATCAACCTAATGAATATGCGCATTTAGAATCCAGTCAGTGCGAAGCCAGGATACTTAAAATGTTTAGGCGCTTCCAAACTTTAAAAACTTAAATTACCAAACTAAAATATGTTTTCAATAAATGTTTATGCAATATGAACCAAAAGGATTAGACGCAAATGTAACATAAATATATGTCGAAAGGTTTAATTCGAACCATTTTTTTTTTGCTTTATACACCTGTGTACAATCGATAATACTTGCACATGATTTTCATTACTTTAAGCTCGAAACGATTGAACATTGTGAAAGGCTTAAATCTGCTTCTATTCCGTATTGATATGTTATATTATAATATGTGTAGGTATGGTAGAGAATGTCACGTTATAAATTAATTTATACATTAATTTGGATGATAATTCAACGTTCAAAACTTTAACAGCTTTTAATGTGTAACGTGTAAGGATACGTCATTATATTACATCACACGGTTCGACATTTACTTTTTGCTCTTAAAGAGTGCTCTTTATACTGTAATGATTTTAAAACCACACTTAATACTAGAACCACTAATTGTTTATTTGTTGGGCAAATTTGCAGGCTGCACAAGTGACATGTGCATTCCAATTACAGATTCTAGGTCGAGCAACTTTTTTACACCCGCGTACCTTCAAAGTGTATTTAATAAGGTCGAAGCGTGAACAATCTTTTGCAACAAATTTATTGCTTTCAATCAACAGACTGTTTAATCGCATAAACATTGCTAGCAGGTTCCAGCATCTGTTTCGCATCATCACACGCAACACACTTAATGTAGATATTCGAAATAAAACAAAATTGATCTTCGGTGTGTTATGTCCCAAGATACATCCTACGTTAAAAAAATAAGATTGATTCCCAGGTAATCGACATTGTTAATTTACAAAACAGCCATCAATTATATACATGAAACGAATTTCGCAAATTATAAGCTGTAATATGTTATCTAAGAATTGCCGAAATATAATGAGTTTATGCCTTGGGGTTTATTTCGACAATGTGCGCCAGACGACGGAGTAAATAAACGTTTCCCCACTATAAAATATAGCTTTAACATAAGTCGAAAAAGTTGAACGCGCAGTTAGTGCACTTGAATGTTTTCTTGCATATAGCTACTGCCTACATAATAACAAAAGCAAGATATGTGACTTTGTTCCGTTTATGAAAACTATGCTTATCAACTTATGATTGAGCTGATGGAACCAACCGTTCTCAAAAATGTCATATGAATGTCGGCCGGACCTCACAAGACCTCTGACATGTCTCATGATGAAACATAATTTCTGAAATATCGGTGAGTTGGATTTCGTCTTAACGGATGTAATTATGTTTCAGAACGCAGGGACAAGTCATGCAAGTGACATTTTACACAACAAACAGATATGATGACTGTACATGAATTGTATTTAATTGTCAGTATTTTGGAGATTTGGTAGTCGCAGCTGCCAATTCAACATAATAGCATGCACAGAGATAATTCCGTATGTAGCAAACACGTTACCTTGGCCATTATGCACAATGCAGTCCGTTTCCTCTCATGCTATGATTACTGACCTCGTTATGCCACTTGAACCCTGTCTATTGATCGCTGTATTGCTTGCTACTGGACATTTGTCAACTCAAAAGGTTACAAAGACTCCTTCAAATCCAACCTATTTCCAAACAAATGTATGTTATGTGTTTAGGCTTGACAAAAAAGAATGCTGTGATCTGGGTCAGCACTGACATCACCACATGTTGTCAACGTTTTTAGCTTCCAATGAGAGACTCCAGCGTTTATCACCAACATGCATGTGTAAGCAACATTATTTATTTCAAACACGTTTCTTTGATATGTCATGTTGTCTCCTTTAATTTCATCAGTTTCAATCTCCTCATCCTCGAGGGTATATATTTGGAAAATATGTATACATGTTTATTGCCATGATAAATCAAACTAGTATCTTGACAGATGAATCGAGTGTTCCTAGGTATGTATTATATTATAATATTACGTCGATAAGTTCTTAATTTCATCATGTATAATTGCATTTTTAATTATAGATTTATTAAGCCCCAATGCATGCCTATATACTATACTGGTGACGAAATTAATGCACACTCTATAATGGCATCAATCACAATCTTACAACGAAAAATTTGCTGTTGTAGTGCCTCATCCAAATTAGCATTTTAATATTTTGGGTTTTTTATCTTGATTTATACTGATGATTTTCTAAACCACGCTCAACTTTTGTGTATTGATGCGGCTTTTTATGTAAACCATGTAAATACATGACAAAGTGGTGTGTATGTTTGAGGTCCATGATACAGTTTAATCGTGCTATGTGGATGAAGATTTATTTATATTTAACGCTTTTTGCAAGTAAATTTTCGTAAAGAAAACTGCAAATTTATCTCGTAAGTTCATGTTTGATTTTAGGGCAAATCACGGCGTTCAAGTAGAACAGTTCAATCACACAATTTTCAGAACTTGCAGAAAGAACTATTTTAGCAACATTTAGGCTTTTTAATTAAAGGTTGAATGAAAGCATTAGTAAACATACACGAAAATAATCTTATCAGGGTTCCGAATTAAACATCGAGAAATAAACCTCGTTGAAAACAAATTCTTCTTTTTCGTTTTAATAAAAAGCAGATACTTTGGGGAAAATATCGCATCAAAAAATATTATTGCCAAGCGGTTGAAACTGGTTTAAGATTGGTGGCGGATAAATTCCTGTTTAAAGTGCTTTTCCACAATGTATGCATTGATTATCGCTTGTTATTATTTTAATACTTTTTTGTCACGATAATGGCTTCATATCGACACAATTATAGTCGGTTCAACTAAAAGCTTTTCATTAATTTTGATTAATGGAGTGCAATCAAATCTCATGAGCCTAAAATGAAGCAAGCCGATGATTTCAAAAGTAATCTAGATCAATTGAGTATATATAGAAGTTCACATGTGTTGAATATTTTATTCATTTGATATTGGAAGGCATATTCTGAGTATCTATAATAATTTTTAATTAATTCGCTAGTTTGTTTGAGCTGCTTTGAAGAGAAGTGCATACTTTTTCTAATAATAATATTATACGACAGAAATGCGATCAGAAATTCGATGAAAAAAAAATCATAACGTTGTCGTATGCTGCCCTTTCCTAGTTTATAAAACATTATATCCTTGATTACTACTCATTATCGCGATTATTGAACGTACTCTCGTCATTATTGATATTGGTATGGGCTAGTCATAATAAATAAAGCTTCATTCTCAATGGCAGCTGACAAGGTTCGAATTAATAATAAATAAATCCTCTCGGCTCACAAATAGCTGTAGAGATCACTTTGTTCGAGCGATACATTATGGGTACGTTTGGGAGTTGTATAGCCAACGCTAGTAATTAATGTTCAAAGTTCGGAACAATGTCACCAATTATGTTCTGAATTCTAGAATCAGTACTTTAACCCGTATGCGAATAAAATAGTACGTATACAAAAATACAAAAGTTAATTGGAATTGTTCTTCAACATTCCAGAATTCATGTACATTTTTTCTAGAACTGTTTTACATACCTATCATCCATATAACATGTCCTAAAATAATAAAGCGTAGAAGGAGCCATCCAAGAGGTCATCTCTCGAACATTGACCGGGAAAGATGTAGAATGGGTGTAATCTTACTCCTGCAGCACTGCCACCAGCAACGATGGTGACATGTTTACCTCTGGCTGACGTAACTGAGTTAACTGTCTGCCCTTTTAAGCAAACCACCTTTCCAATGTTGTGCTTTATCATCAAATCCGTTTCCTCAATGTTCCACATATTTTGAGGCTTACAACTTTGTTGTTTGCCTCGAAGACGTTCTTCAGTTCAGAAAAAATATGATTCTATATCTTCAGCTGAAGTGCATTTCGCCATTACCTTTGACAGTTTCTGCTGCTTATCAATGGTGATAATTGGGTTGCTGCCTTAAAACCCATTGTACCAGGAAGGGGCAAGTTGGTATGTTCTTCTCAATGTTTTTGGCAAAGTCAGTGGCCAGTCTCAGAAGCTCACGCCTTGAATAGCCGTACCCTATCTTGCTAATGTATTCCACGTGACTCACCAGTTGGGCCTCCTCCTCCTTAATTAACACAGGCTATAAGCCATAATACAGGAAATCAGGCCTAACTCGTTGATTTTCTAATGCCCTGTTTCTAAGGGAACTTTCGGGCATACCATATACCCTTGCAGCCTTGTAGACTGACACCCCATTTTATCTGACATCATGGTAAGCCTTTTCCAGGAGTGTTGAATCATACTGCAGTCTCTTAAGTTTAAATGTGGTGATGGTACGCAACTGAAAATAAAAATATATTATAAAGAAACAACCACGTAAAATATTCGAGAGAAAAACAACAGCACTTTATTTGAGTAATCGTAATCGTAGTAGTATGCCCATATATGGCCCTATTCCACTACGAAAACAAGCCCACGATTCGCTACGATTTATCACATTTATTGAATCTGGAAGACTCGTGTCAGTCTACGATTGAGTTACGACACTGGTAGGATTGAGTTACGACGAATCGTGGGGTTCGGTTGAAGTTTTGCGACTTCACTACGATGTGTAAGAATCTACTGCGACTGTACTACGAACGATGCAGATCGGTCACGACTTAGCTAGGACCTAACGAACGCACCCATGAATTAGGCGTCAATATCTATTGATATTGATCTAAATCGCTAGAATCTTAGCGGGCTCGCAACTCACTCGTGGTGAAATCGTGAGAGCCTTGATCTAAATCCCGAGAATCTTAGCGGACTCGCAACTCACTCGGGGTGAACTCGTGAGAGTCTTGACAAAGTCGTTGCTGATTCGTAGACAGATCACGTGATCACCGATTTCCCGATTGAGTCACGACTTACCATTACGACCTCCAAGAACGCACCACGACGCTGTTACGAGTCAACTGCGATTAAATTCAGTCTTGGAGGTCCTGGCGAAATTTTAAACACGTTTAAAATCTTGCCACGATTTTTCGGGAGCTCACGAGTTAAAGGAATCACTTACGACCGGCCCACGACTAGCTACGAATGAGTTAGGACCTTCGCCGATTGAGTTACGAATGTCCCCGACCTCAAAATATTGGAAATCGGGACAAATTGTGGGGAATCGGGTCGTAGTGGAATACCCATAATACAAACCTACTTCTACAAGCTCCGATGATCTTTATGTGTTATTTGACTCTTGAAACCTAGGTATAGACACCAAATTCATCCAATTTGATTGTATAGTTACATAGTTATGATCATAAATAGTAATTTTCCCCGATTTTGTTAGTTTCTCGTTAATATTCATGAATATGCAAATGAGATAAATATATAATTTGGTCTTTAAAATAAAGCACAATGTGTAGCCTTTGTTCAAACACTAATTTGTTTGTATTAAGATAAGATATAATATGATAATGATGTGATATATTCGCCCTGGTCCGTTTTCCAATTTTGAGTGGCGGTTGCCATGGAAACTGGTTGATATGAAAACTTTTAATTGACTTTATCTTTGAGGACAAGTGAAAAATGTACTTACTTAAGTTACTGAACAACTTGGTATAGGTGAAAATTAATCCCAGGGGGGGGGGGGGTGCATGGAGAGCCCTATTGGGACATGGCCTATAATGATCAAAATTGTTGTTTATTGCAAGAGGAAATTTGTTGCAAAATCATTTTGATGACATATCTATAGAAGAAATTATTGTTATATTAATGTTTTTAAATAATTTAGTTAAAGATCGATACAGTAATTCAAGATTTGAAGAATCCACTCGTAACGGAGGTTGATCACCAGAAAGGTCATCAAGATGTAGAAACAGTGGACAAAATAAAGGCAAACTACAGTGTTGGATGCTCTGCAACAGAAATATCATCAGTAATGGAGAAGTTCATATATGTATATTAAAAATATTGAGACAAATTTTACCCGTGTCAGTAAAAATAATAATAACACAGTTTTTCCTTGCAATTCGCTTCTCATTTAATAGATTATGCTTACAAATGAGTGTTTTTTGTGCTTTTTTAATATACATGTGTGTTCAGTTGTTGTTTTGAATGAAAACCAATAGTAAAATAAATAGAAAATTGCGTGTGCATGATTTTACTTGAAATGTTCATGACCTGGATTGCTTTAATATTGATAAATTCTCTATGAGGAAGGGAAGAGCATTCATAAATTAAAAAAAAATCAAACTGCGTGTATCTTTTCAGGTGTTGTGTTAATGATTTTATTGTCCTCGTTATGAATTCTGCACAGTAGCCCTGTTGGCCTTCTACCCACTGAGGACCTGCCAAATGGGGAAGCATACCTACTTTAGTTGAAACAAAGGATACAAAAAGGAATGGAGAGGCCTCGACTCAGTAGTTAAAGTCAGATTTATCCCTGTGATTCAATATTTTATCTGTGGAAACTCATCGCAGAGTTAAAAGGGAAGAAATTCCAAGAATGATCCAGGTTGCCTGACAATCATCAACTATCACGGCAATAGGATAAAGTATGGAATGCCATAGCAATGAAAAATAAACATGATGTAAAGATAAATATAGTCATGTTATATCCGTTGTCGTGTTAAGACAAATATGGCGTTCCATAATAAATGGTGATTTCTTTACAAAACCAATCCTGTATACCTACCAGAAACAGACTCACAACATAAACCAATGAATGGCTACATCATATTATATCAAGTTTCTCTCACTTCAATGAGTTTCTATAACATTAGAGATATGATAAATAAATGTAAACAGGAAATTGCTTCCTTAAACGTGTTAGGTACATTGCTACTGAAAGTGGTTACCAATTCGTTGTTAAAATCAACAGTATTTAATGCATTTCAAAATTATTACTTGTACAGAAATAAATATTTTTTAGATACAATAATGGTTTGATTCAATACTTGTGTTACCTCGTTTATTATTTTGATATTAATACTTATGGACAAAATATTGACGTATAGGGTGTTTGTTGGATTTGGTATAAAAATATATAATAAATTATAAAAAAGTATTGAAAAAATATTTTTTCAATGATCACGAGTGAATTAAAATCGATATTCCACCAAATCCAACAACTTTTCTTTTTATTTTATGCTTACAAAATGATTAATTTTGTATTTTTGCCAGTCAGGACTTTCCGATTCCCCGTGTGGCGACCCGCTATGTTATCACATGTATTTTTAAATGAAGGTAACCCGTATGTTTTTATAAACATCAATGCAGAGATGTCGCCCTTGGTAAAAGTGTCTTTTATTGGGGTTGACAATGGGGGAACCAAAGATATCTAAAAATCGTTCCGGTAAAACAATGAAAATTATGATAATTTTCAATGTTATTTTTTCTGTTTAAACCTGTGAAATATCAGTTTAAATTTACTGATATTTCTGTATAAACCATCGGAAAGCATAATATAAAGTTAAATCAACAAATATATTAGTTATTTATAACTTAACAATAAGTTTGTGCAGCTCTCACGTAACGTTGAATGGTTTATAAAACATATTCATAAAGTATATCTAATTTTAAAATGTCTCCGATCAAATATACGAATGATTTAAGTGTTTAAGTGTGAACTTAAGTCGTGAAAGGTCGCATCAAAGTAATGGATACGGTGTTCGCCTAGCGATTTTGGGGTCACGGGTTCGATCACCACTTTGGGAGCGTTCTTTAGATCTTCCACATAGACACCAAGTTCCGGTATAAATCCCAAGAAACGGACGCGATAGCGTTTCAAATAAGCCTAAAGATTTCCATGCAATCGAGCTAAAACAGATACCGATAGGTTTAAACTAAAATAACTAGGTTTAAACTAAGTGCGAACAGCCTGGAAAACACCTCCCATTTGGACGTTAAATGTGTTCAAAACATAAGTTAAAAAGTGGGGCTAAGGTTATGAAAGTTTAAAGTAAACTTGACGCTTAGTATTTCGTAATTAGGGACGGCCGACTTTTTAAAACAGATCTGCAATCTGAATCGCTCCGCTGAATCCATTTAAAGTTAATAAAATTGTACTTGAGGCTATACATTTGTATTTTTCGTATGTTGACTGTAAGTGTACATTAATTTAACCAAACGATTTACGCATTTATTTGATCTTAAAAGATATTGTACTTTCCCCGTGATATCAAGTGAAAATCAGCGTTTATATGTTGCCCATATCCAGATGTATTTTTTTTGTGTCGTGGGGCGTGTTGAGATAGTATCGAAAACAAACACTTTTTCGATGATTGCAAGAATTTTTTGGTTTTAACAAGCACGAGTAAAATATGGTTACGTCGCAATGCATTTATGCTATTTTAATTAATAAGGCAAACAAGATTTAACCTTTATATTGTTTAAAAGATATCAACTTTTATTTCATAAATGTTTAAAGCATTTTTTATTAATTAACGCTATAATGCTAATCGTTTTAAATTGCCTGGCACTTTCATGTATTAACACTGTTACGCACAATACAAATGATACGTTTTTCACATATCACAGGTTCAAAATAGGCGTGTTCGACGGTTGAACGCTTTCTTAAAAAGTTTATACCATCATGTTATTACCGAAGGTGGTCGCCGGTTGGACGGTTTTCTTCAAAACGTTTGGTCACCGGTTAAAATCTGGGGCGGTCACCTGTTGAATGCTTTCTTAAAAAGGTAAGTTCGAAGAATATATATTGTCGAATGCAAGAGGTCTCTATTTCATAGTCAAAGTCAAAATGGGTCATGTTTGACATACAGTTGTTGTGGTGACAGTTGTGGTTTTTATTCTTCACGGGAAGAACTTTTTATTTGATTCGCACATCGTTAATTAATATCACAACATTTGATATACAACATGTGTTAATAATAAGAGAGTTTATTCAACATACATTAGGCTTTAAGCCCATGAGTAAACACATATTACAACACAACATATTCACAAATGGTCAATGGCGTACAGAATTGTTAACATAACGTAGATCAAATGCTTAATACAACAAATTCATGTACACTTTATCGTATATTGTATTTTTTTAAATATAAATTAGATAAATAAATGAATGTACTTGGAGAGAAACTACTGATAATATAAGTCAGCTCTCAATTCAAATGCTTAAAAAAAAACAAAAATGGATAGATTTCGTACACTTGTTTTCATTGTCAGTCTGTAAAAGTTCGATAAACTTTATCATGTTTGTATTCTTCCAATAGTATTTATTTATGTATTTCTTACGTAAATTAATAAATGTTGGGCATTCAAGTAAAAAATGAAATTCATCCTCAAGGATGTTACAGTGTTTGCATTTTCTATTTTGAAAAGGTATCTTTTCAGGCTTATGCCATCTCCCTGCTTCCACTTCAAGTCTATGGGCAGATACTCTAAAACGAGTTAACGCCATCCTAAATTTTGAGATATTTACAAAATTTAAATATGGTTGTAACTTAAAGCTACTAAAAAGTCTATAAGTTCTACCTCTGGTCGTGTTTTCCATTTCACTTGACCAGGTTTGCAAAAACATATCAGAAATTCGTTGTTTAGCTACTGATAAAAATATCTTAATATCTCCTACCCCTTGAAAAAAACCACACATCACTAAAACCTAATCTGTCTAATACATCCTTGAGAGATTTAACCCAATACTTTTTTTTCTGGGGATATGTCATGATTATGTAATAACATATCGTAAACAATTTTTATGTACTTGACATCATCGGATTGTTATATTTTAAACCAGCACTTTAAAACACAAATGATTCGTTTATTTATTATTGGTTCACGTCCCAGTTCTCCATAAACGAAGTTATTTTGTGTTTGCAACCTCACACCTAACACTTGTTTACAGTATCGTATATGTATTCTTTCAATCTGGACACTATTTTTTAACCCCCATACTTCACAACCATAGCTTAGAATAGGTTCAATAAGTTTATTAAAAAGATCAAGTCTATGATTAACTGATATATCTGGGTATTTAACTAAATTAGATTTCAGCTTGTATATTGCTTTAAGAGCCTGTCCTGAGAGTGCATCATACGTTAATGAAAAAGAACCCCCAGTGGTAAATACTATGCCTAGGTATTTAAAACTATTCACTATTTCTACAATGTGTCCTTTGTAATAAAAATTTAAATTTCGTCTATTCTGTCCTCCATTTTTAAAAATCAATATTTTTGTTTTATTCACATTAACGCATAGCTTCCATTTAGTACAATACTGCTCTAATAAATCTAATCCATTTTGCAGTCCGGCTTCCGATTCTGCAAATAATACAATATCATCAGCATATAACAATAAAAACAGTTTTAACATACCAAGATTAACTCCTTCAAACTTATTTAGCGTAAAATGTTCCTCGATATCATTTAAATACATTGAGAACAAAAATGGCGATAAAGATTCACCTTGTCTCACTCCCAAATAGCATGTAAACGAATCGTGACTGATTTCATTATTAAATTTTATTTTCGATTTAACAACATTGTACATCGATCAAACTATATTCAACATTTTACCACGTACCCCTAATTTTATCAATTTATACCATATGATATCTCTTACTATAAAGTCAAATGCTTTCGTAAAATCGACAAAAGCTGTGTACAGTTTTTTTATTTTGGTTCAAAATATGGTTAATAATACCCTGCAGTACAAAAATATTGTCAACAGTTCCCATACCTTTTCGGCATCCGGCTTGAGCTTCTATGTACATATTGTATGTTTCATCCCACATGTTCAATCGACTATTAATTATTTTACTAAATAATTTTCCTATTGTACTTAGCAGTGTTATTCCTCTATAATTATTAGGGTCATCTAAATCCCCCTTCTTATTGCGGAACAATAAATCCTTTGCTCCAAGCCTCTGGGAAATAACCTATATCAAACATTTTATTAAAAAGTAAATGTAAAACCCTAAGAAAGGATTCATTTGTAACACCGTGTTTAAGAAACTCATTTAAAACGTTATCAGGACAAGCAGATTTACCATTTTTTTTTTAAAGATTTACATGTCTTTTTAATTTCGTCTTGAGATATTTCAATGTTTAAATCATCGAACATTACCTGAAATTCCTCATTTAGGTATCTTTCATTAAATAACAGAATGTCTTCATCTGGCTGATAAAAATGGGTGTCTGGATCATTAATGGATTTAAAGTATCGAAAAAAATCATCAGTCTTTAATTTATCTGACCTGCATGGCTTTACCGATCCCTTTAATAATTTCTAATATCGTTTTGCATCTAATAATCGGTTATGTTCTAAAATCTTTGTCTGCTCTAAATCATAATTATATTTATGTTTTTTAACTAAACATTTATAGTTGCTCCGGGATTGAACCATCAAAATTCTATTTTCATCCGACCTGTCCGTTCTATATATGTTCAAGTTATTATAAAATTCAGATTTTGCTCTTTGACACTCGTCATTAAACCATTGATTACTGTTATTATCGCGATGTTTACCTCTAACTTGAGTGTTTATGGTCTTGTTGAATATAGGTGAACAGACATCATCAATTACAGTACAAAATTTTTCTAAACAATTATCTAATGACGCCGAACTATTTGTAAGATCGATATCATTACATATATTAATCAAACATTGAGTAGTTCCTGAATTATTGAAAGATTGTTTATAAATATCCGTTTTTTCATTATCCCATTTGAATACGTGCGGTACTTTATCGCACTCATTTATAACCATGTCATTAACACAACAATTATTTTTAACAGAAGTCATGTGAAATTGTACTTCACTGGTCAGATAATACATTCGGATCAAGAACTTCAAACTGATCAATACATGAAAATAACAACGGCGTACACATAACCAGATCAATAACACTCGATCCTCGACTCGTTACACAAGTAAACTTTCCTAATTTACAATCGACCCCTACTCTACCATTTAACACTTTTAAACCAGACATTTTACAAAAATCAAGTAAACATTTACCATTCTCGTTTACATTTTTATCTTGACTTATCCTCAGTAAAATAATATCTACAACATAATCATCTGGTAATAAACTGAAACGGTGTAAACCATCATTTTCGACATAATCAGGTTTATTACCAATTCTTGAATTAAAGTCACCACAAACAATAAACTCATAGTTATTATTAAAATTTCATTGAAATTGAATCATATCGTTTAAAATGAGATCAAATATGCTTTCATTAACAAACATTTCTCTACTACTTCCTTGTGGCACATTATATGCTAAACAGAGTAAAACAACGCTCTTGCTTTTAAACAAATTGCCTTTTAATTTAACCCATATAAAACAATCATCGGTATTTTTTAAGAATTCAACATCGTTTTTCACTTGATCAGAGATAAATATTATTATTCCCCCACTATCTCTTTTTGAGCCTTTTAATTTAATACTTCTGTTTAATATATAAGAATGAAACCCGTCCACAGAATAATCGTACACACACTAAAATTAGAGTAAACAATACATTTTAAATTTAATCATTTGAAATGTCGCATGTTAATTTATTATACTTTTTTATATGCGTAGATGTCTAATAAAGCCTTTTCATCTTAAATGACCTTTATTAACAGCTAATACAATGCTGAGGAAATTTCCCGACAGTAGATTTACTGTCTGATTAACGAGAAATTCCCCAGAACAATGGTCACATAACTTCATCCGTTGGAAGATGAGTGTATATTATGTACAACTCGGTGAAGGAAAATCCAGACAATCTATGTAAATACATCGGGTTGTGTGTACAGCTAATAATCATTAAAGTTGCTATTATACAGCGCACATGTGTAAACAGGTCCGTGAAACAACATAACATAGGTTTACAAAGTAACGTACATCCGTTCTTTAATTCAGAGACGGCTGGTGACCGGTGCAAAGACTTTTTAGGCGGCGTCTGCCGGGACAAGTCCATACCATGTGACGGCGGACGTTACTATGCGGGATTTTGTGATGGACAAGCCAACCGACAGTGCTGTGTACATGGTGGGAATATTTGTTACAATCACTTTCATATTCACACAAAATAAACATTATGACTGGTTTTACTTCTGTTAAATATACATGTTTACTCAAAGTACACAATGAATAGTGTTTGAAGCAGACTTGCTTTGGTCTGCGTTGTGGCTTGTATTTTACACGACAATAATTATATATTTAATTCGTTTATCGCTCATAAGCCACATTTTATATGAAAAATGTGTTTATAATTTTGCAACCTTAAATTATGATAATCAAATGCAGGTTTAGATTTTATGCTTTGAAATTTCTCATATAAATGTATAATACGCATTTGTATTTAATGTACAGGTTAAAAGGCATCTACTTTGAGATTGTGTATTGACCATGTTTAAACAGGTCAGCGTAACAACATAAATGTAAAAGCACATCAAACTTACATAAACAAGTCCAGTATGCTTTCTACCCACTTTATGCAACTCATCCTTATTCATAATTATTCTGTTGTTTTTTTTTCTTAAAAATCACAAACGACAAAAGAAAACAATGCATATTAACTTTTCTGTTTTTTAATCAAAAGGAAACCACAATGTCAAAAAGAATATATTAGCATATCTTGTATAACATGTTTTGAACATTATCAATTCTACATGATATCACTTTGTTTTATGATCATATACATGTATACATTGTATGTCTTATATTGAATAAAAAAAACATAAATGTAAAAAGTATACAATAAAGTGAACTCCGTTGTTTAATTCAGAGAAGACTGTTTCAAATCGTTGCAAAGCACGTTCAGGCGTCTGCAAGGACACGCGGTAACCATGTCACGGCGGAAAATACGCGATGGGACCAGAAAGATTCCAGTGACGAATACCAGGTGAGAAATATTTGTAACAAATACGTTCATACATGACAGAAAGATTCCAGTGATGTATACCAGGTGGGAAATATGTGTAACAAATACGTTCACACACGACAGAAAGATTCCAGTGACGTATACCAGGTGGGAAATATTTGTAACAAATACGTTCACACACGAAAGAAAGATTCCAGTGATGTATACCAGGTGGGAAATATTTGTAACAAATACGTTCACACACGACAGAAAGATTCCACTGATGTATACCAGGTGGGAAATATTTGTAACAAATACGTTCACACACGAAGTGTTGAGCACGCAATTTTTGCTGTTTGTATGGCTTTCATTTTTCACTGTCAGAACTATATAATTGATTCGTAAATCGTTCATGTTAACAGAGATGTTTTCTATGCAAAAAATGTATTTATAATATGACAACCTAACAATTAAATAGCCAAATGCATTTTCAGCCTTAACTTAACTTGTATATAGTTTATGTAAATGTATTATGCAAACTTGTTTTTAATGTACTGGTATCGATGCTTCAACGTTGAAATTGTACACCGCCAATGTTGACCATTCCCGTGTATAAAATCAGTTTATTAGATTTACATTACCGTGGGTTTCGCTCTTTTATTCAGATACGACTGGTGACTCAGAATGCAATGCCATTTTAGGCGTCTGCCAAGACACTTCCATTCCATGTTCCGGCGGAATTTTACACGAGGTATTATGTAATTGATCAGTAAACAGGCAGTGCTGTTCAAGAGGTGGAAAATATGTGTAATAAACACGTTCACACGATATTAACATTTACAGCGGACCATAATGCATTATTTTACCGATGCAACTAATTGTGAAAATTGGCCGTAAGTAAACGGAGTGGAAGGATCTGCTTTGTTACAAAATAAATTTTGAAGTTATCAGGTTTCAAAGATAAACGAAAACTAGAATTGTATACGAGCTTGTTGAACAGGAAACATACCAGTTTGACAAATTCGTTAGATCCATCATTAAATAGTTTTGGACTGACTGAGTCTGGATCACTGGTGTTCGAGTGGTCGAGGGCAGTAATGGCATCTTTAGCATCTTGTTCAGAAATCATACTCGAGAATGGAACGATTTAAGTGGAAGTAGGAATAGATTTGGGGGATTGGTTAGAACTTTATATCATATTTTGTCCATGGAAGTGTTCATTCAGTATGGCTGCCTTATACTCATATGTTACAGCGTTTTTATCCTTTATCAATAAATGTTGATGTTGAAGTTGATCTTTGTCTGGAGGTAAGGCGTTTTGCCTGTTTGAACAATTTCGTGACAATGATGTTATATGAGTGGATTTCCTATTATTCTAATTTTGTGTGTGTTGATCTTTGATATTGAAGTATGTTTGAAAGAGCATATGCTAGGATCAATGATTGCATTTTTTTTAAATTTCCAACAAACGAAACTCAATTAAGCGTTACAGAACCGTGTATATCAATTGTGCGTTAGCCGGGCGGTCAATATTGTGCAAGCGCGGTACATAATTTAGCACGTGTCAGAAATAGTGACTAGTCCATGAACTCTTCATCATCTCTATCGAATTGTACAGTCCTTACCCGGACATAAATATAAACGAGGACAGATTAATGTAATACACTATTAAATAAGTAGACAACAACACGGACGGCCTCTGAAAAGTAGTAACTATTGAGGCAGCCCCAAATTTATATTGACCCACTTGTTAACGAAATTTATTCTGCGTTTTCATTTTGTCTGACACTGACCTTGTTGTTGCAACATGTTGTTTCATTTATAGCTTGCTTCTGGTCGGGTCAAACCAAGACGGTCGTTGTTGTTATGCCTGTTGTGAGGTATACAAAAAATTCCGATACTATATTACTTCATGCATGTTGAAATTGTAAATATGTAATGTTTTAGTTTGTTCCTGATACATAATCATTTTAATACTTCAATAATAACATTAATTCGGTCATTTATTTCAGTGAAGGTTACTGATACTGAACATCGTTGCAAACAAGTTTCAGGCGTCTGCAAGTCGAAGTTCAACCCATGTTCCGGAGGAAAATACATAACGGGATTATGTACTGGACCATCCGACAGGCAATGCTGTGTACCAGGTGAATTTCTTTTTCCCTAAACACCTATTTCGGGGATGATGTCTTTAAATTGTACCTTTACATTATTGTATTTCAAAGCTTTTTTAGGTATAATGTCTTGAAAATTTATATTTACATTATTGTATTTCTAAGCTTTAAACACATAAAGGTAAATCTTAGTACACATCGCTTTGTAAACAGCCTTCATTATTAATTACTGAAAGCAAGTTCATATAAGCCCGGCAGGTCAAGGTGTTGATTTGTCACGCGGAAGGACATGTCACATACTGCACGGGCCCATAATATAATACAATATCTCCCCATATCCAGACAATATAGGTTGAATGTATACCCAGACTAGTACCCATTCACCCTATTTGTGTCCCGTCATCGACCTTTACAATTTGCCCATCCAAATCTCTATACAATTGAACATTTAAGGAATGTTGTCGTCTCCATTGCTTCTATCTTCAATCTCAATGAAATTTGAAATGACAACCAGTCCTGCATAAAACGGTTAACCCGTTTATGCAAAGTGGACTCTCCCATCCTTCTAAATTGGATCAATTTATTTCCAAAATTAGGGATGTCTAGTATATTTATTTCTATATTTAGAATATTTAGACCATCTGGGTCTACGCTGTTTGCCAAGGCCTTTTTTCTAGACGACAGGCAAAATGGGTTAATTAGATACAAAGATAAGTGGTATGTTGACCGTTTTAATACTGTTTCACTACTACATTTATTTTTATTGTATTGCCTTCAATAACCACCCCTCTCCTTAATAAAATATCAAAATGATCGTCTTTTACAAAAAATGTATCAAAAGTGCTCCAAAAAGGCTATTCGATTTTAAAATATACACTCTCCTTTTATTATTATTTCTACATGAATACTTAATTTAAGCATATTAGTTTTACATATATTGCGACCCGGATGTTCACTTATTACGGGGAGTTGTAAACTTCAATGTATTGATAGAAGATCCCATTAATATTTAATTATTAATTTATCTTACATTATGTTTTAAAGAGCTTGAAACGTTACACGGTAAGAATGTAATTATGTTCAAACATACATGTTTACTGAATTTGATGCAAAATTCATTTTGTATGCGTTTCATTTTAAAAGCGTCACATGGTATCATGCACATCATTTAGCATTATATATCTTTGTTGTAAATAATTATTTGGCCAAAGAAAACGTTTGTTCGTGTTAGCAATTTTTATGGTCGCACTAAGAACTTTATTTGCTGTATCGCGTGCATTTTAGGTTGTTCCGGCGTTAGTTTTGTAAAAATAATAAACTTCTGATATAATGCTCCAAAGTCATGTTCGACCATATTATTTTGTGGGCTATAATACTTATATGTGTTATATGATTGATGTAAGTTGCATTGGCATTATTGTGTGGATCACTTTTATATTATGTATTATATATATATTATATATATATAAGTCATGTTCGACCATAATATATATATATATATATATATATATATATATATATATATATTATGGTCGAACATGACTTTGGAGCATGATATCAGAATTTTATTATTAAATTATATATTAGTAATATGAAAGAAAAGTTAGGGCAATTCAATAATGATTGTATTATAAAGTTATATATTATTACTTATTAATATTTATAATTGTATTAGTTAGTTATATATTAGTAGTATGAATGCAAAGTTAGGGCATTTGTATAATGATCTAAACCATAATGGACTTAGCATCTGATGTTATAGATCACGTGACACATAAACCAAGCTTTTACAACATTGAAATTTTAAAATTATAAATACAGACATAGAATCGGAGTTGCAGTTTTTCCCCGGCTCGGTGTCTCATGACTGTTTGGGATGCATTTGCAAGGTAAACTAATAAATAGGCTGTGCAAATAAATATAACTTCGAAAATATAAAGGGAAGAAAAATAATTTAGCTTTTATAATAACTAATAATATTAGTTGTTATATCAAATATAAGTGTGATTTGGAAGATGCTACAATAAATGTTTTTTGGATAAATATATATATTTAATCCAGGGTATCAACGTATGTTAACACTAAGTCAATCATGTGTATTTGTTTGTTTTTTCTTGTAACAGCTGGAGTCCGGTTGCTTGCCTACCGTATGTAACACCAATGACGTCGGGTTGGAGTCCTGTGGTTACTTCCAAATTAATCCGATAAACTGGATTAACTGTGGAAAGCCTGGAAAAGGTAACCTGTACACGATGTCAATCGCTTTCTCAATGATGATGTTTTGAATCTCTAAAACGTTTGATCAGTGTTGTATTTTGGATAGTTGCTTGTGAGTCTTTTGTGAAACAATCACGTCAACAGTTGAACAACATAGAACTTGTAATTGACAGAAAGTGGGTAGTTTCTGGAAACAAGATCATTCGATACTGAAGGTTATAATGTATGCGCGCATGGTATAAAATATTTCATCAATTCATTGTAAATGCATGCTGGATACTTTCCGGTCCAAACAGGATCAATTAGGACCTATTCGCAGCAACTCATTTTAAAACAAGAACGCTTGCTTAACACATTCGCCGAAACCGACGACATGCGTATGACGGTATTACTTAAGCAAAAATATTAATCAATAAACATTACAGTTCTATTATAAAATACCTGTATACAATCGATCAATAGGTTCAGCGCCATTGAGCGAACTTTGGTTCCGCTTATGCCAGTATACAAGCCGTGAGTGTTTTGAAACGCTGTGCCATCTTTTGCAGACTGGAAGTCGTGCGCAAAGGATATTCAGTGCTCCTAGCAGTGCGTGCAGAACTACATGACGCGCAATGCCCGCGAACAAAGGTGTCCGGCCACTTGCGAGGGGTACGCGCGAAAGCACAACGGCGGCCCCGGTGGCTGCAATAACGACAACACAATCCCCTACTGCAATAAGATTAAGGACATCCCTGGGTGTGAACACATGTAGGCCCACTGACATTATTTAAGGATCAGCTTGGAACTGTATATTATATTGTTTTTTTTTTTCAAATATTTAGGTGTACTGTCTTAAAGGATCTTTCAAAATACAAAAAATAACGTTGATGCAAATATTTAAATCGAATAACTAACGGTTGTATTATGACCAGCCCTCATTCGGCTTTATAATCTGACAGTATATAAAAAAATTACCAGGTTATCAATATGATTCTCTTATGATATAATAAATCACTTAAATTTCAGATTTTTATACATTTGACACTCGAAAATACGATGCTATACGCGCCCTCATTTACATTGCAAGAACAACATGGATGAAAGGTCAGGATGGCATTACTTCGCCGCCTCATTGCTTAAAACATTTGACGACACCAATAATAGTTTGTGTGTACAATGTAAGATGTTTGTTTTGTCTCATGATAAATTGGACATGATTATTTAGTGTCATAAATATTTGACCATTACTGGCTTTTTTATGAACCCAGGCTTTTCTCTTATTGTGAAGCTAGTGCCTATATAACATCGTTCGATACAGACAAAAAGGCATGTAAAGAGGAAGACAAAATTTATTGTGAGGATCAAACTCCGGGCTAACAGTTGACTTTTAAACCGCTGGATATGTGTGTAAACGAAGACCCGCAAGTCAGTAAATTATTAGAAGCAGGCTAGTTTTGTTCACACAAGCAAATTGATGCATATTTAAGGGAAGATTTGTATATCTTGCAAAAAACATCATACAATTAATATATACTAACAAAACGGTAATACTTTGAATTAGTTAACATTATAACAATCAAAATGAATAAAAACACACAAACAATGTTTTCAGAAAATAGAAAAACTCATATTAGTTCATAATATCTTTAAAAAATCGTTTCTTTTGTCTAAGCAGTTTTAATTCTCAGATAAATAACTGACTGGAGTTTTATCTAAGGATCACGTGAACGGCTAAAACGTGTTTATGATCCATGTAACAGCTTAAATAGTCTTTAACATAATTTATCCTTTATTCCACAAGTGTTCCCTACGTGAAAGAGTGCTTAATTGCTCACTTGAACACCACTTGGTTCTGATTGGTGCCTTTTCACAACACGAGCCCTCGATCAACGAAGCTTATCAAAACACACTGGCACAATCGCCGAACGAACACAAACAACGTGAACACACACAACTAGGATAAACAATCCGTACGGACCACACTGATATTGTTGTTGGTCCAACATTGTATTCTCTTGAAGTCAATGAAAGTGCGAATGTTATGCTGTACTCATCATTTGTTCGTAACCAATGTCTCATACTATTCATTTTGATAATACTTTTTACGCATACAATACATAATGTGCAGTATTGAATGTAATACTTTTCAATGGGAGGTTATTGCGAGATTGCCAATAAGCTATATGAGACAGGAGTAGTTTAGACTTCGCCACACATTCAATCAGTCACAAAAAATGTATTTAATTAATAATACGTTGCGAATTCAAGTAGTTTTACGATGTGCATTTAACCACTGACATGAAGTGCATTCAACCAGGTACACGAAATGAATTCAACATGTTACACGAAGCACATTTTTTCAGTTTTGTGGTGGCAATTTATCTTTTTAATTCAGTTATTTTGCACTTGAGCAATTATTGTTTTTGTAAAATAACTTAAAGTTTATGTTGATTCGTTTGATGAAATTTTAAACAGTGCATATCATTGCTAGCAAATTATGACTTTCACGTGTCATTGTGCTTACAATGTGTGGTCCCACTTTGCAGAATGAAGTATTGGGTTTAAATGTATGGAAACACATATATGACTAATAATTAAACTAATTTTACTTATACAATACTATGCTCAATTTCAATGAAAGTACGCGTTATTTATAGATAAGCACAAGTAAACACATCGATGCAATTAATCAATACGAATATTTGAACTATCAATCTGATTGACCATAACCAGTCCGTTCTGCTGTTTAGATGTCTCTGTGGCATTTGGCGATTTCGACTTAATACTTCTACGGTATCAGACTGGAAAAGGCGACGAAATTACTTATTTAAATTAAAAATACAGTACGAAGAAAACAATCCAAATCGTTATATATCAGGTGCTTATAACTTAGTACCAGTTACATGATTTATCATTATAATATGTTTGTAACTGAAACTTTACAGATTTAACAAGCTATTAAACGCCTCACGTGACTCTGGAAAACTGGCCTAGATAATGGACTTTTTGGTGATCGTTTGGAGGCCACGCGTGATACAACTGGTCTGAGTCTCAGTAATCAAATGAGAATTACAACATGCTCGAAAATCTGTATAACATTTTCAGATTTAAAAATGACAGGCTGTAATTATATTGACCTTTTTACACTTTATGCAGTCTTATTTAAACTGTCGAAATAAATTAAAAAAAAAACAACACAAAAACGTTCGCATTATTCGAGATAATCAGTACTTTGTTTATAATTTTTAAAACTTGTATACAAGAGTTATTGCATTGATGCGCCGCAAAACTTTTTACATCTTTTGGAATCTCGTTTTGTTTGCTATATAGACTGCAACACAAACGAAAATAGATTCAATAAAGTCACTTAAGCCAACTAGTCTGCAAAACACCAGCGTAAGAACTTTTTTATTCGTAAAGATAACACAAACCTTATTAGGAAAAAAGATCAAACCATGTTGTTGGTGCACAACTAGATTTTCAATCTTTCGAAAACTACGGAAGTAATTAATGTATATTTACGGGGATAAATTGCCCATGAATATGCGAATTTTTTTAACGGGAATGCCTTGTGCATGAATGAAACATGTTGTTTCTAACGGATTTTGAACCTGAAAATCAAACTTTTCTATGTAAACAAAATTTAAATCGTATCCAAAGTTGCACCATACCTATATTACAGTATTTGAATTTCAGTCGACCACATTGTCAAAACGTTAAAAAACATTTAACGGACTGCGGGCAAACTTACCTTAAAATAATATTTCGAAAGGTTCGACCGGTACTTATGTCACTGAAATACCGCTATACTTTAATGAAATAAAAACACGCTGTCTGATAGAAAGATTAATTGTCATTATGTTACGCAAAATTGCATGCTTCACAACCGATGTGTGCATTCACATCATAGATGTCGAGCGACATGAGACACACGTTCGGCTTCATATGTATTTTAGGCCTACAAAGTCGAATTACTGAGAATGCTAGTTTTATTTCTACACGTAACGCAGCGTGAAACATATTTTGCAACAAATTAATTGCTTTCAATCAACCAACATTTTCATCTGATAAACATTGCTGGCAGGTTCCACTATCTGTTTCACATCACTTGACGCAACGCACTCAATGGAAATATTCGAAATCTAACCATTTTTATAGGCAATTTGTTATATCCCAAGATGCTTGTTGCGTGAAGAAAACATAACAGTGAAACCCCGGTAATTGAAAGTGTTAATAGACAAAACAGTTATCAATAACATAGATGGAACGATTTTTTCATATGGTAAGCGGTTATCTGTTATCTCATAGTTGCCGAAATAATTATTAGTTTATGCTTTTGGGTTTATTTCGACAATGTTCGTCAGATGATAGAATAAATGAAACTTTCCCTGTCATTAAATATAGCTTATTAAATAAACAAACATCGATAAAAATCCACACACAAGCAGTACACTTCATTTGTTTTATTGCCTACGGAATAGCAGTTGTATAATCACATTTATGTCAATTTTCTGTAAAATGGCCTCTACATGTATATTATCGGAACACATATTCAAAAAGCATTTTTTAAAGAGAAGTTTGTTTTATTCTAATCGGCATACCTCGCTGATTATCATTGATAATGGTAAAGGAAGCTTAGCTATAAATAGGACAGCATATTCTGGGGAAAAGATTTAATAATAGTTTGAAAACGTTAATTTTAAATCAGTTATATTCAATCCAATATATGTTTATAGATCAATGAAACAACTATGCATTTTTTTGTATATGACATTTGTCGTGATTCTGTAAATAAATTGCGAATGAAAACGGGTATAATTAACGTTAAACGCGATCATGAGTGTAAAGAAAACGAATTATTTCGAACCTGCCATGTGTAAACGTTAAAGCGAGTATGGTATATAAACAGCATAATAGCAGTGCGATATCTATGAAACTCGCTCTTATGCGTGCTCTCTCACTTTGCATATTAAATAAATAGAAATAACAGAGCCACATTAGTGCACATACTATGTTTGATAAATCATTCGTTTGTTGGATATTGTTTTCTGTTTTAAACACATATAAGGTCATACCGCGGAGATTTAGTTAACCTAACCATGTGTTCATGGGCGAACTCACGTATTCAAGTCGTATTCGACTACATGTATGTGCTCATACCTACTTTCGGGAATCATCATGAAATTATTGCCGTACTTAAGGAACAAACATGCCTAAGCTTATTGAATTAGAGAAAAAACAATAATCAAAAGAAAAAAATAATATGTTCATGCACATGGGCATGTGAAATCACGTCCGTACACATAACATCATTAACTTAGGAAAGCAAACAACGAAATATAAAGTTTGGTATGATATTATGAAATTAAAGAGCATGGTGTAATAAAAGCGCATGTCAAGTTTTGAATATATCTGCTACGTAACGTAATGTTATAACCCACAAACGTTTTACTGTAACAGAACGTTTTTTATAAGATAAGTGGTACAGAAAATACACGTCGAATATCTTTTTAAAGATATTTCTTGTTATATTTGATCGAGAATGTAACCCGCTTCCCAGTTTCGCTGAATGGGTAAAGTTCCCCGCGGGTACTACTTCCCCGAACCATCCAATTTTTTTTTCGTACCCAACATTTTTCGTCCCCAATTTTTTTCGTACCCATTTTTTTTTCGTTACCAAATTTTTTTTCGTACCCAATTTTGTTTTCGTACCCAATTTTTTTTTTGCGTAACCAAATTTTTTTCGTACACATTTTTTTTTGCATAATTTTTGTACCCAAAATTTTCGTACCCATTTTTTTCGTACCCAAAATTGTCGTACCCATATACACAATTGTGGTGATAAACTTAAATTGATGCTCTTCAAAAGCATCGTCACACCAGTACTCTCAGTACTTTGATTATTGGATTTGTTCACCTGCCATGAGAGAAAAGAGCGCTGCAGTTACCACAAGCCACATTCAACAGTTTTAGTTAGGATACAGTTGGGTGATACTCCTCTAAGCCGATATGTCAACAACTGTGGAATACATTTATCAAATTATACGTTGTTTTGTAATAACCTTGTAATAGTTAAATAACTATTGAGAACAAAGACGAAGGTTATACTTTTAAAGAACTCTTAATTCAAAAATAGATACTTTTGTGTATTGACAGTAGAAAAAGAGTGATGATCCGTTGAAAAACATGGCTTTTGATTGAAAAAAAAAGACTTTTTCTGTAACAGTTTACATCTTTAATAAATAAAACTGAATAATACTTGAGAGGTGTTTTATAATTATTGGATATAACTCAATAAATTGGTCATCAGACATTTAAGAATACAAATATGGACAACATGAATGCCAAGCGTGAAGTTTCAGAAGCGTGGAGTGATGATTACAGACAAACATCCAAACTCAAGAAGCTCATTCGGCCACTTCTGATTGTTATGGCTTTGTGTGGTTGCTATAATTTCAGTGATATTGTGTATATTGATGTTGGTCACAAAAGCAAAGTCAAGATAGTTTTGTCGGCGACTTTCAGAGTGGTGTATTTGTTGATAATGCTTGTGGTTTGCATAAAGTACGGAGTTGCAATTCACTATGTTTCGTCCGAATATAAACTTTTTGTTGTCGAGTGCATTTTGTTCAATGTTAGCATCGTGACGTTCTTCGTTTCTTGTTTGAAAATGACGAATCGAAGGTATGGTAATTTAGAAAAATGTTTTAAAACGTGGGAGGAGGAAATTATTCCCGAATTCATGGCCATGGATTTACGAAGTCCAGTTAGTATGATAACAGCTAGAACAAAATGGGTAGTGATTGCAGCATTTGTCCTTACAGTCATCAACGTAGCTGTTATTGCAGTACAGGTTGAAATATACCCTGAACTGGCATGGCTACATTTATTTCCACTACCCCAAACCACTTGGACCAAGATTGTCTTTATTATATCAATATTAATGAGCTCTGCCGTGTTTATTGTCACTCAGGCTTACACGGACATGCTTTCGAGGACTCTAACTATACTCTTCAAGATACTTTCAGAAAAACTCGAGCAGGATATCCGCACAAATGGATCCACAATTCCACGAAATTTTCAGAGATTGCGTTTGCTTCATTTGAAGCTTTCAAAACTGGTAGCCGAACTTGACAAAGATCTAGGCTGGTTTTACGCTGCTAACATTGGGTATGGGACAGGACTCGGAGTGTTTACGCTCTACCAGATCATGAAAATTACTATGGACACGTACTTATTGATTGTTTTCGTGTTCTGGTTACTTTCATCTCTGGCAGTAATTGGAATCGCTGCAACCTTTGCCGCCTTGCTGCACGACGCGGTACGTCTTTCCTTATACGGTGGAACATATTGATATTTCTGTTTAAACTTACACCGATGTAATTTTAATGTCAGGTGTGACATTGCTTAAAAATCCAATCAAATTTTACTTAGAGAACCATTAATATCAAGTGCAATTCACAATTATACAAAATCATGTATTCCTCGCAAGTTATTTTAAGAACGTTTACATATATATAGATATGATTACGGTTGTCCTATCAAACACAGTATAAATTTATTCAAAATAGTTTTCAGTTACAAAAAACTCAATTCTTGATGTTTAAGTAAGGATAATGGATACCACAAAATCGACTTTTTGTATTGAAACAACAGCTTTTGATTTCAGGAAATCTTTTTTTTTTGTCATACATATTTTGCTATATTTTTTATAATTATAGCTATGATGATTTTATTTATATGATAAAATGGAATTGTTGATGTCAGAAATATTAACCGAATAGGACACCTGATCCTTACTGCGAAAAATAATTTAGTAAACCTTAGATCTTGATTTTAATGAAATCGTATCGATATCATATATTTAAAAACGCGCACATGCATTAAGAAACAAATACTGTTACATTTCAAAGGCCCATGGACCACTGGAGCACGTATATGACATAAAAGTACAGGGCGTGTCGGTGGAGAAAATCGCTGAGGTAATCACATGAATATACATGTAAACTTGTATATTGCTGTTTATATTTCTGCATACCAAAGAAACTCATCGACATGTGTATTAATTTCGCTATTATGTGTACTAAGAGTTTTCCTTTCTCACTACCTCTCGCCAGGCATTTCACTATTTTTTGTTTTATACATTTAAAACGCGTTATGTTTAAATAAAACAAAAGTTGCATGCTTCATATTTGCTCAAAATCATAATGGAAATGCGATGCTGAGATGGTCTGTCTATATATTACATCAATCAACCCTCCAAGATGGAAAATTTCCTTACATTAAGTGTCTTTCGAATGAACCTTTATTCTTCGTTCTTAGGTGAACCTGTTCCTGTCGAAGTTGACGGGAACTCAGATCGGTTTTACTACGTGTGGTCTACTCACCATCACCAAGGAGTTCATTCTCACGGTCAGTAGTTAAAACAATCAAATAAGTTTACATTCATTTTATTTGATAAGCGTAATAAATCGCTATGTTACGGCTAAGAATTAATTGTAAATTCCTAAAATGGATTAAGCCTCTTGAACTAAAATATGACCTACAGTAAAGTTCAGTTGCATCACGTGATTTGAATAAATGACAGTCGTTTTGAATGATTGCACTCATGTTAATTGTTGATAATATATGTTCTTAAATAAATCGTCTTATACAAAATCTTTTACTTACTTCAGATTGCAGGAGTGTTTCTTACATACTTCACTGTACTTTACACACTGTGATGAGGCCTTATGTTACTTAAACATCGAGATTTGAAAGGATAATCAAAGACGATGACTGTTGAATAACATGAAATGTGGATGCTACATAATTTGTTGTGTTAGGTGCAGCAACACGTATATGAATAATACGACTATCTTTACACTGCACTGTGAACACAGTCGATAAATTTGGTTTAAATCATCCCTTTGTAATTTTCTTTTGCAAATGTACTGTTAGCCTTGTTAGGAGCAAACTTATCGGTACATATAATATAGAACATTTTACATTAAAATGTGAATCGACATTTGGGCGGTAAAGCAATGTCGTCGATTTAGGTCCTGTTGGGTAAGTATAATTGACCATTGTCAGTCGAAAATGGTATCGTGTCATATGCGCTTGTAAATGAAACATACACAATTAAAGTGATAATCGAACTGCAGCAATTGTTATATTAAAGTGATATTATGCGCATCTAACAGTATATGCTATGTTTATAGGTGTCTATCGCAACCCTTGTTTATTGTTGGTGTTTTCACAGCAAATACACTTATATTTGTTAATGCAGCATCAACAACCTAAAACAATATCCCGGACAGAGAAAAATAATGCATTTTGGATATCAACCGTACTTTCGTTTTGACAACTGACGACAGAAATGATTCGATGTACGATGCGAATCTAAATTTAGTTTTAGTGCAGATTCTTTCATACGACACAAAGACACAATTTTGTTTTACGAATCATTTCTGCGTAGAGGACTGGACAGTCATGAAAAATATCGAATATAATATGTAATTTGTATAAACAACTGGTAGCAATATGAGTTATAATTGGTCAGTTACCACATTTTAACTACCTCTTCTGACCTATAAATTCTTTTTAGCTCAATTCAACAGTTAACAATTTGCATTATATCACTTTAAGGTACGCTGTATATTGCTTCATTAATAATGTATGTCAACAATTACGATGGCAGAAATTATAAAACTAAATTTAATCGATATGCAATTCCGGTCAATATTTGTATGCCCCCGGATCGAATGATCGGGGGAATATTGTTTTGGCCTGTCTGTCTGTCTGTTTGTCTGTCATTCTGTGGAAAAATTTTAACCTTGGTCAAACATTTGAAATAACTTTTGCAATATTGAAGAAAGCAACTTTATATTTGGTATGCATGTGTATCTCATCGAGCTGCACATTTTGAGTGGTGAAAGGTCAAGTTCAAGGTCATCCCTCAAGGTCAAAGGTCAAATATATGGCTTCAAAGCGGCGCAGTAGAGGGTAATGTGTTTCTGACAAACACATCTCTTGTTTGTTTTCATTTAAGGCCGACCAAATTTACTATGACGAAATGTAAGCTGTGTATTATATAATTATGGCACTGTCTCCCGTATGAGAAAAAAGCACTAATTAATACGTTGTTGACATAAACAGTGATACATCCTCATTAAAAACTCGTAAACTAATTTATTTGAGTTATATAAATCTGTTTTATCGGTGGAATATGTGCAAATGATAATTTAAAGCAAAAAATGCGTCAATGTAGGTCTCTCTCAGAATATGACTTAGTGTTCAATCGTCAATATAATGTGACTTAATGTTTGCTTGTTATTTAACATTTATTCGGATTTATTTCTTTATCATTGATCAATTAGTAAGTGAAAATGTGGTATAGCTAGTGCAATGCTATCCTTATCTTGTGCTTGAGATATGTTATGTTAATGTTCAAATAAAACTATTATATCTTTATGGCTAACAAGACTTATGCTATCTTGATTTTCAACATGGGATATGTTATTTTTATTATCAACTATCAACTATGTCACTTTAATTGTCAACTAAAATATGCTATATTTATTGTTATCGAGATCTGAGTTCTCTTTATTCTCAACAAGAGCTTTGTTAACTTAGTTGTCCACTTGAGTTATGCAATCTTCATTGTCAATAGGAACTATGTTATCTTTATCTTCGTTGTCAAATGTCGACTTCATTTCGACTTGAGCTATTTTATCTTTTTTAGAGCCTTTTTATCTTCATTGTCTACAGGAATTATATCATTTTAAATGCTAATAAACCGTATAAGGTTTTCTCTGTAAATTGTATGATATCTTTAGCTAACAGACATTTATTGTCAGCTGGAATTTTTTATCATGATTGTCATGAGGAGCTTTTTTCAATTAAACATACACAGTTATAGTGAGAATCTAACAGCAACAATTTTTATATTATATGCTATGTTCTTTTTTGAATTGAACATTTTTCTTTATTGTGGACTACAACTTAGCTACCTTTTCAAATGGCGCTATTTTTATCATCAGCGTCAGTTGGAGCTGTATTTCCACTGTCATTTAGAGGTGTGTTATTTAGAGCTTGTATTGCTACTCGAATTCTCAACATGACCTTGTTGTCTTAAATGTCAACACAAGATTTTCTTCATTATCAATTGGATATTCGGTCCCCTGGTGGTGAAAAGTGTGAGCGGGTTCTCTAACTTACAAGACGAGTGCTCTATCGGTTGAGCTAAGTTTGGATTCTTCCTCGAATACGAGTCCGATGGAACATCGTATAACCGATCCAAACAAACAAACGGGCAGGTTCGACGGAGAACTGCAAGCGCCACAGTCCCACGTACGGCGCCATTGTCGCCGGGCTGAAGCTTTGACATGAACCCATCAGATATGCGAACTGGTTTTCCTGATTGTACATTCCAGAAAGAAAAGAATTCGTTAAGCGTGTTTAATAAATGAAAAACATTATTTAATTTCACATACGCAAAACACATACGCATACATGGATATACGATCATGTGTATTTGCTGTCATTTGATCGGGGATTCGTGCTGTTGATGTCTACCAATTCTTACCAAGTAATTTTTGAGTGAGCGTTAAAGCAATTTTTGATCAAAGTGTACAATGGCGAAGGTAAGGCTACAATCTGTTGAAGACCATTTAAGCTAATAAAATGTGCCAATCATGTAAGTCTGGGATTAAATTACATTCCGTTATTTATATAAGCATCAAAACTGCATATGATATAATTATTTATATTTATTAAAAAAATATTACTGTTTTGTTAGTATACACTTTTAATGTTATTTCTAAAAAATACAAACGTATCCGAACACGCAATTTTAAACATACATCAATTTGTTTACGCACACACAACTATCCTGCTTCTGGCGTTTTACTGACGAACAGAAAATGGGCCTCATTGACAAAATATTCGAGTGGCGTAAACGTCACCGGCGTTTGATATGCTAACTTTTTCTAGATCTCCGATCAATATGTTGTTTTGTCTGTATTGTATAGGCAACTTGCCACTAGCTAAAAATAAAAGACTAGCTCTTGTTAATAAGAAATTCTCTCCATATAATGTTTATGGAGTTTCATATATATTATATGAACTACACATTTAATATATAATGTCAAATATGATTAAGTTTTTTTTTCAATTCCATACAAAGTGCGTTCATTTTGTTGAATTGTAAGTACATTTCCTACACAAAGTATGATTACTAGTGTTATCACTAACTTACAACTGTAATGTACAAACTATAAAGCGATGAAAACAAGAATCAACATAATACTAAAAAGCTGCTTTTCTTTGGACACGCAATATGAGATTAACATTTATCAAGTAACAACAGATGCAATCAAGCTATGAGTTTGTGCAAGATTGTGATGTAAAGAAGAACACAGGCGCACGAACATAACTGTACGTTTGTAACCAAAAGCACAATAAAATAAGCATTTGTCATATACCAGCATGACATTGTAATTTTTTCAACAGGGAGTTGTAATTAAAAAATGTGTAATTGTCGTTAAGCAATGTGTAATTGCCATTTAGAAACATGACATTCCAGTTATACAGATTATAATCAAATTAAAATTTACGGAATAATGGTAAATTAAAATCAATTGTAATCCGGCTTATCAAGCAGGAAATAAGTACCGAATGCAATCGTGCCACAGTTATGTTACTCTAACAAAACATCATTTCATGCAAACTGAATATGCATGTTTTGAAAACATGATTTAGTTTGGTAATGGACCTTTTAAATTTGGGACGAGCAAGTGCGTGTTAAGCCTTTTGCTTCGCGCTGATTGAAATCAAAATGCGCATATAAATAAGCCACATACGGTGACTGCCTCCCCCCCCACCCCCATTTGAACGTCTTCATCTTCAGCCACATTAATGTTAAGGTGATTAAACGGACCGTTTCGGCTCACTTATTAATTTTCAGTTTCGCCACTTTATTATTCCTTTTCGTGGTCCTTTAGAACCCTTCTGAACAGACTATCTGGGTAATTCCAGGCCAGATATTCGAGAGAGCTGGTAGAAAAGGGTCGCTTGTGTTTCTTAAAAGCAGTGCTTGTGAGTTACTGTACCATGTCACTAGACAGAAAAAATACTGACGATGTAGAAGAATGTATTTTTTACCTTTAACGTATGGCGTGAATCAATACATGTAAACGAGAAACATGTATTCTAAGACGCGATATATAGTTTATTTTTCATTACAGTTAACAACTTATTTAAAAACAAAACGCCATATCACATCATAACATTGAAATCGAATTAAAGCCCATGGGGAATTACAACACGCAACTCGGATGTCAACATTTGCTTATGGTTGTTGTCCGCTGATTGCGCCTTGTTGTCTACTTTGAACAGGTAATCACACAGGTAGTTAATCAAGTCGCGTAGTTGTCAGCCATTAATAATTTTAACCTTTTTTTCAACTTCCCTATGATATAAAACCCCAAGAATCCGATGATGAATGTGATTGAATGTGCGTGTGTCGTAATATTTACCAAACAAAATGAAAATTATTATAAAAACAGTAGATAAGAGTATTATTTCGATATGTCTTGTTTAACTGATTTATTTATAATTAAAACATAAGCACATAGGAATAAAAATTAAGTGGCATATCGGCGTCCTCAGAGATGATCATTTTTATCCCATTTATGTCTAGTGGACTCTCCCATCCTTCTAAATTGGATCAATTAATTTCCAAAATCAGGGATGTCTAGTATATTCATTTCTATATTTAGAATATTTCTTACAGAAATGCCTTTAAGCAAACAGCGCAGACCCTGATGAGACGCCGCATCATGCGGCGTCCTATCTGGGTCTACGCTGTTTGCCAAGGCCTTTTTTTCTAGACGCTAGGCATACATTGGTTAAGAGATATTTTGTTAAAGTTATGTACAATTACTGCTTTTAACATCTTTCTTAATTTATTTAAGTAAAAGTAAAATAATAAATTATTTTGAACGAAAAATTGGTCAGTCTCGAATGACCCATATATTGAGAGGTCGGAAAAACCGTCCTAGGTTTGCATGTATACATGAAGATTTTGTACGATACTTCCAGTTGCAATAGTAAAACTATAATTTAGCGTCAAAAAGAACTTGAACTTTTGAAATTCACTGTCAAAATCTGTTTTGTCTTCCTCTTTTTGAACTGTGTCAAATATTTCGATAGATAGCACCTGCCAGCATCCGTTTTCGGCACATGGCCTTTACACGGTTTACATAAAAATCGATTAACAGGGGTCTTATTTATTCGTTTATGCCTGAGTATTAACTAAGACCTTTGAAGCTGAAATTTGGCATCGCTTTGCGAATTTACCTATAAAACGATAATGTTATTGATATTATGCACAACGCTTATCGAGACATTTTATTTTGGAAGTTCGATTTTTTTGTTTACGATAATTTAATTGTTATCTTTCTAAAATCACATATGTGTTTTAGGTAGAAGTGTAGCTGTTTTTTGCAGGGTTCTTTTATAAACAAAATTAACACACATTCTTGTCAAGTTTATGAAATTTTGACAAAATGCCTGTACATCGGTAATAAAACACTTAACTATGCACTTGTATCCAAGAAAAAACGACCATGAACTATGTTCACGTGATAGCAAAGTATTGAATCGTTAACTATCAGGAAATATTCACAGTGGCCATACATTCGGAAAATGACGGGAGCGCGAAAAGTGAAAAAAATAACACATATTTGATCAAATATTTTCTGAACAAGCCCTTTAAGAAGGTTCCCACCTACAGTTACGTTATCGCTGTATATAAACACACGCTAAGTCGTGCCTAGTTCCAAACTTTTCAAACCTCTTAATTCCAAAGATATTCTTTGAGGCCGCCGATATGGCCCCTTAAGTTGTATTTATGTGTGTATACTTGTAAAGCATTAAGTAAAACAAAGCACATCGAAATCATATAATTTTCTACTGTTTCTACTTACGATTTTCATGGCGTTTTAAAATTTGTAAAAAGGCGAAATGTTCAAACTCAATAATAATCATCGGATTCCTAGGTTTATATGTGGAAGTGAAACTTAAAATTAAGTTTTTATTTGCTAATTGAGAGAAAACTACGCGACTACACTAACGACCTTAAATGTGTTATTGACTGTTTAAAATCAAATACAAGCCGCCATTAGCGTACAACAACCATTAACCGTATAATGTAAAACGATGGCATCGGGATTGCATGCAGTACATTCCCATTATTTCTTTTTATGTTAATGTTTTGATGTGCTGCGACGTGTTGTTTGTAATTTGTTGTGACAAGTCATGAAAAGAAACTATATAAAACGTCTAGTGATGCATGTTTCTCGTTTGCATGTACTGCTTCACCGCATACGGAAAAGCAATTTCCATTTTACCACGTTTTTGTTTGTTTCTGTCCTGTGGCATGGATAATCATTGAAACATACCAGTACTGCCTTGACAAATTAGAGGCGACCCTTTCCAATTACCTGCCCACGAATATCTGGCCTGAGATTACCCTGTCTGTCAGAACAGATTGGTTATTTTCTGTAAAGAACCAACACTTGTGCATGATGACGAGGTGAAACTGACACTTTATAAGCCCGCGCTGAAAAAAAGTCCCATGTAATCAACCTAATGTTGCTGTCAGAAGCGTAGTTCCAAATGGAAGGCAGTCAACGTATCAATCTAATAAAAATGCGCATATGGAACATAGTCAGTGCAAGTCCATGATATTTAACATGTTCATACTCTTCAAAACTTAAAAAAACTAAAATTACCAAACTAAGTTATATTTTAAGTAACATAGCACTAATTGAAGGTCATGAAACAAACCAGTTCTCAGATAAATAACAGTTCGGCCTATCACTCAATATCACTTAAGCAATACAAAACATATGCGGTTTATGAAGTATTAACCATGTGTTCGTTTATTTTAAGCAACACATCTGGGCAATTCATATGACAACAAAAATGAAACTTCTTATCAGCATCGAAAAAATAGATTTTTTTATCTGTTTTAAAATTCAAACAGCATACCATTAAATGTTCTTAAACAATATGCGTATTTTATGGCATTACAATGCTAGAGTTTTCCTGTTTGTTTATACGTTTTTATTTAACATAAACATCGAAGAGCAGAACACTAAGCATCGTTAATTGATGTATGTTTAATATTCAACATAATTGTAGACTTCTTGGATCATAGGTACGTTTCGGGATATTAATAAACAGATTGAACAAAGGAAAATTCGAAAACACAACTACTGCGTTGTTGAGTAATACTTCAAATGAACTGTTATACAACAATTTCAAGCACTGGTTTGAATTTTAACATTGACTGTTTCTACCAACTGATTTGTTTTGTTAATTTATATATAAGTGGCGCAATTTTGAAAGATGAGTCCATTACGTGATGACTATGCCTAATTTCGCGCATCTGTGGAATTGAATAAACTCTCAACAACGACAACGTAAAGCATAAATACTGAAATTACCAAGCGTTGCGCTTGATTGAATGTTCAAACATGTGCTGGTAATAATACCATATCACCGTGTATATAAAAAGTCAGTCTATTAGCTGTTGATTTAAAAGACCGATTAATTCTTTCCAGAATGAAATAAAAAGTGTTATTTCACTCGCTTTATTCAGAAAAACAAACACACACGTATTAAAAACTTGAATACGAATTTCATTATACTGATAAACTGATTACTGTTGACATTCGTCGGACACTCGTTGTCATCGATTATCTGATGAAAACAAATTATTGCCAGACAAAAGACATCCCAATTATGCAAATGGCTTACATGATTTGATACAATATAAGGATGTGGCACAATAACTCACCAATAATTTAGAATATAGGCAAAACAGGAAAATTGGTTTAATTAATTAAATTTGAATAAAGCCAACCCACCATCACATTTCGAAGCTATTTTTTCTTAAATAAAGCACAAACCTTAAGACCAAAATAATAAATTTATGAAAGTATGGCTTTTGTTGCACAACTTGAGTTTCAATCTTCCAAAAAACCCGCTATGCTAAGTAATTACAAGTATTTTTGCCCGGATAAATACTCATGTCTGTACCAATTTGTCAACGATGATGTGTTGAACAAGAAGATAGTAAGTCGTTTCCAACGTCACATGGGCTCCCAAAAGTGATTTTCAATGTAATCAATATTTAACCTTTTATTGTTCAAAGGCTTACTTTTAATATCATATGGACTTTGGATTAAAATTAAACAATACGTTCAAAACTTTAACATTCTTTTGATTTATAATGGTGTAATGGTACGTCATTATATTACATAGCACGGTTCGACCGTATCTTTTGGCTCTTAAAGAATGCTTCATATAATTTAATGATTTTAAAACCACGCTTAATGCTGGAACCACTAATTGTTGATTTGTTGGGCAAATTTGCAGGTTGCACAAGCGACATGTGCATTCCAATTACAGACTCTATATCAAGCGACTTTTAAACACCCACGTACCTTCAACGTGTATTTAATTATGTCGCAGCGTGAAAAGTATTTTGCAATAAATTAGTTGCTTTCAATCGACCAACTTTTTAATCGCATAAACATTGCTAGCAGGTTCCAGCATCTGTTTCGCATCATCACACGCAACACACTTAATGTAGATATTCGAAATAAAACAAAATTGATCTTCGGTGTGTTATGTCCCAAGATACATCCTACGTTAAGAAAAAATAAGAATGATACCCAGGTAATTGACATTGTTAATTTACAAAACAGCCATCAATTATATAGATGAAACGAATTTCGCAAATCATAAGCTTTAATATGTTATCTAAGAATTGCCGAAATATAATGAGTTTATGCCTTGGGGTTTATTTCGACAATGTGCGCAATACGACGGAATAAATAAACGTTTTCCCATTATACAATATAGCTTAAACATAACTCGAAAAAGTTTTACACTCAATAAGTGCAATTCAATGTTTTCTTGCAGCTACTGCCTACAGAATAGCAGTGCAAGATATGTGAATTTGTTTTGTTTATGAAAACGAATGTAAAAATATGCTTATCCACTTAGGATTGAGTGGATGGAACCAACCGTTCTAAAAAAATGTCACATGATTGTCGTCCGGACCTCATACGACCTCTAACTAGTCTTATGATGAAACAATTTCTGAAATATCGGTAAGTTGGGTTTCATCTGAACGGATATAATTATGTTTTATAACGAAGTGAAAAGTCATGCAAGTGATAGACAATTTACACAGCATACAGATATGATGACTTTACACGAAATGTATTTAATTGTCCGTATTTTGGAGACTCGGTAGTCGTAAATTCCAATTCAACATAACACAATGCAGAGAGATGACACCGTATATAACAAATTCATAACGTTGGCCATTATGCACAATGCAGTCCGTTTCCTCTCATGCTAGGATTACTGTTCTCGTTATGCCACTTGAACACTGTCTATTGATCGCTGTATTGCTTGCTATTGTACATTTGTCAACTCAAAAAGTTACAAAGAATGTCATGTGTTTAGGCTTGACAAAAAAAATATTGTGATCTGCTTCAGCACTGACACCACCACATGTTGTCAACGCTTTTGGCTTCAAATGAGAGACTCCAGCGTTTATCACCAACATGCATTTGTAAGCAGCATTATTTATTTCAAACACGTTTCTTTGATATGTCATGTTGTCTCCTTTAATTTGATCAGTTTCAATCTCCTTATCCTCGAGAGTATATATTTTGAAAATATGTACATTTGTATACATGTTTATCATCATTATAAATCAATCTTACAACGAAAACAATTGCTGGTGTAGTGCCTCATCCAAATAAGCATTATAATATGTTGGGTTTTTGATCTTGAGAAATACTGATGATTTTCTAAACCACGCTCAACTTTTGTGTAGTAATACGGCTTTTTTGTAAACCACGTAAATACATGGCAAAGTGGGGTGTATGTTTGAGGTTCATGATAAAGTTTAATCGTGCTTTGTGGATGAACATTTATTGATATTTAACGCCTTTTGCAAGTAAATTTTCGTAAGGAAAATTGCAAATTGCGCTCGTAAATTCATTTTTGATTTTAGGGCAAAATCACGGCGTTCAATCACACAATTTTCAGAACTTGCAGAAAAAGCTATTTTAGCAACATTTCGGCTTTTTAATTAAAGGTTGAATGAAAGCATTAGTAAACATACACGAGAATAATCTTATCAGGATTCCGAATTAAATATCGAGAAATGAACCTCGATGAAAACAAATTCTTTTTCGTTTTAATTAAAGGCAGATACTTTGGGAAAAATATCGCATCAAAAATATTATTGCCCAGCGATTGAAACTGTTTTAAGATTGGTGGCTGATAAATTCCTGTTTAAAGTATTTTTTCCACAATTTATGCCTTGATTTTTTTTGTCACGATAAAGGCTTCAGATCGACACAATTATAGTTGGTTCAACTAATAGCTTTTGATTAATTTTTTCAGCACTTAGTAATACCATACCAGGATTAAAGCCAAACTAAACAATTCGAATCGATGTGTTTTAGCCATCATAGTCTTAGTGAAGATAATTAATATAGTGCAATCAAGTCTCATGAGCCTAAATGAAGCAAGCCGATGATTTCCAAAGCAATCTAGATCAATTGAGTACATATATAAGTTCACACGTATTGAATATTTTATTCATTTGATATTGGAAGGCATATTCTGAGTATTTATAATAATTTTTTAATAAATTCGCTAGTTTGTTTGAGCTGCTTTGATGAGAAGTGCATACATATTATTTTTTATATACATATTCTAATAATAATATTATACGACAGAAATGCAATCAGAAATTCGATGAAAAAATCGTAACGTTGTCGTATGCCCCCCCCCCCCCTCCCTCCCCGCAAAAAGCATTATATCCTTAATAATATTACTATTCATTATCGCGATTATTGAACGTAGGCTCGTCATTATTAATATTGGCATAAGCTATTCAGAAATAATAATTGCTTCTATTTTCAATGACACCAGACAAAGATTCGAATTCATAATGAACAAATCCCCTCGGCCCATAAATAACTGTTGAGATCAATTCGAGCGTTACGTTATAAGTGCGTTTGGGAGTTATTAAGCCAACGCTATTAATTAATGTTCAAAGTTCGGAACAATGTCATCAATAAATGTTCTGAATTATAGAATCGATACTTTAACCCGTATGCGAATATAATAGTACGTATAGAAAATACAAAGGAAAATTGGAATTGTTCTTCATCATTCCCAATTTCATTAAAAAAATATTTCTAGAACCGTTTTACATAACTATCATGTCCTAAAAATAATAAAGCGTAGCTGGAGCCATCAAAGAGGTCATCTCTCCAACGTTGACCCGCGAAGATGTACAAGGGGGGTAATCTTACTCCTGTAGCACTGTCACCAGCAACGATGTTTACCTCTGGCTTACGTATAAGAGTCTTCCCTTTCAAGCAAATCACATTTCCATTGTTGTGTTCCATCATCAAGCCCGTTTTATCATTGTTCCACATATTTTAAGGCTTACTACTGATATTGTTTGCCTCGAGGACTTCATTCATTTCAGAAAAAAAATATGATGCTTTAAATTCAGCTGAAGTGCATTTTGTCTTTACCATTGACCGTTTCGGGGCTTTGGCCAGGGTGATGCTTTTGTTGCAACATTTAAACCCATTGTACCAGGATGGAGCAAATTCAGGATCAGTCGGTTTCTTCTGAATGCTATTGGCAACGTCAGTGGCCAGTGTCAGAAACTCATGCCTTGAATAGCCTTACCATTCCTTGCTCATGTAATCCACATGGCTCACCAGTTTGGCCTCCTTTTTTCATAGAAGCCCTAAGCCACAATACATGTTATAATGCCTAACTGTATGATTTCTTAATGTCTTGTCTCTCAGGATACTTTCTGATATTCCATATACCCTTGCAGCCTTGTATACTGACATCCCATTTTCTCTGACATCATGGTAAGCCTTTTCGAGGAGTGTTTTTTATCATCTTTCCGTCTCTTAAGTCTTAATGTGGTAATGGTAGGCAACAGTAAATTTAATTATAATAATAAGAAGCAACTACGTAAAATATCCGAGTAAACAATCAACACTTTTTTTAATAGACTGCTGTGAAGTTTTAGCGAGTAAATTTAATCGTAGTAGCATGCCCAAATATGTGTTAATATAGCGCACCAACTCCATTTTTCTTTGGAATGTTTCCATTCGGTGAATCTTGATATACTCTCTCAGTTCTTAACAAAGCTTATATAATTGTGCAGAATTGCGAATGACAGCGTATTATTTTATATAAAATAGAACTAACTTATCCGCACTGTAGATAGTCCATTTCTAGGCTATTTAGATATGTAATACCGTTGGAAAAAGCTTGTATACAATCGGCATAGGAACTAAGTAGTCACGTGGAAGATATTTTGAATGTTTCGGATTACATCCTTACATCGTACCACCCGATTAGCAGTATAACTATAGTCTCTGTAATTTTATTAAATATATTTGAAATGTTTCGAATTAATCAAATTAGAAACACTGTGTCATTTCCGATGAAATGAAAACATTTTTTTTTCAACGTGTATCTTCGGGATATTTACAATGGCAACAAACACCAGTGTTATTTTTCAACGCACGGATTTTCAAGGGGCTTTCCTTAGCCATTTGATTAGATACTCAACTTCCTCGATTTAACTGGAATCAATTAATATTTTCACTAATAATGCCTTATTATTATTGTACTATTCCAATGATGAACGTTTAATCACTAGACAAGCCGGTTTCGTATGCCATGTGTGACTTAGATGTCTTTTATCACTTGGGTGATTCGATCACCCTAGTGAGTCTTTGGTTATTGGGTCAATTAGGGTTGACATGGGTCACTAGGGTGACTTGGGTCGACTTGGGTTGGCTTGGGTAAACTCGGGTTGACTTGGTTTGTCTTTGGTCAATTTGGGTCACCTCGGGTGTCTTGGGTAACCTCGGTTGTCTTGGGTGACTTGGGTCACCTCAGGTGCCTTGGCTCAGGTGTCTTGATTGACTTAGGTCACCTCGGGTGGGTTGTGTGACTTGTGTCATCTCGGGTGTCTTACACCATTATCAACGAGTCTGCAGTGTACCCTGTTTGCGTTATGCAAGGAAGACAATCGGTCAGTGTATTACAAGCGATAATAAATAGCTTGACAGACTCAGGCTGACCTACGAGACCTGACACGTGCACTAACTTATATTTCCAATGGAAACCTGTGACCCGGACTAATAAACGAGTCTCTAGGCTACCCAGCAAGCTATGGTATATTGCGCAAAGTTGCTTGGGTCACCCCCACTCAAAAGGCTTCCAAAGTCACACATATGTCCCTGGCTTAGGCTGACCTAAGAGACCAGAAACGTGCACTGTCTAGTATTACCAAAGGAGACCTGCGACCCGGACTAACATATGAGTTTCTAGGCTACCCAGCAAGCTATGGTATATGCGCAAAGTTGCCTGGATAACCCTCACTCAAAAGGCATCCAAAGTCACAGATACATCACATGGTATATGGTCTCTAATTACTACAACGTATTAAACGTTGTGATCTGTTCGGCAATAGAACACAGACTGACTACTCCCAGAAGAGCAGCGCTTTATATACTGATAGTTCACGCGACCCGCTTGTTAAAGACTTAACCCTACTATTTCATTTCATTAAAACACAACCTTACCGCTTCAAACAGTCCTTGTAGTATACTGCTACTATATTCTGTAATACGTATTGTACATGTTTATAACCGACTTGTATTATAAGATCATTCAACTATGTACATGAAAATACAATGATCAATCCAAAATGCACACACTATTTGCATGGAATTAACCGAAAAGTCAAATACTTGCAAACGGAAAACGTACTTTCGTTTTAATGTAAATACTTGGTATGAACTCAAATAATAATGAACCTAAAGAATTATGTACCGGCTGAAATCGTCACATTTACATCAAAGTGCATAACTAGCATGAGAATGAAAACAGGAAATTGCTGTGCTAGACATGTTCGGTTCTATGCTACTTTAAGTGATTACCAATTCGTTGTTAAAATCAACAGTTTTAATTAATGCATTAACATATCATTACTTGTACAGAAATATTTTTTAAACACATGATGTAAATCAATACTTGTGTTCACCAGTTTTTATTATTGTGACAATACTTATCGACAAATGACAGTTTAATAAAAAATATGTTAGTAATTTTTATCTTAACAATAAGTTTGTGCAACTCTCACGTAACGTTTAATGGTTTATAAAAATATGAATGAAGTGTATATTATTTAAAATTGGCTTCGATAAGAAGTACGAGTGAGTTATCAGTGTTTAAGTGTGAACTAAAGCCTTAAAGTTTACCTTGGCGTTATGGATACGGTGTTCGCCTAGAGATCGGGAGGTCACGGGTTCGATCCCCACTATGGCGTTCTTAAGATCTTCGACATAGACACCAAGTTCTGGTTCTATACCCAAGAAACGGACCCGAGGGCGTTTCAAATAAGCCTAAGGTTTTGTATGCAATCGAGCTTTAATAAATACCGGTAAGTTTAATCTCAAATAACTAAGTTAAACTTAGTGCGAACAACCTGGTAAACACATCCCGTTTTGGACGTTAAATGTATTCAAAACATAAGTTTAAAAACTGGGGCTAAGGTTATGAAAGTTTTAAGTAAACTTGTCGATTAATATTTCGCAATTTGGGACGGCCGTCCAAATAAAACAGATCTGCAATCTGAATCGCTCCGCTGAATCCACTTAAAGTTAATAAAATTGTATTTAAGGCTATACATTTGTATTTTTCGTATGTTGACTGTAAGTACACATTAATAAAACCAAACGATTTGCGTATTTATTTGATCTTAAAAGACATTGTATTACTCGAGATATCATTTGAAGATCAGCGTTTATATGTTGTTAATATCCAAATGTTTTTTTTCTGTCGTGGAACTTTTTGAGATCTAATCGAAGCTGAACACTTTTTCGATGATTGCAATAATTGTATAGTTTTAACAAGCACAAGTAAAATATGGTAACGTCGAAATGCATTTTAGCTATTGTAATTAATAATGCAAAACAAGAGTTAACCTTTATTTTGTTTGATTGATATCAACTATTTTTCCGTTAATGTTTAAAATTTTTTTTATTAATTAACGCTATAATGCTTATAGTTTTAAATTGCCTGACAATTTCATGTATTAACACTGTTACGCACAATACACATGATATGTTTTTCATATGTTACGGGTTCAAAATAGACATGTTCGACGGATGAACGCTTTCTTAAAACGTTTAAAAAGAAGGTCGCCGGTTTGAATGGTTTTCTAAAAATAGTTTGGTCACCGGTTAAAACCTGGGGCGGTCGCCGGTTGAATGCTTTCTTTAATAGGTATGTTCTACGGCTATATTTTGTCGAATGCAATAGGTCTCTGTTTCATATTCAAAGTAACAATGGGTTGTGTTGGACATATGCTTGTTATGGTGACAGTTGTGGTGTTTATTCTCAACGGTAAGAACTTTTTATTTGATTCGTAAATCATTAAATAATATCACAGCATTGCATATAAAACATATGTTAATAGCATTACACACTTAAATTAACGTAAACAATACATATCAAATTTAATCATTTGAAATGTCGCATGTTAATTTATAATACTTTTTATCAGGCGCAGATGTCTAACAGAGCCTTTTCATCTTAAATGACCTTCATCAACAGCTAATACAATGCTGAGGAATTTTCCCGACCGTAGGGTTACTGTCTTACTTACAAAAAATACCCCTGAACATAACTTCATCATTTTGAAGATTGATGAGTATATGTACAACTCAATGTAGGATAATCCAGACAAATCTATGTTAATACGACACAAAGACACACATGTTGGTTCCCGTATGTCAATAATAATAAATCGTATAAACTTTAAACTGTGCGATTAACAAACAAGTTATTAAATAATTGATTTACGACTGATACACGATAAACGAGTAGTGCACGTTTATCATATTTAGTCTTTAATTAAACTACATATAATAATATATACTTTTCTATGTTAAACCATCATACTTGTTATTAACGCCGAATATCTTTTTAAAAGATACTTCGTGTGTTCTGTACCGGGTCCTTGTAACAAAAAAAACCCATAAGTTCACAATGTAACGTACATTCTGTTCTTTAATTCAGAGACGTCAGCAGACCGTTGCAAAGACTTTTTAGGCGGCGTCTGCCGGGATACGTCCACACCATGTGACGGCGGAAGATACCATGCGGGATTTTGTGATGGACAAGCCAACAGGCAGTGTTGTGTACATGGTGGGAAATATTTGTCACAAGCACTTTCACACAAAATAAACATTATTATCCTATCACATGCCTTTAAATCAGCCTGATAATCAGGTAACCTGATAATCCAAAAGATATTCGGTTAGTAGACCACGTGACTTCGAATATCCGTCATCCGCTCTCCGCGCATGCGCATGCCTTCACTTTTTTCTATAAATAAAATATACTTTGTTCTATTAATAAAATACCAAAATCATGTAAACATTATTATTTAAACAGCATAATTTCGTCTTTGTGTATTGAATTAATAACGAGTAACTCGATTTCTGTGTTGTTAAACAAGATGGAAGCTAGCCTAAGCGCTTTGCTGACGTGACGTCACAATGATTTTGTTCGCGCGTGGTGTTTCCCATTTTTAAAATTTAAACACAAAATTCTCGAAAACTAGATATTCAAGAAACATTTCAACGAATGTTGTAAATGTTACATGATGAATAGAATAATAGGTTGGTGACATGGATGGAGAATGGTTATCTGGCTCGTCGGAGGATCTTACCGGGTTCGCCGAGTTAACCATTCTCCATCCACGTCACTAACCTATTAGTCTCTATTTACTTGTTTTACTTCTGTAATATATAAATGTTTACTCACACTCACTTCACAATGAGTAGTGTTTGAGGCAGACTTTCTTTGGTATTCGTTGTGTCTTTTATTTTACACGGCAATAATTATATATTTAATTCGTTAATCGTTCATAAATACAGCCGCATTTCATATAAAATGTGTTTACAAAATTGCAACCTATGTTTCATATAAATGTAGAATACGCATTTGTATTTGATGTACCGGTTTCACGGCAAATACTTTTAGATTATGTATCGTAAATGCTTGAACAGGTCCGTGTAACAGCATCAATGTAATAAGTATACAACTAAGTGAACTCCGTTCTTTAATTCAGAGAAGCCTGCTTTAAATCGTTGCAAAGCACGTGAAGGCGTCTGCAAGGATACACGCTCACCATGTCAGGGCGGAAAATACGCGATGGGACTTTGTAATGGACTGTGTACCAGGTGGGAAATTTTCAGACACAGACACGTTCACACAAGCAGTGTTGAGCAAGCAATGGTTTTGTTGTTTGTATGGCTTTCATTTTTCACTATCAGAACTATTTAATTGATTCGTAAATCGTTCATATTTACAGAAATATTTTCTATACAAAAATGTATTTATAATACGACAGCCTAAAAATTAAATAATCAAATGCATTTTCAGCCTAAACGCTTTGATATATCGATGTATATGTATTATGCAAACTTGTTTTTTATTTACTGGTATCGATGCTTCAACGTTGAAATTGTACACCGCCAATGATTGACCATTCCCGTGTATAAAATCAGTTTATTAGGTTTACATTACTGTGAGTTTTGCTCTTTAATTCAGATACGACAGGTGACTCTGAATGCAAAGCAATTTTAGGCGTCTGCCAAGACATTTCCAGTCCATGTACCGGTGGAATTTACCACGAGGGATTATGTACTGGACCAGTTCACAGGCAGTGCTGTTCAAGAGGTAGGAAATATGTGTAATAAACACGTTCACTCAATATTCACGTTTACAGCGCACCATTTATTTTCCGATGCAACTAAGCGTGAAAATTGGCCGTAAGTGAACGAAGGGGAAGGATCTGCTTTCTTACAAAATAAATTGTGCAGTAAGCAAGTTTCCAATATTAACGAAAAATAGTATTGTATACAAGCTTGTTGAACAGGAGAAATACCGGAGTGACAAATTCGTTAGATCCTTCATTTAATAGTATTGGACTGACTGAGTCTGAATCACTGGTGTTCGAGTGGCCGAGGACACTAATGGCATCTTTAGCATCTTGTTAATAAAATCGAACTTGAGAATGGAACGATTCTGTTGGAAGTAGGAATAGATTTGGTGAATTGGTTAGCACTTTATATAATATATTGTACAATGAAAACCCAAGTATACAACGTATACAATAAGGGCAACATAACAAAACGAGTTCTAACAATATTGTCCGGTTCAAGTTGAGAACAGTTATATCATCCAAAATGTTAACAGCTAATAGTAGTGTTAGGTATGAAATGTAAGAATTTTCTAATATATATTTCATGATAATTGATTACAAAGTTTTTTCAGTTTCAAACAATCGAAATGCAATTACCGTTACAGAACAGTGTACCTGGGTTGTGCGTTAGTCGGGCGGGCAATATTGTGCAAGCGCGGTCCATATTTAGCACGCGTGGTCCATGTAAGAAATAGTGATTGGTCAATGAACTCTTCATCATCTCTATCGAATTTTAGGCCCTTACCCGGACATAAATATAAACGAGGACAGATTAATGTAAAGTACACTATTTAATAAGGAGACAACAACACGGACGGCCTCTGAACAATAATAACGATTGAGGCAGCTCCAAATTTATATTGACCCACTTGTTTACCGTTACGAAATTTATTCTGCGTTCCCATTTTGTCTGACACTGACCTTGTTGTTGTAACATGTTTTTTTCATTTATAGCTTGTTTCCTGTCGGATCAAACCAAGACGGTCATTCTTGTAATGCCTATTGTTAGGTATAAATTGTTTTCCGATACAATATTACTTCATGCATTGTAAATTGCCAATGTTTTAATTTGTTCCTGATACGTATCATTTAATAAGTCAATAATAGCATTTATTCGCTCCTTTATTTCAGTGAAGGTTACTGGTACTGACCATCGTTGCAAAGAAGTTTCAGGCGTCTGTCAGTCAAAGTTCAACCCATGTTCCGGAGGATACATAACGGGATTATGTACTGGACCATCCGACAGGCAATGCTGTGTACCAGGTGAATTTCTTTTTCCCTAAACACATATTTCTGGTATAATGTATTTACATTTTATATTTACATTATTGTATTTTTAAGCTTTAAACACATAAAGGTAAATCTTAGTTTACATAGTTTTGTAAACATCCTTCAAGGTGTCGACTTCACGCGGAAGGACATGTCGCATACTGCACGGATCCATCATATAATATAATATCTCCCCATCTCCACTCAATATAACTTGAATGTATACCCGGACTGGTATCAATTCAACATGTCTGGGTCCCGTCATCGAACTATAAAATTTGTCAATCCAAATCCCTATAAAATTGTACATTTAAGGAATGCTGTCGTCTCAGTCTTCAATCTCAATGAAATTTTAAATGAAAACCGGCTGTGCATAAAAGGGGTTAATACATACAAAAACGTTGAGTGATATGCTGACCGTTCTAATACGGTTTCACTACTTCAATGGTTTTTATTGTATTGCCTTAAATTACCCCCACCCACTCCCAATAAAATATCAGAACGAATTTTCATACAGTATTCAAAAACTGTATTAAAAATGCTAAAATAGGCTATTCGGTATAAATTATTCCTCCTTTCATTATTATTTCTACATGAATACTAAATTTAAATTCACTTATTAAGGGGATTTATATATATATAAATATATAAACTGTTAGGGCAGTATATAATGATCCTAACCTCAATGGACTCAGTAGCGTGATGTCATAGGTCACATGACACATAAATCAAGCTTTTTACAACATTGTAATTTTAAAATTATACATACAGACACAGAATCGGAGTTGCATTTTTTCCCCGGCCGGGTGTCTCGGGACTGTTTGGGATGCATTTGCAAGGTAAACTATATTACCTCAAATAGGCTGCACCAATAATTTATTTCTTCAAAAATAGGGAGTTATGAAAAATAACTGAGCTTTTTAATAAATAATACTATTAGTTGTTATATCAAATATAAGTGTGATTTGGAGGATGCTACCATAAATGTTCTTTTGCATAAATATATCGACTAAATCGACAGATCAACGTAGGTTAACGCTAAGTCAATGTTTTGTACTTCTGTTTGTTTCTCTTGTAACAGCTGGAGTCTGGTTGCTCACCTACCGTATGTAACACCAATGACATGGGGTTAGAGTCCTGCGGTTACTTCCAAATTAATCCGATATACTGGATTGACTGCGGAAAGCCTGGAAAAGGTAACCTGTATACGATTTAATTCGCTTTCTCAAAGATTACGTTTTGAATCTCTAAAACGTTTGGTCAAAATTGTATTATGGATAGTTGCTTGTGAGGTCAATATTGTATTATGGATAGTTGCTTGTGATTCTTTTGTGAAACAATCACATCAACGGTTGAAAAACATAGTACTTGTAATTGAAAGAACGTGGGTATTTTCTGGAAATAAGATCATTTGATACTGAAGGTTATAACCTTTGAGCATGGTATAAAACAGTTCATCAATTCGTTGTAAATGAATGTTGGATACTTCCGGTCTAAACAGCAACTCATTTTAAAACAATAACGCTTGCATTACGCATTCCCTGAACCCGACGGCATGCGTATGCCGGTATTTCTTTAGCAAAAATATTGATTAATAAACATTATTGTTCTATAATAAGATACCTGTATACAATCGATCAATAGGGTTAGCGCAATTGAGCAAACTAAGGTTCCGCTGATGCAATTATACACGCCGTGAGTGTTTAGAAACGTGGTGCCTGCTTTTGCAGACTGGAAGTCGTGCGCAAGGGATATTCAGTGCTCCTCACAGTGCGTGCAGAACTACATGACGCGCAATGCCCGCGAACAAAGGTGTTCGGGCACTTGCGAGGGGTACGCGCGGAAGCACAACGGCGGTCCCGGTGGCTGTAAAAACGATAGCACATTCCCCTACTGGAATAAGCTGAAGAGCATCCCTGGGTGTGAAAATATTTAGGCTGACAGGCATTATTCAAGGATCGGCTTGGAACTGTATATTATGTTTATTTTCAAATATTAAAGTGTCCTTTCTTAAATGGTCTTTCGAAATACACAATAAATAACGTTGATTCAACCATTTAAATCGAATAACTAACGGTTGCATTATAACAAGCCCTCATTCGGCTTTATAATCTGACAATACTTAATATTTCTTTACCAGTTTCTCAATATGATTGGAAGTGTACTCAATAAATCAATTAATATTACATTCATTTTGTTATTGCGTTCCAACTAAATTTCATATTTATTTCCACTGGACCCTCTAAAATGCGATGTTATACGCGGACTCATTTACATTAAAAGAACACGCTGGCAGATAGGTCAGGATGGCATTACTTCGCCGCCTCATTGCTTAAAACATTTTTCGACGCCAACCATAGCTTTGGTTTACAATATAAGATGTTTATTTCGTCTCATGGTAAATTGGACATGATTATTTCCAATTTAAACCTTTATTGTTTTATCTGAAATCGGTTGAATACAAAGTCTTCACAAAAACGTGTCATCGAAGGGTGAGCAAATGTCCACACGTTTTTTCTTCGGTTTGACCGAGTGACCTAGGAATGATGTTTGCGTCTTTGGGTGCATAACTATAGAGACGATATCATGCAATTACGCAGAACCAATTATAACACAATTTAATGTTATATTTTAACTGTAATGTAGTGCGGAAAAAGAAGGAACAACAGGCATAAGGCGCTAAATTAGCGGCCAAGAAAGAAATTGTTCTGAGCAGGTGGTGGTCACGAAATTCCACTGTAGTCATTCATCGAAAACTGTCCCGATCCCTGGCACCCATTTTTATTTCAAACTGTTATAATTTAAGAGAGATAAACATTACGACAAAAGAGCCATAATAGCCCTTAACCGTTCACATGAGTTAATATATATTACTTAAGACTAAACCAAGTGATCTAGTGTTTACAAAACTTGAAACAGATTCCGACATATTCATATTGTCGTAATAAACATTCTAACATGGTTTTTATCAAGACTGAGTAACCAGCTTTTACCATCACTTGCTTTTGGTTGCTGTTCGATAATTGCGGCATGTAATTTACTAGAAACATTCAATAACACAATTCAGGTAGTTAATTTAGTCGCGCAGTTTGATCATAGCCATTAGAAATTCAAAACAAGTTTGAAGACTTCCTCTAAGACAGTACATTAATGAAATCCAGTAGTCAATGTAATCGGGTGAGCACCTATCGTTTTGTTTAATATTTTTTTCATAACTGATATCCATTTGCGTGAAATCAACTGAACAGAAATTGCGTACAATTTTAGTCTTAGCCAACGGTCGTTTATTAAATAAAACCACATGTAAACGAAGAATCAAAATTAATCCTAACACAATTGGGATAATTTTAATATCGATTGCAACTGAACTTTACTGTAGATAAGATTGACGACACTAATTGAGCTTTAACAGGAGTCAAACTTTCTGTTTTCGATTCGTTATCTAGATTTATTTCAAACCACGCTATTTTTTGGAAACGTCTAAATCGAATGCCAATCATTCTGACCAAAAACACGATTTTCGATATCGAATGATTAATCGCAACGATTAATTGTATTCCTATCAATGATTTGCAATAATGCATGACATACACACTCTGAATCAAAGTACTGACAGTACTGGTGTGACGATGCTTTTGAAGAGGATGGATATAAAAGCATTTATTTAAGTTTATCTACATCACCACAATTGTGTATGTGGGTATGAACATTTTGAATACACAAAAAAATTTGGGTACGAACATTTTGAGAAGGAAAAAATAATGCAAAAAAAAATAATTGGGATACGAAAAAAAAATTGGGTGCGAAAAAAATAGGTTCGAAAAAAATGTGGGTACGAAAAAAAATGGGTACGAAAATAAATTTGGGTACGAACAAATATTTGGGTACGAAAAAAATGTGGGTACGAACAAAATGTGGATAAGAACAAAAAATTGGGTACGAATAAACATTGGGAACGAAAAAGTTTGGGTACGATAAAAATTTGGGGGTAAGGGGAAGTAGTAACCGTGGGGAAATTGACACATTCAGCGAAACTGGGAGGCGGATTACATCCTCGATCAAATCTAAAAATAACTACATTTGGGGTTTTCCCAGCGTCACAGCGTTTGAAGTGCCACCTGGCAGTTTCGTGCCTGGTTCCTGTCCCGAACCTCTCGATAAATTTGAAAGAGGACGGGAACCAAGCTGCCTTTACCTTTATCAATGATTATCAGCGAGGAATGCCGATTGAGAAACTTTAGCTTACTCAATCGGACTGGCTCGGTCTTTTACATAGGTCGCCATTGTGAAGAATTTTTTCATGGTATGATAACTTCGATGAGATGCTTCGCCGAAGCAGCATCATTGCAAACGTTTCGATTCGTTTAATGCTTTTGAAAAGTGTACTGTAAAATAAACCAAAATGTCCGACTTGTTAAACCTAAAATCCAACGTTTAGCTTAACCTGGAAAGTATCGTCACATAAATTACGTCAAATGAGATACGTCGTAAATTACGAAATCAATTGAATGAAAATTGAAATGCGGAAAGAATGTTCAATAATAAAAATAAGGGAAACTTTTTAAGGCAAATAGAATGATATGTTATAAAGACGATAACACACGAAAGAGCTTGGCCTGACGTCTATATATTGTCAACAAAAGGTATATATTACTCGAAATATCATATTTTAGACATTTTGTCGCGGTCTTATTTTTGCGCTAACAAAATGTTTTCGTCCAAGAAGATGTTTGCCATGTCCTCAGAACGCACACACTTTTGGGCAGATTTTTTTGTATCGCCATTAATGCACAATTGTACTTGTTTAGGCTCTCAATCGAGGTTTTGCACACGGGGAAAAACCGCATCGTATCAATCTTACACCATTCTGTTTATCAAATACAACCATCGCGTAGCTAATTATAAATACATAGTCAAACGTATGGGACAAATTTCATAACAAATCATTTGAATTATAAGAAAGTAATCGTTCGCGATGATCAGTTTTATGCGCAACGAATAATATTGTATAAACACAATTTTGACATTGTAAGCACGCATCCACTCTTTGAAGATGATATACGGAACGTTGTTCATTTTTTCTATTATCTTCACGCAATTTGTTGGAGAAAGAGCGTTAAATACACGTGCATGTTTTATAAATTAAATGATTAAACCTCACTGAAAAAGCCCACATCGATTATGCGTTACAATATCGCCTTGATAATAGTAAAGTTTGAAAATGCAAATTGCAATATTGCCAATATTGCATTTTTTAAGTTCGATTCATGTTCGTTTAATATTTACAACAGAGTGCCTTTACTTTGGAAATAAAACTATGTACATGTATTGTAGAACAAAACGAAAACAAATGTGTTGGTTATGGCAAAGTATTGAATCGTAAAATATGGGCAAATATTTAAAGTAGTCATACATAAAAAGATGACGGGAGCGCGAAAGGCATCAAAATTAGACATCATACAGCAAAGGCTTTTAAATAAGCACTTTCAGGAAGGACCAGTGGAAAGATTACAGATATACATCTCGAAAAATATTGTAATAAATAGGCACAAAAGTTTTTCAGCGCATATCCAATTTGATATAACATCAACCTGCAAACGTATAAATCAATTAAAAATATGAATATTGTTCGTTTTTTCCATAAGATTTCTTAACATTTCAGTCTATTATGCTTTGCCATCTTAAACTGAGATTCGTTTTCGGCAGTAAGACTGGCATTTCCTCATAATGAATCTCCTATTTTTCAGTTACAAACAAACAATTCCAAGCAAACTTATAATTAATAATGTATGAAATTGAAATGATAGCATCCATTACAGTCTTCACACAATTATTTAAGGCGCAGACAAACGATTTTTCCTCTCAAATAAACACGTATGAAAACAATGACATTCCTACCTCAAAGAAAAAAGAAACCTCCAACCTACAGATATCTCGAACTGCTTGTTAAAATTGGTAAAAATACCGATACATTAACATTCAATAACACTCATTACCGGATACCTCAGTTTTTATTTCTAAGGGAAGGTCTGGAAACAAGTTTTTAAACATTCACTACTTTAAATGTGATTGACTGTTCAATAGCACATACAAGACGCAAATAGCTTACAACAACCATTAGCACATGATGACATCAGAATGGCCTGTTATAAATCGCGAAGTGCCCCTATTTGACAGTGCTGGTGTTCTGCGGCGTTTTGCTTGTAAATGTGTTTTGACCGGTCTTGATTCACCAACTACGAAAAAGAAATTGGCTTTTCTATACACGTCGTTTGTATATTTTGTTTGTTTATACCAGTTTCCGCAAATATCCGTCCTGAGTTTACCTTGATGGTTTGACAGAAGGGTTATTTTATGTGAAGACCCAACCAATCTGCATGATGACGAGACAAACTGGCGATTTATAAGTACGCGCCGAAAAAAAGTCCCTTTAATCACTTTAACCAGGCTTACATTAAATAAGTTATCATTGGGAGGCAGTCACTTTATGAAGTTAATGTGTATTTTAACTTAGAGTCAATGCAATGCTAGCAATGCGGTTCGACACGTGCAGACTGTTTCCAACTGTAAAAGGTAGATCATCACATTTAAATGTTGTCAATACATGTATACAAAGCTTACACAAAATGGAAGTGGAACGGTCTTAATTCGATACATCTTCTCTGCTTGATAAAACTTATCTCCATTGATAATACTAGAGCATAATTTTAATCATTATATACTAGCTAAAAAGAAAACTGAAAGCCATAATTTAAATTAACTTGTTTTCCTTAATTTTATCTATTTAATCTATACAAGTATGGAGTGTAATGTCATGTTTATAATTGACTTGCATATTGATTAAATGACAATTGCATATTGCTTAATTAACAGTCCATGTTGACAAAGTACAATCGAATGCTGGTATATCTCGAACGCTCATTGATTTGTGCTATTCGTTACAAACGTTCGTGCGCTTTTGTTTTCCTTAACATCACTTCGTTGAACATACTAGTAGCTGAATTGCAAATGTTGTTATATGATAAATGTCACACATTGTCGCGTGTCAAATAAAACGATCCTATAAAGTATCAATCCATTTGCGTCCTTATTGCGTTAAAGTTTGTACTTGATAAATTTACACTAGTGACCACACTACTAATTATACTATGAAGACATGCTTTCCAGTGATAACAGGAGCAAAGAGATGCACTGATTAATAATATCGCCCCCTTGGTGCAAAAAGGTTTTATGAGAGATTGAAATTAGAAGGCACATGGTACCGTTTTGCACCAATTGCGCGATATGATAACTTGAGAAAAATATCCTTTAAAAAATTGAATCCTTAAACAGTGAATGGGAATTGTTAAATGCTATTGTCTCACATACTAAGAATTAAAATTTGATAAATGTTGTAGTTGTTATTACTTAAAAAAAATACTATTTAAAGCGTAACGTTACTCAAATAAAATTAAATGTAGGGCCTATGTGTTATTAAATTTAAATATATTCACCTATTAATGTTTATCTATGCGTTTTCATCTGTTATAACAATGTACACATTCCTTGCTTCTGTACACATTTTTAGATGTTTTTTTTCTGTATAATGTATTTCGTAAATGTTTTTTTCAACACACAACTTCATGTAATTGTAAAGTTTACAAGATATTTTACTAACTTATAATAAATGCTTTGTCTTTTGTTTACTGCTATTATATATTACTTTAGATATTTGTTGGATGCACACATGTTTTTTATCGTGTCTGATTGCAAAACATTACGGTTAATATTCATATTGTATGTGTACGCGTAAGCAATCTCAAAATAATTGTGTTGGAAAAAAAATATGTTTGTAATGTAAATCCACTAACAATTCAAAAAGATGAAAGCACTACGCATGTTATATGTTAACAATATTCATTTAATAATATGTGTCATGCAATGTGTAATATGTTGTTAACATATACCATAGAAACAATTAAAATCCAGATACAGTATGATCAGAAGATATTTTTATGAACCCAGGCTTTTCTCTAATTGTGAAGCTAGTGCCTATGCCTATATAACATCGTTCGATACAGACAATAAGGCATGTAAAGAGGAAGACAACAATTAATGTGAGTATCAAACTCCGGGCTAACAGTTGACTTTTAAACCGCTGGATATGTGTGTAAACGAAGCCCCGCAAGTCAGTAAATTATCAGAAGCAGGCTAGTTTTGTTCACAGAAGCAAATTGATGCATAATTAAGGGGACATTTTCGAAGATTTGTATATCTTGCAAAAACGTCATACAATAAATATACTAACAAAACGGTAATACGTTGAATTAGTTAACATAATAACAATCAAAATGAATAAATACACACAAACAATGTAAAAGCCATGGGAATACGAACCCGAGACCTCTAGGAGCAAAAGCTAACTTGCAAGCATTTACCCTCATGTTTAAGTATTAATTGCAAAATCGGCACAATCAGAAACTTAAATTAACTGTTTTCAGAAAATAGACAAACTCATATTAGTTCATAATATCTTTAAAAATCGGTTCTTTTGTCTATGCAGTTTAAATTCTCAGATAAATAACTGAAACGAGCTTTATCTAAGGATCACGTGAACGGCTAAAATGTGTCAATGATCCATGTAACAGCTTAAATAGTCTTGAACATAATTTATCCTTTATTCCACAAGTGTTCTCTACGTGAAAGAGTGCGTAATTGCTCACTTGAACACCACTTGCTTCTGATTAGTGCCTTTTCACAACACGAGCCCTCGATCAACGAACCTTATCAAAACACACTGGCACAATCGCCGAACGAACACAAACAACTAGGATAAAAAATGCGTACGGACCCCACTGATATTGTTGTTGGTCCCACATTGTATTCTCTTGAAGTCAATGAAAGTGCGAGTGTTATGCTGTAATCATCATCTGTTCGTAACCAATGTCTTATACTATTCATTTTGATAATACTTTTTACGCATACAATACATATTGTGCAGTATTGAATGTTATACTTTTCGATGGGGGGGGGGTTATTGCGACATTGCTTATAAGCTATATGAGACAGGAGTAGTTTAGACTACAGACTAGACGCCACACATTCAATCAGTCACACAAAATGTATTTAATCAATAATACGTTGCGAATTCAAGAAGTTCAAGAAGTGCATTTAACCACTGACATGAAGTGCATTCAACCAGGTACACGAAATGAATTCAACATGTTACACGAAGCACATTTATTCAGTTTTGTGGTGCAAATTTATCTTCTTAATTCAGTTATTTTGCACTTGAGCAAATATTGTTTTGGTAAAATAACTTAAAGTTTATGTTGATTCGTTTATTGAAATTTTAAACAGTGCGTATTATTGCTAGCGAATTATGTCTTTCACGTGTCATTGTGCTTAAAATGTGTGGCCCCACTTTGCAGAATGAAGTATTGGGTTTACATTTATGGGAAACACATATATGACTAATAATTTAACTAATTTTACTTATACAATACTATACTCAATTTTAATGAAAGTACGCGTTATTTATAGATAAACACAAGTAAACACACCGATGCAATTAATCAATACGAATATTTGAACTATCAATCTGATTGACCATAACCAGTCCGTTCTGATGTTTTGATGTCTGTGTGGCATTTGGCGATTTCGACTTAATACTTTTACGGTATCAGACTGGAAAAGGCGACGAAATTACTTTTTTAAATTAAAAATACAGTACGAAGAAAACAATCCAAATCGTAACATATCAGGTGCTTATAACTTAGTACCAGTTACATGTTTTATCATTATAATATGTTTTTAACTGAAACTTTAAAGACTTATCAAGCTATTAAACGCCTCACGTGACTCTGGAAAACTGGCCGTGATAATGGACTTTTTGGTGATCGTTTGGAGGCCACGCGTGATACAACTGGATGAGTCTCAGTAATCAAATGAGAATTACAACATGCTCGAAAATCTGTATAACATTTTCAGATTTAAAAATGACAGGCTGTAATTATATTGATCTTTTACACTTTATGCAGTCTTATTTAAACTGTCGAAATAAATTTAAAAAAAAACAAAAAACGTTCGCATTATTCGAGATAATCGGTACTTTTTTATAATTTTTAAAACTTGTATACAAGAGTTATTGCATTGATGCGTCGCAAAACTTTTTACATCTTTCGGAATCTCGTTTTGTTTACTATATAGACTGCAACACAAACGAAAATAGATTCAATAAAGTAAATTAAGCCAACTAGTCTGCAAAACACCAGCAAAAGAACTTTTTTATTCGTAAAGATAACACAACCCTTATCAGGAAAACAAAGATCAAACCTTGTTGTTGGTGCACAACTAGATTTTCAATCTTTCGAAAACTACGGAAGTAATTAATGTATATTTACGGGGCTTAATTGCCCATAAATATGCGAACTTTTTAAAGGGAATGCCTTGTGCATGAATGAAACATGTTGTTTCTAACGGATTGTGGACCTGAAAATCAAACTTTTCTATGTAAACACAATTTAAATCGTATCCAAAGTTGCACCATACCTATATTACAGTATTTGAATTTAAGTCGACCACACTGTCAAAACGTTTAAAAACATTTAACGGACTGCGTGCAAACTTACCTTAAAATAATACTTCGAAAGGTTCGACCGGTACTTATGTCACTGAAATACCGCTATACTTTAATGAAATTAAAACATGCTGTCTGATAGAAAGATTAATTATCTTAATTATTAATTAATTATGTTACGCAAAATTGCATGCTTCACAACCGATGTGTGCATTCACATCATAGATGTCGAGCGACTTGAGACACACGTTCGGCTTCATATGTATTTAACAAAGTCGAATTACTGAGAATGCAAGTTTTCTTTCTACACTTAACGCAGCGTGAAACATATTTTGCAACAAATTAATTGCTTTCAATCAACCAACATTTTCATCTGATAAAAATTGCTGGCAGGTCCCACCATCTGTTTCACATCACTTGACGCAACGCCCTCAATGGAAATATTCAGAATCTTACCATTTTTATCGGCGATTTTTTATTCCAAGATTCTTGCTGCGTAAAGAAAACATAACATTGATACCCCGGTAATTGAAACTGTTAATCGACAAAACAGTTATCAATAATATAGATGGAACAAATTTTTCATATGGTAAGCGGTTATTTGTTATATCAGAGTTGCCGAAATAATTATTAGTTTATGCCGTTGGGTTTATTTCGACAATGTACGTCAGATGATAGAATACATGAAACTTATCTCGTCATAACTTATAGACTAAACTAAAATCGAAACCAATCCATACGCAAGCAGTACACTTCATTTGATTTATTGCATATAAATACTGCCTACAGAATAACAGTAAAAATTCTTCTGTTGGAAATAATGAAAGTCAAAATTTGATAATCGCATATACATATTGTTATTCAAGTGGATTCAACAAACTATTCGTTAAGATGTCACATTGCTGTCTTCCGAAAACCGATATGACCTCTGACAGTTCTGCTGATGAAATAATTGCAGAAATATTGGTTTGTTGGATTTCATCATATCAGGGATGATAATGTTCTAGAACGTGGAGACAATGCATGCCAGAGTTAGTCATTCTTCACAGCAAACTGATATGATGATTGTGCCCGAAATATATCGTATTGTGGAGTGTGGCTAGCCGTAGCTGCTAATTAAAAATCACAACATGCACAAAGAAAATAAGTTATTTAGCAATCACGTTACTATGGTCATTAAGCACACTGAAGTAAATTGCCTCTCATGCTAGGATTAATGTTCTAGTTTAACCATTTTAAACCTGTCTTTTGATTTCTGTATCACTTGATATTGGCTTTTCACAACTCAAAAAGTTAGAAAGACTCAATAAAATCAATCCTTTTTCAAAGCCAATGTGTTTAGGCTTCACAAAATAGCAATGCTTAAATCTTCTTAACAGGTTTGACATCAAAGTGTAAAGATAAGTGTTCGGTAAGGGAACTGACTTAACCGCACGATGCTCACGCTTGTGGCATCCTGGTAGAGATCATGCGCCATTTATAATTTCATTTTTTTTTAGTTTACCGACATGCATGCCTATATATTACATCGCTGAAGAAATTAAATTCCACTCAATAATGACATCAATCGCAAACGTAAAACCGAAACATTTGCTTGTAAAGTGCCTCATTTCGCCGGATCCAAATTAGTTTTTAAATATTTTGGGGTTTGGTCTTGATCAATACGGATGATTTTCTAAACAACACTTATCGATAACTTTTTTTATTGTGATGCGGCTATAGTGTAAACGTTTTGTCAATACGACCTCTTAGATGTAAATAAATGACAAGGTGGTATCTACGCATTTTACAAGTACAATTGCATAAGAAAACTGCAAATTAAGCGTGTAAGCTCACGTTTGGTATTAGATGAATATCACGGTGTTCAAAAAGAAATGTACTCTGTTCCTTTACACAATTTTATACATTGAATAATGCACTATCTGACAAAATTAGGACTTTGTAAGATGGTTTAACATTTAAACATCAAGAATTGAACCTCGTTCAAAAATAGTTGTCTTATTTCTTTTAAACTAAATAGAATTAAAAAGTGGCTGTCCTTTATCGTTTAAACTTAATACAAAATGTTTTGTAAAAATATTGCATCAAATAAAAGACTGCTATGTACTTTAAACTTGATAAAGATTGGTTGCGGATTAAGGCATTTCCACAGTAATGTTTTAACAATTTAAACGTGAATATGACTGGTTATTTTTCCAGTACAAAAAAGTCGAAATTTTCGAAGATATGCCAGGAAATGCACATTCAACCTAGCTAATTGTTTACGAGTGTTTACCCATCGGTTATACTTTTCAAAATTTCGTTGAAATAATTAAAAACAAGCGATGTGTTTGTGAAACACTATGGCCCCATATATTTGACCTTTGACCTTGAAGGATGACCTTTACCTTTCACCACTCAAAATGTGCAGCTCCATGAGATACACAATCATGCCACATATAAAGTTACTATTTTCAATATTGCAAAAGTGTACATTAAATGAGCGATGTTGACCCATATATTTGAGGTTTGACCTTGAAGAATGACCTTGACCTTTTACCAATCAAAATGTAGAGCTCCATGAGATACATAATGCATGCCAAATATGAAGTTTCTATCTTCAATGTTGCAAAAGTTATGACCAATGTTAAAGTTTGCACAAACAAACAAACAAAGCAACAAAGCAACAGACAGAGCAAAAAAAATTATGTCCCCCGCTATAGTGGTGGGGGGACATAAAAATATGACGGATTTAGAATCTGCAATAATCCGGAATCCTTTCATTTCATTTTGTCACGACACTTGTTTCAGATCGACACATTACTTGTTGGTTTAACTAAAAAGCTTCTTGATATATTTTTTCAACACTGAGCTATAGCATACCCGGATAAAATCAAAAGAAAAATACTTCTAAATGATCTTGTTTAGTCATTTGTGTCTTGGCAAAGATAATTTATATAATTGCAACCAAGTCTCATGAGCCCAATGTAAAGTACGCCAACTATAACAAAAGTAATCTAAATAACGTAAGAAGATATAGTACAGATGTATTAAATATTTGATTCAGTTTATATCGATGCGATGACAAAAATATAACATTGACGTATGCCCCCCATCATAAAGCATTATATCCTTAATTACTATTCATTATCGCGATTATTGAACGTACTCTCGTCATTAATAATAGTCGCATAAGCTATTCAGAAATAATAATTGCTTCTATTTTCAATGACACCAGACAAAGATTCTAAACAATAATGATAAATACATCGATTCATTATGAGTGCGTTGGGGAGTTTTATAGCCAACGATAGTAATTAAGGTTCACAGTTTGGACATAAATACCACATAAATATTTTGAGTTAGAATCAATACTTCAAAGCATAATACGAATATATAAGAACGTATATAAAACACAAAAGTATATTGGAATTGTTCTTCAATAGTCCCCAATGCATGAACACATTTTTCTAGGACCGTTTTACATAAATATCTTCCATATAACATGTCCTCAAAAAAGTAAAAAAAAAAGCATAGTTTTGTATCAATAAGTGACACAATTACGAACAGCGATGCAATAGAACTGAAGGTAATTGCATTTTGTATTGGATTTTTTCCATTGCCTTGGGGAGGCAGAGAGAGAGAGAGAGAGCGCTGTAGTTACCAAAGTTACATTCTGAATATTGAACAGTTGGAGGTTAGCTCCCTAAGCCGCTTTGTCAGCAATAAATGAATACGTACATCTAGTGAAACGTTGTTTTCGTAAAAAACTAATCATAGTTACGTTTTTTTGAACGTAATTCAAGTGTTCTTTTTCTTTAAATTACTTACATTCAATTAAAAACTAATAGTATTCGATCGCATGTATATGGGTGTGGAGAAAAAAGGAGAGAATAAATGATTGGTCGTGATTGCAACTTAACATGTGTAATTATAAATAATTGTTGAATGAAGACTATTCTAAATTCTTTTTAAATGCTGTATAACAATTGGATTTAATTAAATACATTGTTCATCAGTTTAAAAATTACATACATTGACAACATGAAACCTGAGATTTTGGAAGCGTGGGGTGATGGCTCTAGACAAACATCCAAGCTTAAGAAGCTCATTCGGCCACTTCTGTTCGTCATGGCTTTGTGTGGATGTTATAACTTCAGTGATATTGTGTATATTAATCACGGACACCAGAACAACGTCAAGACCGTTATTTCGGCGACATTCAGAGTGATGTATTTGTTGATTATATTTGTGGTTTGCATTAAGTACGGTGTAACAATCTTCTATATGTCACCCGAATATAAATTTTTTACAATCATGTGCTTCGTTTGGATTTTGAGCATAGTTACGTATTTAGTTGTCTGTTTAAAAACGACAAATAGGAGGTATGGCAATTTAGAGAGAGGTTTTAAGACGTGGGAAGAGGACATTGTTCCCGAATGCGTGGCACTAGAATTACGATGTCCAATTAATATGATAAAAGTAAGAACAAAATGGGTAGTAATTGTAGCGTCTGTCATAACAGTCATCAACGTAGCTACTCTCGCAGTACAAAATGAAATGTACCCTGTACTTGCAGGGATACATTTATTTCCTCTACCGAACACCACTTGGACCAAGATTGGATTCATTCTAGTAATGGCCATGTGCTCCTCAGTTTGGATTTTCACGCAGGCTTATACGATCGTCCTTTCTAGGATTCTGACTTTACTGTTCAAGATTATTTCAGAAAAACTTGAGCATGATATCCTCTCAAATGGATCCACGATTCCTCCAAATTTCCAGAGATTGCGTTTGCTTCATTTGAAGCTCTCCAAACTTGTAAGCGAACTTGATAAAGATCTCGGCTGGTTTTACGCCGCTAACATTGGATTCGGGACGGGACTCGGAGTGTTTACGCTCTACCAGATCATGAAAACTACGATGGACATGTTCTTACTGATTATGTTCGTGTTCTGGTTACTTTCCTCCCTGGCAATAATTGGCTTCGCTGCAACTTTTGCCGCCTTCTTACATGACGCGGTAAGTGTTATACTTTAGGAACATAATTATTTATATTATTCAACGACAAACACCAAGAAAATTTTAACAACAATTTATGCTCTTGAACGGTTTGGCATTAAAATGTCAAGGCTGGGACGATTTGTAACAAAACACTGAACGACGGGAAATAAAAGTTCAAAATGACAATCCCTGTGCCAAGCGGGAAGTGTGTTCACTAAAACAGCGTCCCGTTTCTGGACCTGACCGACTGACTGTGGTCCAAACGATGCGAAGTCCCAGCCATGACGATGTAGGCTTCATTATGAGTGCGTCGCAAGCAACGCGTTACAATAAGTAATTGAGTGGGAGATAGGGTGGGAATTTTTTTTAAAAATCATAAATTAGTGACTTACTCGGATGATCGACCAGCACATCAAAGACCGATCCAGGAAAACATGCGCTGTCACAAAGTGGACGAGTCCAAGTGATGCAATAAACTGGGTAGAAATGGGTTATACCACATTGCATTAACAAGGGGGTTTCGGAGATTCGACATGGAAATTAGCCTTTGCGTTGAATAAGATAGTTTATTCTTTAGCGAATAAACATTATTTATTGTTTTTAACGTTCATTTATGTCATTTTGATGTTACTTATGACATACCTTTCAAATCCATTCAAAATGGCTTAAAACGTTATTACACTCATAAACAATATACAACTATACATTCAACATACTATATAAATATACACGCACGTGAGCCCTAGAGTTTAAATACAAACAGATCGAAATCATCATGGAAAATCATTCATGTGGTTCATGAGTCTGTCCGCGGTTATCTTACGTTAAAAAAGGACAGGGTTTTGCCGCGCAGGTATAAAACAGGGATTTTTCGACAGTTTCATCGTTTCGAAAATGAACAACGATAGTCGCCGATAATCATATTTAATTGAACGTTATTGTGTTTGTTTAATTATTAAACGTATTTTAATAATAAGTTATTATTATTTATACTATATATCAGAAACTTAACGCAAACAAAGCAGTAGGGCTCGGGGAAGGCCGATAATTGGTGTAGGTTATAAGAGGCTAACAGACGCAATGTTTGTACTTTAGCGCTAATATAAAACAAAACATATGAATAAACAGGTATAAGAATAGAAAAGAAAATCGGATACTTTTTAGTATGCGAATATTGGAACATTCGAATATACGTTTCCATTTTAATAACAATGACATATCAATAAAAATATCAAGAAATACATTTTCTTTAAAAAATCTTGATATCAAGAAATTAAATTATTTTTATCAGAAAATTGAGTTCGATATTCAAAAAATAATAACCCGATATATGGATATCGTTATTATAAATTTTTAATAAATTAATCAAATTATTTATTTTAAAAATACTACAAAAAGAAATCAATTTTCATATCCGATATTTGTTGTGTTTTTTTTTTCAACAAATCTTATTATTGACATTGAAAACATAAATTACTGATGTCAAGATATGAATTTTATTTAAAATAATATTTGTTTTTATATCAATAAATAACTGTTATTGATTGAAACTTTGTATTCGGTGTATATATTGATCTTTCCTAAATAGCTACACATTCCAGACAATGTTCGACCTAGTAAAAGATTAAACCAAAACGTTTTGAGGAAACACAAAGATAAATACCTGAATAATGATTTCAAAAAATGTTTGGTCCGTGGTACTTATATTTTGTATAATTCTTATTATGCCTAAATAAGACACGCTCCAGACTTTTAAACCAAGTCCCTTAATCCAAGGTTTTTGGTCCGTTTTGCAATTATGGCGAGTCGACATCAGACGGATTGATTGAAAACGCGCATGTTGTTTTTAACATGAAGATCAATTCAAAGTTCCGTATTGAATATAAACATATTAACGGGTTTGTCTCTTTTCTAGACTTAACCTGTTTTGTGTGATATACAGAATCTACTTTTTATCTCAAACATTTTTCCGATATTAAACAATAGACTTTTTTTAGAAAGCATTTCTATAAACTGAAAAATAGAATTCTTGATATCATAAAATATGACCGATCAATATATGATTTTTTTGTCTAAAAATTGAAATCTTGATATTGACAAAAAGTAAAAAACATTGAATTTGTTTCATTAACAAAGTCTTTTATGAAATCAAGACATACTTAAACATATTTTTTCAATATAGTTACATTCAAAAATACATAAGTTAATTAAAAAATACTGTTTACTTTTACAGGCCCACGGACCACTTGAGCACGTGTATGACATAAACGTACAGGACATCTCGATGGAGAAACTCGCTCAGGTATATATATATATATATTTATATATGTATATATTTATATTTTTATATCTTTATTTATATATTGATATATTGATTTATTGACTTATTGATTTATTGATTTATTTGTATATTTATTTTATATAATACATACTATTGGAAGAACATAAACATGATCAAATGTACAGACTGACAATAAAAAACGTGTAAGAAATCTGTCCATTTGTGTTTTAAAAGATTTTACATTGAGAGCTCACCATCAATAGTTTCTCTCCAAGTACTTTTATATATGTATCTACATAATATAGAAATACAAAATACGATAAAGTGTAAACAAATGTGTTGCATTAAGATTTTGATCTAGATACTGTTAAACGTTAAGTACGTCATTGACCATCTGTGAATATATTGTGTTGTTATATGTGTATACTCATGGGCTCAAAGCCTTATCTATGTTGAAATTAACTCTAAAGTATATACATTAATAGTTTGTATATATATTTATGTATTTACATGTTCATGTTTTTATATTTTTATATTTTATTTATATATTTATTCATGTTTTCGTGTATTCATTTATTCATTTATTTATTGTCAACATGCATGTCTAAATATGTTTACTCACTTTATAAACATGTGTGATTAGTTTTTTCTTTCTTACTTATCCTTGCAAGACGTTTCACTAGTTATCATTTTATAGACAAATTTAAATAAAGACATATAAACGTTATTTTGAAATCAAACACAAGTTGTTAGCATTATATTTGTTCAAAATAAAATTTCGAGACGGTCTATTAATACAGTGTTTGACATCGAACATTCGAATTGCATAATGTCCTTATATTAAAGTTCTTCGAACGATATAGTATTCTTCTTTCTTAGGTGAACCTGTTCCTGTCGAAGCTTACGGGAACCCAGATCGGTTTCACGACTTGTGGCCTCCTTACTATTAACAAGGAGTTCATTCTTACGGTCAGAAGTTAAAATTGTTTTCCGATATATGTAAACAATTATTATACTTTGATAGGCGTGTGAACTCGTTTTCGCCGTTGTATATATAGCCTTTATTACTTGTATTAATTGTCTAAATGCCGCTAACTTTCCAGCCATATCAGCAAGAAAGTGATTATTTTGTATTAATATTCGTTATTTATCTCGACTTTACTCACTGCGAATTTTCTTAACGGGAACTTTAGTTTTGTTAACCGCCAAGAAATGTCGCGGCAAGTGAAGTCGAGATATAGAGCGAATATTAATAGGATATACACACTAATGACTGTCTTGTCGATATGACCGGAACGTGAGCGGCATTTTAACAATTAAAAAAGTAATACAGGGTATAAAATGGCGAAAAAAACATGCCTCGGAATAGACGTCGCCATCTTGTTTGAAACGTGATTTTGTGCTATGTCTCCGAATTATGTGTAAATGTCTGAAACGGAATGTTTAAACCGTTTTAATTAATATAAGCTCTTCATAAATGTTGTCTGTATATGTGCAATCAAAATGATTTTTTTATCAAAACTGATGTCCGTTTATAAACCGTGTTATACTTAACTTTTTTTGTTTCAGATTGCAGGGGTGTTTCTCACATACTTCACTGTTCTTTACACACTGTGAGGGGAGGCATCATATTACAACACAGTTATTTGAGGGAATCTTCAACGCCGATGAAATTTGAACAACATCAAATGTAGATACGACATACTATTTTTGTTTGGCGCTCCATGAATCAAATGCATGATAAAACGACTACCTTTATACTGTTCGGTGAACACTGTTGACATTTTGGGGTAAATTGCGTAAGTCGTCACTTAGTAAGATAGTTTTTGAGTAAAGAGCAACCAAACTTAATATTTCAGAAGGAACATTTTACATCAAAATGTTGAAGTACATTTAAAATGGAAAAGCAGCGTCGTCGAGCTGCGTCACTTGGAACACAAAGATTATGTCTGGTACAACAAAAGGCATTATATGAAATTCACACTCGTCAGGAAAAACAGGAAGAAGAGTTTATATAGAGCATGTAGATAAATGTAGCTTTTGCAAATATTTCTTATTATCTAACCTTAATAATCAAATATCAAATAATGGTTTGTTGTGCAGTTTATTCGTTTGCACACAGACCTCACATTGTATTGGTGATGTTGTAATGTTTTAAAACCTACGACTGCTAGTAATTGTCTTAACAAGACGAAACATTTGTATCCATATGTAGATATTTTGTCTCGTAATAAATATTTAATGTTAGTCCTTATGTTCTTCTTAATACGACCATAAATAATTTAGGTAAATGTGTAATAAGGTTATAACCAAATTGGTGATGGTCCCTGGAGGATAGCATATAACTTTTCATTTTTTACGGAACAAAGAGGTGCTATAGGCAGCAAATTAATTTTCCATCAAGGGAGTTTATTAACAAATTGGTAATTAAGCAGGATTTGAAAAATAAACAGTTTGTCCATCTCAAATCATTGACTGAATACCGAGGATTATTAAACCACTATATATTGAAGCTCTCTGTCAGCATGTGTTTAAGCAATATTCATATACGACGCGCTTTGTTCAACATCAACTGCAACATAATGAGTCCACAACGTAATTGCGAATCATTTAAATAGTGACCAGATATTCTGACAGTTCGTTAGTGAACGGATGAGTTAAATACATTAAAACTTTATATCCCCATTAACAGGATTTATAAAAATTCTAATTGTAGAGGGCAAAAACACACACAAATATATTACATTAACCTTTGCGTTTAATATGAAGAAATGGTTGTTACATAAAATAACCATTTTTTTAATTTATGTAAGAAAATTAAGACGAGGTGCATATCTATAGTTAAGTTTCGATAACAAACAGATACTATTCCCTTTTTCAAACACTCTATGACTCAGACATTATGCAACGATAACAATATTCGAATATATACTTACATGTATAGACATGGTTTTAAGAGTACGTATTGGACAATGTATATTATTGCTTCGAAAGACGAAGTAGAGCACTCACTTATTTTGCTTCTTAACTTACCTGTATCATCGCCGCGACGGCGATTAATGGCAACTTGGCAACCAGCCTGTGTGCATCATGATGTTTGATGATATGAATTGATGTTTCCCCTGAAAATTGTATGGGAAATTACAAACGACGTTTTCGAGTCCCTCAATAGCAGGACGATTTCAAATGCGTCATTTCAATGAAGAAAGCCTCGATTATATATAAACGCAATTTGCATCGGCTGTTGGTAAATTGTATGCATAGGTTAGTTATTTACTCTCATGTTTACCGTTTGCCGCCCTTTTTGTAAACACACACACCATTAAGTAGAAAGAGTTAAAATGTATTTTATATTCATTTTGTTCTTTTAAACTTCAGATATATAGGAGCTACACGAACTAATGAAAACAGTTTTCAGGGTGCACCTATGCCCGTCTTGTCGCAACAACGGCCTGTTAAAATAAACAGTAACATTTGCCAAGAAAATCTCGTTGAAAGAGTAATTCTTCTGAAGTCGTAAACAGCAGTATAGTTTTTTTTATCAATTTCTAATTTATTATAGAAAATTGATATACGCGCATAACTATAAAAGAAAGACTAGCTAACATAATCAATTGGCATAAATAATATAAAACGGCGACACGAGTGTTTTTGAAATAGTTACACTTTATAAATTATTTAGCTCCTGTCAATAATAATGTTTATATTTGAAAAACTTTTTTTTACACACAAACAAGGTTATTGTGATAGTATAAAGACGCCGCTGTATAACTTTAATTACAACGAGTTTGTGATTTCAACGAAACCCTGTTATTGGTTGTTGTTTTTTATCCTTGTTAGCATGTCGAAAAAAACTCCTACTCTTCTGTGATTTCTTTTAATACAAAATAGCTTAAGCCGAATACGGCAACTTTCTCATGGCAAAACATGTGCCATAATGCCGAATGAATAAATTGTCCAATCGTAGTCGGGAACTATTTCGTGTAACACAATATGGGAACCAATTTACAGACATTGGGTGAGAAAAGGGGGTTTTATAGTACCGACAAGGTCAAAAACAGTATTATAAAAACCAAACTGCGAACTGTATGATATTATTTTAAAGTACTTGCATAAAAATATGATTTTAGAAGAGGCATGTCTCATTGCCACGGTCTTCCCTAAAATAAAGCTTAGTGTTATCTGCTATGCATCAATAATGAATTTCCAAGTTTTATTTTCAAAATGGACATTTATTATCGGTGATGGTTCCAGGAAATGCGTTAATTTTCGTTGACATTCATGCATAAATCAAATCAATCAATCTTATATATTCCATTCATTGCATTGGCCTTTCTGACTAGCTATCAATAGCATTGATGGAAAGCATTCCAATTAATACTGTAACCACTTGTTTTGCCGTCAAACGAACGATGACATTGAAATAATTAATTGGTATTGGCTTGGTCTTTCGGTTGAAAATAGAGTTGTTTGAGTCATTTAGAGTTTTGTTCATTGAAATGTTAACGCAGTTATACTATATAAGATTACTATATAAGAATACTCTAACATAAGCATATCTTTTATAAATGACAGTGTTGCCATTACCTAAAACATGCTTTCTTGTTTGACAGGATAATGACCATATTATGCTATTCGTTATAATTTAAATTCCGATACACAGTTCAAAACTTAGCAAATATATGTTGACCCCTTTCGAGTTTTTCCTAGAAACTTTAATGATAATTATTCTTGAACAAACTGAACAAGTTTAAACAAGACTGATTTCATAGGGTATCCTAGATAGTTACACCTGACGACGGAGGCGGACATATAGTCTGAGCACAATAGCTCACTCTGAACACTTCAGGTAAGCTAGATTAGCACCGGTGAAAATTATAGTAGAAATATAATTACAATAATTTTAACATAAGTAATGTAAACGTATTTAATCGGCGGTACCTATGCTAAGGATTTTTAAGGCATAAAGTCTCACTAAGAAAATGTATAAGTGTTCAATTATCAAAATATTGTGGGATAATGTGAAATTCGCTTGTTATTTCACATACTTTTAGGGTTATTATTTAAACAATATTAGGAAGTGAAAATATTATTAATTAGTTGTGCTTTCTTTTTTTTTATAAATATTTGGCCAACTTACAATAAAAATTAAATAGTTAAAAAGTAAAATATTCAAATAACATAACAATGCTGACTAAAAACACTGTTTAAAACCTGGACCCAGTTGTTCGTACACTAGGTTATTTTATCCCCTTGGATAGCTCTAACCGCCGGTTAAAGTAATCCAAGTTGGGTAACTAACTAGGCTGGATAAATGCGTTGCTGGAAATATTTACCCAGGCTGGATAACTATCCATGTTGGGTAAATTTATCCACTGGTTAACTTTTACATATATCCCATAATCCATTGTATATTTTCGCGCAAAAATGGCCGACATGTCGTCAAGCCAGACGTCAAACTCAAATAATTTGGATACGGCAGCAAAAAAGAGAAAACGGGGTCCAAATTATACGGCCTCTGAACTTGCAGTATTGGAGGAAGAGTTTTCCGCAAACCGTTCCTTATTGGAAAGTAATCTTTCGGATAAGGTAACGCATGCACAACTTAAACATTGTTGGCAACAAATCGCCGATAAAGTAAATTCCGTTGGACACCACTTTCGATCTGGGACAGAAATAAAAGAAAAGTGGCGTCAAATGGTAAAGAAAGCCAAAAAAGAATTTAGTGAGTTCAAGAAGGAGTCCACGAAAACAGGTGGCGGACGACCTCCAAGTAACCCGCCGTCCACATCATCTCGAATCATTGAGATGTACAAGGACACTGCTGGGTTTTCCGGGATCCCAGGTGCGGCAGACCTCGAAACCTTCAGTAAGCCGCTACGATTATTTTGTACAAACATTTAAACAATACCCATTAAAAACACGGAAGCATGTACTAAACAGACTCTCAAAGCATTTAATAATTATTGAAATGGTTTTTAAATCTGAGCGTTGAGTAATTTCAACTAAAAATAACATACCTCATCGTATTTAAATCCAAAAAAATGAACCACTGTATTTGATTTACTCGTTTCCACTGCCGATGTAATTTTCTTTCAGCACGTTTCTTTTTTTCACTACGAACTAGATCTACATCGCAGAGTACTCAATCAATGTTTACACTCGATCACTATTTTTTTTTTTCTAACGACACGAATTTTTATTCTATCCACCACTCACTAGTGACACTTTCTATTAATCCCAATCCATGCTTCTATGTGTTGTCGTTGATAGCAAAATAACATTGAAACACTGCATCTTGTCATGAATAAAGTGTTGCATAAATTATCTCGCTTAACAAACTATGTATACAAGTTATTTTCAGCACAGGTTAATCCAACGATCTAGCCAGTTATACAAGAAATGAATTCGTCTCACACATTTACTTTAAATGACATATCGATTATGCCGAATAGAACGGACCAATGAAAAAATTTACAATAAATTACGTCATATTCTTGGAAGTCGATGACGCATTAAAGTTACATGAGGCCCGTATTTCAATTATGAACTCTGACGAGCACTATCCACGTTTTTGTTAAATTAAATTGAAATTCCTGTAGTATACGTCGTTACAGATCTAAGTGCATCAAATAATTTTTCTTTTATATTATTTCCAGTCTTTCAGGACGGTGAAGTGCTCAACCATACACAGACTGGTAAGGCTCATAGGCAGCAATATGCCATATTTTCCTACTACTTTTCAGGTTTTAGCACGAATACAAATACTGTAGTATTTCGTGTATGAAATGCTAATTTACATTGTATGATTGTGTGTTTAAGACTAAAAGACTTCTAAAAAAATGAACAATACTATAACTGTTTTAATGTACGTGCAATCATGCTCGTCTGATTATCTTGGTGTGGTTAACAAAATAACTATGCATTCTTTAGGGGTAACTGGAGAATTTATCCTCGACTTCATCCTGGAACAAACAGGCGAAGACACCGTCAATGGTATTTTTTAATTATGTTACTGTTTGTGTTAGGTCAGATTATTGTTTTGTCTGCTTTGCGTATCATCTTATTCATTCCACTCGTACATTGTTCCATTTATAAGATATTCATAGTCACTGTATTAATGATTCGTCGCTCTTGCATATGCACACAATTGTCGCAAGCTCTGTTTTCTGATTTA